>NW_017805153.1:322154-329566 GCF_001891065.2 Hippocampus comes | reverse complement strand
TATATATATATATATATATATACATATAAAAATATAACAATTCCATACATCCATTTTCCAATCCGCTTATCCTCACAAGAGTCATGGGCGTGCTAGAGACTCCCATTCACACCGAGGAACAATTTAGAATGTTCCATTCACATGCCACACGTATTTGGAATGTGGAATTCCTCCATTAACACAATTTTGAGATTGTAACTAATCTGTGGAATAGAATTCATTTTATATAACTATGTGATGTGGGGTGGACTGTCATTTACTGGCGGGCTGGAATAAAGAAGCGGCCCTGGTTTATTGGCTTAGACAGGCCTGCATTCACACGTGCATGTGTACCTGTGTGTACATGTGCAGGTGCACGCGCGTACCTGATCATGTACACGACCCTCCCTGTAACTGAGAAGTTATTGTTTGAGATACCATCCACCTTCAGGGTTTCCTGGAATAAAATGCACGTGTCCAGAATTTTATTCAACACACTCATAATGCAAGCAGGATCGAGTCTAAGTAAAAAGCAACATTTTGCTGAGCTTATTTTACTGGATAATTCCAATGTATTTTTCATTGCTTAATTTATAGTGTATGCTCATGCGTTTGCTAGATAACAGCCAAACGACACCGTTTTGCATCATGCGATTGATTGCCGAGTCATTCAAATATGTATCAAATAAGCAGAATGACACAAAAAAATGTCATTGTTCACATATCTAATTGCTGTTTTTTAGTTTGCCTTGTTCCTACTTGTAAAGTGAATGTGTTGAGCAACGCTCTGGATATTTGTGCATTTTATTTCATGAAAAGTATGACTATGGATAGTATGTTCAACATCCACTTCCCAGCAATGCTGTTGATAATGGATTTATTTAGCATTGCCATTGACTAAAAGAATCACATGTTGTATTCTGAGGACAGATTCTTCTAAAATTTGTATTTTGATATGACTCCTTACCATCCCTTGCCACCATGTTGCCCTGCCACTGATGTTTATTGGTTCAGTTTGCTGTCTATATTGTAAATTGATTCATAATCTGCTCCCTCTAAATTTTGGGAAGGTAAAATGGAGGAAAATAATAATGAAATAGCACCGCATCGGCCCCAAAAGGTGCCGGCTCACGGGCCATCTGTTCTGCATGCCAGATGCCAGTCAAACCCTGTTTGCAACTGATGGAGATATTGCTACTTTTTGCGGGACTGAAAATTGCAACTCAACCAGACACCGTCTGCTAATTATTCTATTATGCACAGCCATGGGTGATAACTCGGAAGAATTGATTGAAGCAGCTGGACTGCTGTTGACTTCCACCTGGTGGGGGATTGTCATGTAGCGACTACCTGCTGTTTCCTCATCTAATTAGCTCAGTTGCATTTTCAGGAATCTTGGAACAAAAATGAAGTATTTGCCATCATGCTGCATGACGAGTGAAAAGGTTGCCCTATTTATTCAGCCATTCCCTAATCTGTGTGCTGTACCTTCACATATCTCAAAGAGGTAAAAGCACAATGTGACATTTAGTTCACACCCCAAAAAAAAAACCACAGCAAAAGCATTTTCACCTGCTTTGGTTTTATGACACTGGTCTTTGTTCTAACAAGTGCCAAAAACAAACATCATGTCATGTCACGTCGCTTACCCTCTTTCGGTTCACCAGGCAGGTCACGAGAGGCCCGCAGGAGTAGGTTGTCTGCAGAAGGCAGCAGGCGAAGATTAGAATGGAGTTGTGATGAAAAATAATGGTTGTAAAATGATGCCACACATGCCAAGCAGGGTTAAACTCAGTAATTAGATCTGACTATATAAAAAAAAAACTGCAGTGAACCAACTGAAATTCTTGTGTGCTTGATTTGAAACTGCTCTTCTTCTCAATTCAACTGCACTAGTGTCCATTCATACCAATTGTTTCCCCACTTCATCATTATTCTGGTGCAGTTCTGTTGTCACATGACAAAAAAAGAGTAGGACAAGAGAAATGGAACAACGACAGGTAAATATTGAACTGATTTGACATGTTATTATAAGCTTTACTGGAATTCCTTTTTGTCTTATCTGAAAAGAAGTGAAAAGACTTGGGTGATGAAATACAATGTTATAACAGCTCTCAAGTCAACTTCACATTGCAGTCGGGCAAATATGTCGCCTCGACCGAGTGACATTCTCGCATCATCTGGATACCTGCAATGGTCACCTGAAATCAGACACCATATTGGGGACTCTAATTTATTGAGATGGAAATCAGCATCTATCCGATGGATGAAACTGTTCTGGACTTTTGACACCTGCGCTTCTGTGACCTTCCGAATAGATTTTTGTCCCTTGTGTGTGTGTGTGTGTGTGTGTGTGTGTGTGTGTGTGTGTGTGTGTGTGTGTGTGTGTGTGTGTGCGTGTGTGTGGGTTCATGATCTTTAAGAGGGTAATCTATATTTTTATTGCAATTATATTTCATTTTAATTGCGCAAAAACAAAATACATCATCATTTTCTTATCTCTATGACGAGATCACAGTTCAAATACATATAAACTTGACTAAATCCATCCATCCATCCATCCATTCATTTTCCGCTTGTCCTCACAAGGGTCGCGGGGAGTACTGGAGCCTGTCCCAGCCGTCTTCAGGCAGTAGGGTGGGGACACCCTGAACCGGTTGCCAGCCAATGGCAGGGCACACACAGGCAAACAACCATCCGCACACACACTCACACCGAGGTACACTTTTGAGTGTTCAATCAGCCTGCCATGCATGTTTTTGGAATGTGGGAGGAAACCAGAGTACCCGGAAAAAACCCACGCAGGCCTGGGGAGAATATGCAAACCCCATACAGTGAGGCCGGAGCTGGAATTGAACCCGGTATCTCTGCACTGAGGTCGACGCGCTAACCACTGGATCACCGGGCCGCTGACTTTTTTATTATTTATTGATTTATTTATTAATTTATTATTAATCCTCTCCCTTCATCTGTTACCTTACCGTGTTGAAAGGGTTTGTGTGTCTCAATGATCCTATTGGAGCTAAGTGTCAAGGATCTGGATGTGAGGCGGCCTCTATAGCATGGATTGAAGACAAACTGAGAGATACAATTGAAAGTTTATAAAGTTAAAGGTAGAGTGAATTGTCCAGAGGCGGCCCGGTAGTCCAGTGGTTAGCACGTCGACTTCACAATGCAGAGGTACCGGGTTCATTTCCAGCTCCGGCCTCCCTGTGTGGAGTTTGCATGTTCTCCCAGGGCCTCCGTGGGTTTTCTCCGGGTACTCGAGTTTCCTCCCACACTCCAAAAACATGCATGGCAAGCTGATTGAACACTCAAAATTGTCCCTAGGTGTGAGTGTGGGCGTGGATGGTTGTTCGTCTCTGTGTGCCCTGGGATAGGCTCCAGCACCCCCCGCGACCCTAGTGAGGATAAAGCGGATGGGAAAATGAATGGATGAATGAATGAATGAATGAATTGTCCAGGTGTAGTTTGGAAGGCAATACAAGGATTGTCTGTAGCAAGCATAAGTGCACACACGGCACAGGGTTGGCAGGTAGGGTAGAAGAAAATCTAAGAATGTAAAATCAAGTTGAGGTTAAAAGTCTGGAAATACTTAAGGATGCTCAAAAAGGTGGCCGGATGCACAAACTCTAGTTCGAGAGTGTGGATCTGGGGACAAGGTGCTGTTTGGGATCATCTTAGGTATGCTGCTGATGGTGATCGCTTGCACCTGGTGAAAAACCTGGTCCCAGACCCCATGGATTTTCAGTCAAAGTTTATAAATCCAAGGAAGCTTTTAGTTCTTTGCAGGATGAAGGTCTGGCCCAATTCGTCACAGCAGTTAACTTGGCGGGATCCATCTGGAGTTTCCCCTCAGCTATGACATATCCCAGGAAGGTGGTCCTTACATGGTCCTCATGGTCTGCCAGGGAACTGGAGAATATGAGAATTTCATCCAAATTACAAGAAAACAAACACACTTTAGTTAGACATCATTGACCAGGTTTGAAAAAGAGCCGGAGCCATTGTAAGACCAAATGGCATGACCAGGTACTCATAATGACTACGGTGAGTGTTGAAAGCTGTTTTCCAATTGTCTCACTCCATAATGCAGACCAGACCCTGGTTTGCGTGGCATAGGTCCGGTTTGGTAAAAACGGTGCCGCCATGGAGGGGGGTGAATGGAGAATCGTTAAGAGGGAGAGGGAAATGTTTTCGATCGTAATACTGTTTATGTCACAGTTGATTTGTTTGGGACCAACAGGTGGCCTTGTCGGGCTCCTACTACAGTGGCACACCTGTTGGTCATCTTGTCATTAGTCGGTTTTCTGTTAAAAGGACTCCCAGCCCGACCATTCAGCGTCAGCCATGCGTTAGACATGGGTTTTTGTTTGTTACTTTGGGTTCTTGTTGTTTTCAGGTCTGTTCTGGATTTTGTTTTCTGTATTTTAGCAATACATTTTGTCAAGCTCACGGTGCTCCTTCCTCCTGCCTGCTTTTCCTCCAACACCATGCTCATGACAGTTTGTGCCTCGAAAAATGAACACATGGTCGAAGGGCACGAAGTAGAACCCGCTTCCACCGTAGAGGAGGGGGATGGACTCAGGGATGTACTCCTCCCGTTCCCACCGCAAATATGAAACAGCTGACCATTGGGAAATGGGGCACCTGGGTTGAGATCTATGGCACAATGATACAGTTCGTTTGGTGGCAAGGTGGCACAAGTGGTAGCTAAAAACAGTAGTGAGGTCATGATAACAGGCAGGAGTAAGGGATAGATCCAACTCTTGAGGCACAAGCAGGGTTCACATCAGACTGTGTGAAAACACTCCAAGCTGTGGTCTTGTTGAAATAAGACTTACCAAGAATTCCCTTTTGAACTTGTTCACTTTGCTTTGGTAGCATCGCCAGCAGTCTTTTAGGATTGGATAAGAACCTGTCTTTTTTTTCCACCTGTATTCAGCTTTGCCGCATTCTTGTTTTGTTGGACAAGTTCATTTATTGTCCGGGTCTTATTTTTGGCCGCATATGTTTTAATGGAGCCACTGAATAACATATATTATGGCATGATGAGTGGAACCAAGAGCCGAGTTCCTCTGTGCTAGAAGAGGGAACACAAGGCTTATCAAAGGCATCAGAGAACTGACTTGCAGTGAGAGGGTTAAAAATCCAACGGCTGCACTCATTAACAGGAGGTTGAACAGCAGCATAAAAAAACACTATAAGCAAAGAGGGCAGTCATCCATCTATCCATTATTTGAATCGCTTCGTGCTCATGAGGGTCACGGGTGTGCTGGAGCCTATCCTGGCTGTCTTTGGGCACTAGGCAAGGTACACACTGAACTGGTTGTCAGGTAATTGTAGGGCACACATAGACAAACAACCATCCGTGCTCACACTGGCACCGATGGACAATTTAGAGTGTTCAATTAAACTACCGTGCACGATTTTGGAATATGGGCGGAAACCAGAGTAGCCGGAGAAAAATCCATGCAGGCACGGGGTTACATGCAAACTCCGCACAGCGAGGCCAGGGCCAGAATCGAACCCCAGACCTCTGTCCTGTAAGGCAAACTTGCTAACCAGTGCTGCCCGGGCACAGTAATATGATCAGAAATCACATTGTCCAACACTTTCAAATTTCAGACCGATAGACCAAAAGCAAGGACTAGATCTTAAGTATGGCCTTGTTTGTGAAGTTGCCAGACACACTGCACTAAATTAAGAATCAATAAGTTTTAAAAAGTCCTGAATGTTTTTTTCAGGACAGCACACATGAATATTGAAATCCCCCAATAAGTAGTATGTGGTCATATATCGGCAAGAAGATTGGAAAATCCATTCAGAAACTCATTGTTCTATTTAGGAGGATTGTAAATAAGAGCGTGCAAAGAGAATACTTTCAAACCACGTGATTGATGTGGCAAATACAGGGTGACCCAAAAAAAACGGGCCCCAACTCTAATTAGGCCCTGTTTCTTAGTGTTTTGTCCGAATGAAATGAAACTTTGGCCATAACTCGTTTATTGTATTAAAAACATCACATCAAAACACTAGGGTCACTGGCCTTTTTTTCTCCGTTCTACAGCATATGTTCTCGATGGCCTTCATTTAGCTCCGTGCATTTCTTGAGGCTTGCGATTGAAAATATGCCAGCACGAAGTTGTCCATGACGTTCTGATAGACTGAATTGGTAATGGCTCTCATCTCCTCCCTGATGGCTTTCTTGAGTTCCGTGATGGTTCTGGGTTTCCCTGCGTAGACTCTGTCCTTAAGATAGCCCCAAAGAAAAAAATCTGGGGGGCTTAGGTCCGGGCTATGGGGTGCCCACTCAAAATCAGTCTTGAGACTGACACTCGGCCTCCGAAGTTCTCTTTCAGCCAATCTCAGGACAGGTTTGAGGTGTGAGAACTTGCTGCGTCTTGCTGGAACCAGAAATCTCGGCCAGAGGCATCATTGGACCAATCTTCATCGAAGAATCTGGCGCAGCAGTGACAGTCACCAAGGAGCGGTATGTGGAGGTCCTCAAAACCTTCAAGAATGAGCTCCAGACCATCTACCTGTCGCTCATGAGCAAGTTCTGGTTCCAGCAAGACGAGGAGAGGAGAGCCATTACCAATTCAGTCTGTCAGAACGTCATGGACAACTTCGTGCTGCGCCTCAAGAAATGCACGGAGCTAAATGGAGGCCATCTAGAAAATATGCTGTAGAACAGAGAAAAAAAGGCCAAAGACCCTAGTGTTTTGATGTGATGTTTTGAATATAATAAACTAGTTATGGCCAAAGTTTCATTTAATTCGAACAAAACACTAAGAAACGGGGCCTAATTAGAGTTGGGGCCCCGTTTTTTTTTGGGTCACCCTGTATACAGTGTTTCCATTGTTTTTTTGTTTTTTTTTAAAAAGGCACATATACATATATGCACACATATACCAGGCTTGCACACACAATCATAATATAGGCATGAGCAAACCTAAGTAAAAAGCATATTTCAGAACAGAGATTTTTGTGTCGTTCTTTTTAGATATGATTTCATTGAATGACCCGTGAAGTTGACTATGTTGACTATACACACACACACACACACACACACACACACACACACACGGCCAAATACCTCCAGCGGGTGAGGCAAGTCCAAAGAAGCCAGCTCAATGGCAAGAACAAGAGACCTGGGCAATGTACAGCTATGCCCTGCCAGTGATCAGATACCCTGCAGGAATAATAAGGTGGCCAAAGGAAGAGATTCAGACCACGGATGTTAAGATCCGAAAGCTCCTAACCATGCACTAAGGTTTCCATCCCAAATCCAGCACCCTGAGACCGTATGCAAGCTGTAAGGAAGGAGGCCGGGGACGAGTGAGTGTGAGAGCCACTGTCCAGGATGAAACATCCAAACTCCATGAATACATCAAGGAGAAGGCTCCAACGGATGACGTACTCAGAGAATG
>NW_017805153.1:317265-321085 GCF_001891065.2 Hippocampus comes | reverse complement strand
CCGCCCCGACCCGAACCTGTTTTACTTCCGTATTCCTGTCGTTTTGGTCCGCAGCAGAAACTGCACGTGTGACCGCAAGCGGATCTGCGCCGATGCTGCGCCGGTGCTGTCACGCTCAGCGGCTTTGCACGTGTGACCGCTCCACAAAATTTGCTCCGGTGTAAAATATATCGCAACAAAATATTTCGGTGCAGCGTCGGACCAAATGTGTGCCGTGTGAACAGGGCTTCAGACAATGGGCAACTGAAGATGAGGTGCTGGAAGAGGGACCATCATGGGAGAACAAGCCCCTACACGGGATGTACCACCGGACCATAACTGAAGTGGTTGATCTCAAGAAGTCCTATCAGTGGCTAGAGAGGGCTGGCCTGAAGGACAGCACAGAGGCACTCATCCTGGCTGCTCAGGAGCAGGCCCTGAGCACAAGAGCCATTGAGGCCCAGATATACCACACCAGACAAGACCTAAGGTGTAGGTTGTGCAAAGAGGCACCCGAGAAAATCCAGCACATAACTGCAGGGTGTAAGATGCTGGCAAGCAAAGCTTGCATGGAATGCCATAACCAGGTGGCTGGCATAGTCTACGGAAACGTCTGTGTGGAGTATGGACTGGAAACCTCAAGGTCAAAATGGGAATAACCTCCAAAGGTGGTGGAGAATGACCGAGCGAAGATCCTGTGGGACTTCCAGATACAGACTGACAAGATGGTAATGGCGAACCTACCAAATATCGTGATCATAGATGAAGGAAAGCCATTGTAGTGGATGTGACGATCCCAAGTGATGGAAACATCAGAAAGAAGAATAATGAGAAACTGGAGAAATACCAAGGGCTCAGAGAGGAGCCTGGAAGGTAAAGGTGACAGTCGTGCCTGTCGTGGTCAGAGCATTCGGGGCAGTGACCCTCAAACTGGATGAATGGTTGCAACAGATCCCGGGAACAACATCGGACACCTCAGTCCAGAAAAGTGCAGTACTGGGAACAGCAAGAATACTGTGCAGAACCCTCAAGCTTCCTGGCCTCTACAGGAGGTCCTGCAACCCTAATGACGATCAGTGTTAAAGAAAATGGTGGATATATAAAATACCCAGCTCAGACATACATTATACACACTCACAATGTGGGGGAGAGGCAGTTGCCAGGCAACAGGAATGAGATCCATCTCTTCCTGCCTGCCCCCCATTTCTTTACTATATTTCTGCTCTGAAGCTGCTATCAGAGGTGAAGAGAATGCAGACAGAGGGATCACATCAAAGTAATGCTTCTCTATGATGGTTAATATTGAGGCGAATGCTTCGAAAGTCTGGTCGATGCTGCCTACAAGTGATTTTTTTATATGAACGCTGTCAGTGACTTTACTTATGTTATGTGCCATTCAAAATGGACCAAATGAACAACCACAGTAAAGTTTGGGGTCCTACTTTGAAAAAGGGTACTGCTTTTTTTGTTGTCTCGCACTTTATGATGTGTTGTTTGTTTGTACAAAAGCTATTAATTATTGTTTTTGCATGGTGGACGACTAGTGAGCATTTCCGCCTCACAGTGCAGAGATTGGGGGTTCGATTCTGGGCTCCGGCTTTCCTGTGTGGAGTTTTTGTGGCTCCCAAAATATGCAAGGTAGATTAATTGAAGGCTGTTCAATTGCTGGTAAGTGTGAATGTGAAGGGTTGTTTGTTTATGTATGTCCTATGATTGGCTGGCAGCTATTTCATGGTGTATCCGGTCCACTGTTCGAAGTAAGCTGGGATAGGCTCCAGCACGCCCATGACCCTCGTGAGAATAAAGCGGTTCAGATAATGGATTTCATGATTGTTATTATTATTAGTAGTATTAGTAATAGTGGTGGTAGTAATATTATTATTCACATTTTCATGACTGTTTGCATTCAGCTGAGTCATAGCAATTTGAAGCTAAATGCAGGATGTTGTTTTGGGAAATGGCCAACGAGGGCACAAACTGAATGAAATTGACCTCCTCCTGGGCAATATCACACTGCAAGTGTGATGGGCTCAGTTTCACATTGAGCCCACATTGGTGTTAATAACCTCACACCCAGAGTCTCAAACCCTGTTTTTCTCATCCAGTCTCTCACCAGCACATTGCATGTAATAATGTGAAAGACCACCCAAGCGTTGGTATCAGAAGAGGCAGATTCATATTGGCCGCAGTGATGATCATGGCAATTTATTCTGGTTATTGAGTAATACTTGTTATGGCATCACTGTGTTGTGTACAGTAGTTTGTATTTTGTTTTACGTTACAATACAGTGGAAACTCAAACTATTACCATCAACCTTAAGCTTCTCCCATTTGGAATTCTATCAAATTGCTCAGAAAGAATATGCATTCAGTTGGTGTTCAAACTTTGGTCATACAGAAGGGCCTGACAGTTCCCAGCACATCACATTAAAACCAGAGAGCCCTTGAGGGGAGCCCAGATGACTGTGTTCAAAATTTTGACTGAAAAATGTCTTTGCAGTATTATTGGAAACTGATTGTTTCTCATTGAATTATCCCCTATGGGCAGAAAATGTAGCACGATTGTTATTATATGTTAAATGTTCTGTAAAGTGCCTTGTTGCACCAGCTGCAGCTGTTGTGAAAGTGCTTTAGAAATAAACACGTATTGTATTGAATTATATCCACCTCACTGTTCTTAGGATATATCAGCGCTCCAGCCTTTTTTCCCAGCCCGTTTGCATGTACCCTCTGCACTTGTGTGGGTTTACTTGGGTTACTTTGGCTTCCTCTAACATTCCTAAAACATGCCTGTTCAGTTCATTTATTGCTCTACTTGTAGACTGTCCTTCGTTATAAATGTTAGTTGTTCTCCGCCTCTCATCCAAAGTCAGCTCAGACAGCCTCCAGCTCACTCGCGACTCTCGCGTGGATAAGCTGTATCTGGAAATAAATTGAGGGATAGGAAGAAAATGCCTCTTACATCACAGAATGAAAGGTATTTAGAGGCTTCTCTTTATTTCTTGTCCAGCAGGTGTCTGTTCGCATTCACTTCTTGGTAGCATTTAAAAATGTATTGAAAAGAACAATAGGGAGAATGTTTTAAATCGTTCATAAGCCAACACAGCATTTCTGAATAAATGTTCAATACCACACGTTGAGCAAAATTCCCCACTAACAGGGAAGCCCTTTCAAAAGGCTGCTGGATTCACAAATGATGGTGGAGGTTTAAAATGGCACCAACAAGGGATTTATAGATATATATATATATATGAACTACAGTGATTCCTCGCTATTTCGCGGTTCGTTTATCACGGCTTCAGTTATATATATATATATATATATATATATATATATTTTTTTTTTAATAAAATCTGGTCCAGGTTAATCCCTCCTCTGTCTGAATTAATACAGACGCCACATTTCCTCATGACCCAAAGCTATATTAAAATGGAATATCAGGATGATGCCACTAAGTTCAGCTTCAAATTTCCATTTTAAGTTGAACACTATGGTCTTAAAATAAATGAATGCATCTAAAAAATATTGTCATCAAAAGCTCCCAGTGTCCTTGAGTGTTCAACAAGATGACAGGCATTTGTTTTCCTTATGTCCTCCAAAGTGTTGCAACGCCGTCTGAGAGAGATTACAGTTATATCGAGTGCTGCCTGTCACTGTACAAATGCCTGTCATTAATTTCAAAGGCGGCAGGCAATTTTGGAGAGTCGATGAGTTCTGATAATGATGCCAGTGTTTTGTCTTGAATCCAAGCTGCAAGTGTGTGTGTGTGTGTGTGTGTGTGTGTGTGTGTGTGTGTGTGTGCGTGCGTGTGCAGGTGTGTGTCTGTATGTGAGGGTACATT
>NW_017805153.1:313741-317104 GCF_001891065.2 Hippocampus comes | reverse complement strand
CACACACACACACACACACACACGCACATACACAAGGCCATAATCTCGCCATTCATCTCACCTGGGTCATCCGCAAGGCCTCCTCCCATTGTGACATGCCTGGAACACCTCACTCGGGAGGCATCAAGGAGGCATCCTAACCAAATGCCCGAGCCACCTCAAGTGGCACCTCTCCATGCAGAAGAGCAGCGACTATACTCTTGAGTCACTCCCAGATGACCAAGCTTCTCACCCTATCTCTAAGGGAGAGCCCGGACACCCTGAGGAAGAAGCTCGTTTCGACTGCTTGGATCCAGGATCTTGTTCTTGTGGATCTCCCGCTCCATCCATCTCTCACTTGTGAACAAGACCCCAAGATACTTGAACTCCTCCATTTGCGGCAAGATCTCATCCTCAAGCGGGAGAGGGCACTCCATCCTTTACCGACTGAGGACCAGGGCCTCAGATTTGGAGATGCTGATTTTCATCCCAACCGCTTCACACTCGGCTGCGGACTGCTCCAGTGAGAGTTGGAGATACCGACTCGAAGAAGCTAACAATACCCCATCTGTTAAAAGCAGGGATGCAACACATACGTACAGCACATTTGACAATAAAGTTCAATTCAATTCAAACACTGAGGCCACTAAACTAGACCCCCTCAAAGCCTCGAGCGGACCAAGAAATGTTGTCCATCAAGGTTATGAACAGAATCTGTGCAAAAGGGCAGCCTTGGGGGAGTCCAACCCTCACTAGAATGGAGTCCGACTTACTGCTGGCGATGCCCATCAGACTCTGACATTGGTCGTACAGTAACCACTCATTAAATGTAAGAAACCTTTATGCTTATCTCATCCAATTTTAGGCCTATTTCTAAACTCCTCTTTTTTTCCATTGCTCTAGAAATAACAACCGATGTCCTTTCTGAAGACTCTTGGCATTTTGGAAGTATTTCAGTCCAGTTACAAGGCGCCTCTAAAATGTACCATACTGCACAGTCCTTCTGTTAGACATCACTACAGCTTGTGTGTATGTATGTGTGTGTTTATGCCAGTGCACTGGGACAGGGAAGCCAATATAACCAATTAGGCCAGAATGTATATGCGTGTGGGCAGTGTGGGTGGGAACTTCTTACAATCCTCTTGATACCCAATTAGAGAACAACACCCCATGACCCTCATGGCCCAACGTCAAGAGACACAAAAATGTGGCTTAAAACAACAGTTGGAAGCTACTTGAGATAGTACACCTCCTAATTAGTGTCTGTAAATACTCACTTTACTGTATCTTTAGTCGATTGGTATTTAAAAGAAAAGCAGGACAGAGGGTGTGAAAAATGTGGATGTAATGTCCACATTAACGGCTATTTTCATATCCAATATTCATGTTGGCAAGACATAAAATATTACAAACATATTTTTTATGGCATCACTTAAGTTCTGTGTCAGAGCGCTACTTCTCACAGTTTTTGTCTTTTCTTTCACCATTAACCAATTTAAGTAGTTACCAATCTGTGCAAACAAAAGGACGATACAGATGACGAAACAGAACAACACAAAGTGCTTTCTGTTCCTTTTCCGTGCTCTTGTCGTCGCAACTCTGCAAAGTGATATCATCCAGACAATTTCTGTTACTGCTTATCCAATTAAAATTTTGGTGATTGTTTTATGTCATCGGAGGTACTTTTGTACCTCATATGTAATGCATGATCCAGTTGAGAATGAAACACATACAGATAAGTTATTGGTTCGTTAAGGGTGAGAGTTAATTAGTTATTGGTCAATTCCCCTCCATATGTGCCTGACATGAATTCCCTCACTGACTGTGCTCCTGAAAACGAACAAAAGTCAGATCAAAGCAGTCCTACCCTGCAGCTCCGATGGCCGCAGTTGTCAGATCACAGACTGAGAGTGGGTCTCGGGGAAGGGGAATACGGTGGAAGATGAAACAGCATATGAAAACAGTCAAACGGAGATCAACTCTGCTGATCCTGCTTTTTGATCCTGGTCTGGGAAGTTCTGTAATTGATAGGACTCCTGACAATGCTTGCACACACCACTTGCTTAGCCCTGCATGCCTTGCCCTCACACACTTCACTTCTGTTTTCGTGCCAGCACATCACCGAGGCTTAAAATGAGTCTTGTCTGCATGTTAGCTTATGTAATCCAATAAATGCCTTTTTTCCCCTTGAGGTTGCATATTGTTTGAATGTCCTTTTCTGCATCCATGAAGTCAACACACACACACACACACACACACACACACACATTTGCGACAACAATATCATAAATGGTGTGAGTAGCATATTGCCCTAGTCCGTTGCTTCCGTCAGTGATTTATTGTGTTTTACAGCTAGCAATTATATTGTTTCTGGACTTGTTAAATTATTTTATGGGGTGAAACGCTGCAAACAGTCAGGGCATGCCACCACAATTAATCAACTTTTATTAGAAAGAGCAAATGCTCACAGGCATGTACAAACAGCAGGCGATTTTTGCACCATTGTGTCTTAGTTATAGATGGTGCACAGCAAAGCCCACTTTTGTTTTTCGTGCATGAAGAATCACATTGGTATGATGTGTCACCTGTGCAGAGCAAAGCCAATCATAAATCTTTATAAATTGATTGTTCATATATTTAGATGTCAATTAAGATGGAAAGAAGTAGGCTGGAAAATAACACCGCTTATAGTAAATCGAAAGAAAAGCTAGTATTGGAGATAATGTGAAACCCACCAGATAAAGTTGTACTCAAAAGTGTACATAAACAAATCATAGGCTAAAATAATATTCATTTGAGGCCTGTAATTATTTCTTTGACCTGTTCTGAAGAAACAATTTCGGTAATCAACTCCATGGAAATGCCCTTTTAAAAGAATTTGGTTAAGAGGTCTCTCTTAGATTAAGAAGGAAGCAACTTCAGGGCACAATGCAAGGGAAAAGCATTCCTGAATCTCAAGATGTCACCAATGTCCATGACAGACCAATGGTAAATACACATTTTTACATATGTACCTGCATTCCAGTGTTCACTCTTCAATTATTTAACGATAGCTGTTGAAAGAGGACATAAAACTGGGATCTCAAAACCTTTATCAGCGCTCTTGGTAAGCTGAACCAGGTAAGTGTATTCATATTACAAAGAAAGTTGTATGCTTCACTGTACTGAAGAAGGGAAGTCTTGATTCCATGGTAGTGAACAACTACATGTACCCCAATTCAAACCTGCCATTCTTAGGCAAAGTTCACGGAAAAGTTGTAAACTAACAATTTACTGACTTTCTCCTATCTGACAATGCTTTTCATAAGGGCTGTCACGATCGAATCATTTTAGAATCAATTATTCCAAATGACGTCCATCGAATACTTGGAACAACACCCCCCC
>NW_017805153.1:296721-313058 GCF_001891065.2 Hippocampus comes | reverse complement strand
ACACACACACACACACACACACACACACACCCAATTTCAAATTTCTTCAGCAGAGCTGCTAACAAAATATCAAACTCCGCATTGCAAATTCGGCATTTTTTTATTTGTTATTTTTTACATTGAAACTTTGTGCGAGTCCACGTTCGATGACAATTACAGACTTTAACAATGTAGGATCACGAGTTATCGACGCTTACAAGAGAAAACATTACAATCTTGCTTCCTGCTCATGTAGTGTGGTGGGAGGATGATTTAAAAAAGAGAGGTGAGCAAAAAGTTACAGTTATATGTCTATTTTTGGAAATCAGACTTGAAGAAACCCGACAACACTCTGTGGCACATCAGTACCTAAAAGTTGGCTGTGTTTTGTTAAAAGTGGTTGGACACAGTCTTATTTAGCTTAAAGCAGACGAAGGAGCCAGCCAATGCTACTACTTTCCACTGAAGGGTAACCTCATGACCGGGACACTTAACGTAAACAAGCTTCACGTTGCTTGATGTAATAAAACTGCGATCAATCTTCAAATTGTTATGTGAAGAGCTCTACTCATGTCAACTTCAAATGCACACTGCAAAAAGAACCATCGATATTTTGAATTTTCACATGCCGCTAGGGCAGATAAAAAGACCGCGACCCAAGCATTGCAGGCAATATCAATACAGAGGTCTATTTTTCAGCTGTTAAGCGTTTTTCCAAACTAAACTAAAGACTACCAATCAAGCCACCCATATAAAAAAGTCCTCATCCATTTTACATGTTTGTTGGAATGAGTAAGAGATCCACATGCTGTGTGACACCAGGACCAATTACTAGAGATGTATAACAGTTGATGTCAATTCCATCGAATGATGCATGAACAGTGACTGAAAAGCCTGCCAGTGATCAAAACTACAGTGTGTAGCTTGGCATAAACAGAGACACAAGTAATTGTGTGGCGATGCCATGCATGCCAACCATCTACTGTCTGGTGGAATTTCAAATGAATACAAAAGAGTAAACAACAGTAATGAGGAATCCATTTAACTTGTGTGGCAGACTGATAACCAATATGTACATGTTAACTGTTATCGAGCTATATTAACCACTACATTATAGCTGAACTAATTACATGATGTGTTAACAGAAAGTATATGACACTTGACAAGTGACACATTCATCTGAGATATCACCGTAAGTGTAGCCGCAGAAGCACACATACACTTTTGTCCAAGGTTATTTTAATTAAAAAAACAAAAAAACAAAACAAAACAGGAAAATCACTAGACATCGGAAAACAGGAACACCGGGAGCTAACTAGTCTGTGAATCTGTCTTCAAAAATGCAGTTTAAGTCTCCACACATAGAGAAAAGTAGGTGGCCATCTTAGTTGATGCTGCTTCTTCTTCTCTGGCTGTGAGGTGAAGTGGCCCGGGCCGGAATTGTAATTCCTGAACTGCAGAGCTTGAAAGAAACTAACGAGCAAATTGAGTTACATCTCTTATGTGGTTTTTGATTCTGAGTGACTTCCTTCTTTGAAGATAAACAAACACACATTGATTAAGCTGTGGCAATGGTATCATTTGTGGTGTTTTATGCCCTGCTGCCTGAATAAAAATTATCCATCCATCCATCTTCCGATCCGCTTTATCCTCACAGCGTGCAATTGATTGAATCAGAGTCAAAAGTTTGAATGTATTCCGATGAAGGTCAAAATTGAAACATTTAGGCATATCTTTTATTTAGGGTCCTTGTTATCATATCGGAATCTCAAAGTCAATTCAAGTCAGCTTTATTGTGAAATATGCTCTATGTACAACATACAGCACAGGTGAAATTTCTTTCCTCTCAACCACAGTGCACATGCAGTGCATTGAAAACACACACAGTTAAAAATAAGGGCAGTTAAACTGAAGTGCATAAAGAGACAAAGACATGAATATATAAATATAAACAAATATAACAAATAGCAATCAACAGACAACCAAGGGCACTTGTGATTATTAAGCTTAAGGCTCTGGCTTAATCACAGACCACCGGTACTGCATGACTAAGATACGGAACAGAACAGGTAAAAAAAGAAAAGAAAAAAAACACTTGTTTAAATTCCAGAAGCAAAATTGTTACCAAGTCAAAATTCAAGCAGGGAAGCTGCAGCTTCAGCTCGTATACACTTAGAACTTTGTGCTTTCAGGGTTATTTTTGAATATAACGGCGATGGCAACCTTATTTAGCTCTGGGCCAGTTGTCTTAATGTTAGCATTTCTCAGTCAGTTAAATCCTGTACAATGTGCCATTGCACATTTGACACGTTAGTGTTCCTTTTCGCTTCAGTTGCCTGTGCACCATGCAATGATAACAACACTCCGGTTTATTTATTCAGCTCACAGTTTTGTGGTTATTGTGTGTGTAATTCTTTTATCACTGGATTAACAACACAACAACTACACCTCGCGATTACACCGTAAAAGAACACGATAGTATTACATTTTGCTTTGTTGCTAGTTGGCAAATGCTTTGCACCTCATGCAAACAAAAGACCACTGGACTGTGCACCATTCCAGCCTGATGACAATCTCGATATAATTTATACAAAGTAAATTATAATGAAAGACTGATGCTGGAGTGATAATTGGGGGAAACTCTGTTTGAGTGCTCAAAACAATATAGACGGGCATCTGATTCACGTCAGAAAACAAGCTGCTCTTTCCAAACGGAGTGGTCCACCCATAAGGACCGGCAGCAACAAAACCCACTTCAGTGGAAGGGGTGACATTTTGTAAAACATGAAAAGAAACAGGTCGATTGGTTAGCACGTCCGCCTTACAGTGCAGAGGTTGGGGATTTCATTTCAGCTCCAGCCTTCCTGTGTGGCGTTTTAATGTTCTCCTCATATCGACGTGGGTTTTCTCCAGATACTGCGGTTTCCTCCCACATCCCCAAAACATGCATGTTAGGTTGATGGCTGTACATCATCTGTAAGTGTGATTGTGAGTGTGATGGTTGTGTGTCTATGTGTGCCCTGTGATTGGCTGGCGACCATTTCAGGGTGGACCCTACCTGCTGCCCGAAGACAGCTTGGATTTGAAAATGAATGTATGCATGGTACATACTGGCTTTGGAGCAAAACACGTTGCTTTCTAAGCAACGTATTTTTCAGGGACGTCCCTGCTTATTTAAGCAAGACATTGCCAACCATATTCAGTAATAAAAGACTGCAAGTACTGTACTTGAATGGCCCTCTGGCAATTCAGACCTTTCCCCCATTGAAAATGTATGATGCATTATGAAGCACAAAATATAACAACAGAGATAACAGATTGTTGCACAACTGAAATTTTATATCAAGCAAGTACGGGAAAGAATTCCACCTCGAAAGTGTCACACTTATTGAGGTTTGTTAAATGGAAAGGAGATCAACATGCCCGGCCCACGTTTTTCTAGCATCAAATTAATGTGTGTGTGTGTGTGTGTGTGTGTGTGTGTGTGTGTGTGTGTGTGTGTGTGTGTGCGTGCGTGCATGCGTGTGTGCGTCCATGTGCGTGCGTGCAAGTGTTTTTACACATCGTGCATGTGTGTGTTGAAGCACGTTTTTGGATTGATTCTCGGTCAGGATGCATTTGGTAGAGTGGAGCTGTCAGTGGCGGGCCGTGCATTTCAACCTTAGGCCTTCAGTGACGTCACATACATACACAATATAGGCTCGTCAAGCAGCACTTAATTTCAGGAGCATTTAAAACCATCAAGTATGCATTTACAATTAAGAGCAGGAAATTGAATTTACAGATATTGTCAAAAATAAAAAGATGATTTAAAAATACAAAATAAAATGCCACCCAAATTACACTGTGTGATCTTAAACAAGTCTGTCCAATAAATTGCGCAATGTCGCAGTTTCATATAAGACACCAACCAAACAATTACAAAACAAACTATTCTTTGAAAACAAACAGATCATTTGCATTTTGAAAATCGGCGATTCAACAGCAAATAACTGAAAATGTTGAGCAGCTGAGATTGAACGAACTTTCGTGCACGAAGGTGACGACAATGCGCCATTATAAATTGCAGGTGAGCAGATTTATTTGACACATTTTTGTATCTTTGTCATTTTATTTCGTTACCATGAATTTAATACTTACGAAATAAAATGACAAGAAGAAATGTAAAATAAAATTCATTGACTCACCAATGTCGTGCCTGTTCACTGAGGTGCAGATCTACGCGAGTGTCCCCAAACGTTTTTAAACGCACCGTAGCTTGTAAGTGCCCAGCCGTTTCCTTGCTGCCTTAGTAAAACAATCCAGTGTGGCTCCAAACACCAAATCGGTCAGTTGCAAGCAATAGGCATTCCCAGCAGTACGAGTTGCAGCATTTCACAGAGGCTGTGAGCCACGGGTAGCGTTCATAATTGCTCGTCTGAAAATGACCCCTTTTCCTTGCTGGGACAGGTTAGCTCGCGCAGGAGTTGGGCGACCTCTTGGCACAATATCCAGTAGAGGGGTAGAGACAGCTCGTGAAAACGCTAATCCAATCTTTTTTTTTTTTTTAATCTTTATTGAACAAGTCAGGATCCAATTCTCAGGAAACAGAAAAGGCGCTAATCCAATCACCGAACACGCACGGCCAGTCTCGACGTAAGGCCTTCGAGCTGGCCTTCTAGCTGGCCCCAGTACGCAGACGAGTCAGATCACGAAACCTGACTGTGCCCGTTCATTTACAGCGCACAGGGGCCTGCTCTGTTTAATCTGAAGGCCCCGAGCAAGTTTAATTTACCTGGCAACGCAAGCTAGTTGAAATATGATTTGTTAAAAACTCTACCATAATAAATAAGTTATTTATCGAGTGGCTTTCAATGTTATTTAAAATAACAGCCACTCAACTAAGTGGAAATAATATGATGTAAAGAATACAGAGAATAATTTCGTTTACATATTTATGAAAATAAAATAACATAAATTATTAAATAACATAAAATACATAAAAGTAAATTTACTTTTCTGAGAATGTTTAGGCCAGCAGAGAAGGCCTTGCTGGCCCTCAGAGTCCGCCACTGGGAGCTGTTGGATGTTTTCTTCCTCTTGTTTTATGTCCCTGTTCATTCACAAGGAACAGTCTCACCGATCAGGTGATTTTCTTTTTTTCCTGTGTGCGGCCAGAATACATGCATGCCTTCTCCCCTTGAATTGGTTTAACCTTTCAATCGGCGCTCTCTGCCCAACACCGCATGAAGAACATTTGTAGAACAAGGAACATAGGGGATATGCGTCAAAACTTAAAATAGGAATGCAGCTATCTAACATTTTAGAATTTGAGTCACCTCCTGAAGATTCTTTAGAATCATCAAGTATTTGGAGAAAATGTAATTTTGCTTGGTTAAATCATACACACACAAAAAAAAGGATCACAAGTCGAGTCAATCATTTCTGTGTGCCCCCACTTGCCTAAACATGGGATTCTGATTATGCGTCTGTGGAATAAGAATTAAACATTAAAATCTATCCGTTTTTGATCCTTCTCAGTGGGCTGCCATTTTGTCGTGTACTGCCACCTGCTGTTGACTGTAATTGACATCACAGTGCCCATGGGCTCAGCTTGCGAACCTCACAGATCACTTGTTCTCTGCGTTTGGCAACAAGCTGTGCTGGGTGTTCCATGCTTACTTGTGGCCGGCTGCCTCACTTCTCGTTTGGTAGGCAGTGCCAAGCAGGAACATACCCCTAGGATTTGTAACTAGTTCTGGGAAAATTAAGCTTCAAGATGCTTCATGACCCAGTTGTGTTTATTGAGCCCTCAAGCACACTGACTTGTAATTTCTTTCTTGAAAGCAACAGTACCAAGGGAAGATAACAAAAAAAAAAAAACAAAAAAAAACAAACAACTGTGTCATGAAGCATTTTGAAGCATCATTTTCGCATCACTAATGCAAACTTCTGTGCACAAATATAAGCGTATGTTCCGCTGCTCGTCTTAAAATCAATTGTGAGCACAGTGCTCTCGGTGTCTTGCAGGGCTTGCATCATTTTGGCTTCACAGTATTTTTCTCCATTTGTTTTTGTGAAGAAAGTTCTTGATGGAAGCTCATACTTGGGATAGAAAGCTGATAATATTGCTTTATAACCACCATCCTTCACCATGCTCAATCGGTGCATGTGTGTCTATCATGTTTAAAATGCTATTTGTTAGCTCAGCTGCATGCCCAGGGCTTTACAAATAAATGTGTCTATCCGAAACTGTACTTACTATTAAAATAATAATAATAATAATAATAATAATAATACAGAGATGAAAGTGGACTTTTCTGAAAATTCCAAAAAATAAATAAATAAATGTGTGTGTGTGTGTGTGTGTGTGTGTGTGTGTGTGTGTGTGTGTGTCTCACACACACACACACACACACACACACACATTTATTTTTTTTTACCGGAATTTTCAGAAAAGTCCACTTTCATCTCTGAACACTTAATTGTTAAAATAAGCTTTTTTTCACATTTTCAGGTAGTGGTGTGCCACGGGACTTTTTTCAATGAAAGAAATGTGCCTTGGCTCGAAAAAGATTGAAAAACACTGCAATAATGCACAGCCTGGCCGGCAGTGTTCACTATATGGTAGCTAAGATACTTTTAATGAGCACTCAAACTACTACGGCTAGGAACCGACACTTTAATTTGGTGCCTTGAGAGCTCTGTTGCTGGCTTGTTGCAAACAAATAGATCGATATGGATCCAGACAGCCTCATTTTCCAGTCCTCTAAAGCCCGGCCCCCTCTCCCCATTTTTCTTTATACTGTAGCTATCAATAACACAATCATACAACCTGATGCAACAGGAGGGATTTATTGCCTTTTTTGGTTTTAATAATTGACCGATGATGAAGACCTTGCAGTACCTAAAATGTGTGAAGGAGATTGGTTGTTGGAATGTTGTTGTTTTGACAGGGAAGGAAGCTTTGGGAAGACTTTACAAGTCAGCCACAACTCCACCTGTTATAGGCAGGATGAGTTTTTCCAACAATTTAGTTTGGCCATTGCTTGAAATTGCTGGCTCTTCACTCAGCAAATCTCACAGTGTCGGGACAACATGACTGAAATCAGTCCCATTGGTAAAGCACAATCTGGCAAAATTCAGAATGGCTTGCTTGAAGGCACATTTTTAGCAAACATCTGCCTGCTAAAGATGCACAGTAATTGCAGGTAAATGCCACCACTAAAAAATATTAACGATTGCTTCTCGGTCAAGATGTGTCTCTTCAACATGGTTCCTTGGCACTAAGACAGAGTTTTTGGTGCCATCGTTTGACAGGCTAGGCTAGGGCACTACAGAGAGCATTAAAACAGCAAATGAGTGATTTTTTTTTTTTTTTGTGTGTGTGTGTGTGTGTGTGTGTGTTTCACACAAGACAGGTTCAAAAAAAGAAAAGTCAGGTGATAGAGTAATTTGTAAGTGGCAGTGCAATACAGTCCTTGACTTAGTATTGGCACTTAGTATTGGCAGGCACTCCACTGCACTATTTGTAAAGAGGTAATGAAAAAGGGATTTTTGTCCCAAGATGCCACCTCTAGATCCCGACTGAAGTACATCCTTACTAAATGTTAGCATTTTAATTTCATCGGGGTAAATTAATTAAGAGTTCGGAAATCTGTTGTATTAAGATTTAAGGTATTTTTTTCTCTATTCATTCTGTATTGCGGAAATGCGCTGTATTTGGCGGTACTCTTCTGGGATTAGGTGTGACCTCGAAATGCTCCTCCGTCATTGGTGCCAACTTCTTCGAATCGATATCCAAGCAAAATCACATGATTCGATGCAAGGATACATTTTCACCTATTATATTTCACAATGGCATTGTTAAAATTTGACCTGTTACTCGTGCTAAGGGACAGTACTCGGATGTCGTGTATTTCAATACCCTCGTAAAAGAGGCTTGTAAGGATTGTCAGTTCCACATCTACTATGTTGGCCTACGTGCATTTCTAGGAAACTGTTTGAAATTGAATTGTCATTTTCTTTGCCCTTGGAATTTTGTAGGCCTACAATGTGAACCATGCAGTGTTTTTTCCTCTTCTATCTCTATATTGGGTTGAATTTTAACAACAAGGCATGCATGTTTCAGTGTGGTTTTTTTGTGAGCCTCGTAAGAGCTTGTTGAAGAGCTCATTTTATGTTTTGGTACTAGGCTATTTCATTCGTTTTGCACTGCTAATTAAATGACAACTTATGATTCAATTTTGGTTCCTTTCTCCTTCTTTCTGGAATTGTAAAAACAATGTTATTCCAAATCTATTTGCATTTTGATGTAATCTTATTTGTTTGCAAGCATTATTTGATCTCAGCTTCATTCCAATTATAGTAATAATGCTATTTTAAGAGCTTTGTCCAGATTAATCAAGTTGTTGTAAAAGCATGGACATTTTTATTCACGAAAATGTATTATTTATTATTTATTATTGCAGGGGTGCCCAATCAGTCGATCAGGGTCGACTGGTAGTCTGTGGACTGGTCCTAAATCGACCGCGAAGGGGTGTAGGGGGAAATGGAAAAAAAAAATGTGTGCATGTTATTAATGTTATACAGTTGATGTCAGTGTATACTGCACCCTATCAGGTTAGCTTTCACAAAAAAATTAATAAATAAATAACGTAGGGGAAAAAAAAAACCCTTGAACCTACGGCAGCGCATGACCTGCTGCTGTTAGGGGTCAACAGTCTGCAATTGCAGCTTGCAATCAGAGCTGTTGCAATACATCTTTTTTTTTTTTTTTTTTTTTTTTAAGTCTCATTCAAAGTTTGTTTGATCTGCAATTCACTGATGCTATTATCAAAGAATGGGAATTTGGAGTGCCAGGAGAAGCATTTTAAAACGGTACACGGGAGCTACGACAATGATGTTTCTGCACTTGAGACACTGCAAACGTGGGTGTCAAGTCTCCCACTAAGGTAGGCAGTGATTTGCTTTTGTGTCTACTTTATTTTTGTTAGGGAGGGGCCAGCCAGGCAGCCTCCTCAGCCACGGTGCTCTGCACCTCACACCTGAGACTCGTCAGCTCATCACCCACCTGTTGCCTATCTGCTCGTTTGGACTGGTACATATTGACTCACAGACCATTCCTCAGTGCAAGTTCGTGCCGTCACCACGCCAGTGGACTTTGTTGCCATTTCCTACAGCTGCTTGTTCCTTGTGTGGACAATTCCTTGTGGACTCCTCGTGCTTCCCCCTGAGTGACTTTGCGAAGACTCTTCGAATAAACTACGCCAAGTGTTGGCTTCAACAATACCTGCCTGTTGTCGTGCTCTTGGGGTCACACCCAAACCCTAACAGTACGAACTTGCCATGACGACCCCAGCCGACACAGACAAGTCAGGTCTCGATTTGATCGAGGATGCTCTCGCCAACCAGGTTCACCTGACCGCTACCCACACCCAGCAATTACGGGACACTTCCGTCGCCTTACAGGACCTTCAGGCTCAGATCCAGCCCCTTCAGCCTGTGGTGCAGGCCTTGGCTGACCAGCAGGCGGCGTTGGCGAGACAACAGGCGGAGGTTCTGCTGCAGTTATTGTTGATGCCACTTTGAGCCTCTGAACAACAAGCGTAAAAAAAAGGTGCCCCAGAAATCAAAGGAAATAACTGAGCAAGATATCATGAATAAAACAGAACATGAAGTTAAATGGAACAGAGGTGGATTAAGGTTGCACTTCAGAGAAAAAAAAAATGTAACGGCATGAATCAGGGGCAGCGGGTGCACATGGCACCTCTGCACGCTGACAAATTTATGAGAGAACATGTACTCATGAGACAGAGACGGCTTTTTTGGAGCTTCACTGTAATCGAAAACTTTGCAACTTTTACAAAAGTGCTGCCAACTGTTTCTTTTTCCTTGTCCATACAGCTAAACAGAAAAATCACAAGGGGAAAAATGATGGATAATATCTTGCTGATTTTTGAATTGGGATAAGTGTGTCAGTTGTGCATTTTATGATGATAAACTGAACAATATGGACAGAAGCAATTTCGAGTGCTGAATTTACATGCTGCCCGTCTAAGTGTCCAAGTCTGCTTTTCTGCCTAGATCCGAATGTTTTGTCTCTTGAGTCATGTCCCTAATCAAGTGTCCCGCATTGTTTGTCAGTGTGAACATTTACTAAACACCAGAAACAAACACCAAGTGTATGGTATATTAATCAGGATGTATTGTATTGGTGAGCATATCTATCTATCTAGCTAACTAGCTAGCTTGCTTGCTAAGCTATCTGTCTATCTATAAATATTTAATGAAGCCTTACAATTATTTGTCCTTCTTTTATTAATCAGTTTGAGATTATTATAACAAACGTAGTCCTAAATTCTAACAAAGCATGAGTACAGATGTGTAACATAATTTAGCCACACATGCACATAGCACTGCCTGTGCCACATAGTACGTAAATGTCACAAACAAACACTCAACACTTCCCCGTCGGGATTATGGGAAAAGCCTGCTCAAATATCTAAATGTCAACTGTGTATAAACACTTTACAATTATCCCCTATGCCAGAAGCAGCTGTGTGTGTGTGTGTGTATGTACGTGTGTGTGTACGAGTGCGTCTGCGTGTGTGGTAGCGATGGTGGGAAAGGGTGCGGTCAGGCGGAGCACACATGCTTTGGAGGGTCTGACAAACCCTTTTGGGATTTAATAATGCCACACACATGCTAAAATAACAAAATGGTTGCAAAATGAAAATCAGATTCTTCCCATGCAACCATTAGAGCTCCAGTCAGTGATAGAATCAAGCAATTTGAGAGTACATAATCCCATGAGTAGCCTACTCCCGGTTGGTGGTACGTCTAATGATTTGGGAAGTGACCCTGAAAACAAAAGCTCAACGCGTGACAGCACCAAGCAGCGGTTAACCACCTCCATATTGCCTCCATCATCTCATGTGCGGCGTTGATGATGGTGATGATGACCGCTGGCTGCCATGTCATCAAAACTCCAACAGCGCTCATGTCATTACAGTCCCACTAAATGATGGTCCATTTGTGCCTCACTGGCACAACAGGCCTTGCCGGACCTCTTCTGCCCTTTCCCTAATTACACCCGCAGGACACGCTGACAACCAGTCACGACCGGGGGCCGTATGGATCAGTCGCGTCCAACGGGGACTCTCCTCTCTGCTCGCCAGATGGATATGTAGTCTGCTTCGTGCAGACCACTCAACACCATCTCAGAGACGGATGAGAAACTCATACTGCAAGGCACAACGCAAGCCGTTAAGAAATAAGCCATTTGAAGGAGCAGGCTTATTTGGAAGCAGAGGGGTTTTGACCACCAAAACAGGGAGGGTGTCGAATGGAGATGAGGCCCTTTTCCAGAGGATAATTGCCAAGGTTATTAGCATAGGTAGCAACTGTTACCCCCCAAACTGGGAGGATGAAATCCCTACCCAATTATTAACAGCTACTGCCACATATGCAACATGTACTCCTGGAAGCCTAGTAAGCAGGAGGTTTAGCAAGAGGTGACGTCTCAAGAAGACAAGTGTGAGACAGGGTTATTGAAAGTCTAAAAAAAAAAATCAAAGCACAAATAAAATGTTCAAATGTTAGTCATGGAGTTGATCACACTAATTACTGAGATTTATAATGTGTCAGATGAAGGGCATTTTTTTGGACCATAAAATACTAAAAATGATCCTTTTCAACAAAATGTATTTCTGTTCCGCGGTACTTGCATGGACCTCATGTGTGAAGTCGATTTGCTTCACACGTATTGCTGATTGATTGACAATAAAGCACACCATATCATAACATGAATGATTTGATTTGGATCCTGTCTCTGGCCTTTCTGTGCGGCGTGTGCATGTTCTCCCCATGCCTGCCTGGATTTCCTCCGGCTAGTCCGGTTTCCTCCCACATTCCAAAAACATACATGGTAGGTTAATTAACTGTCCTAGGTGACTGACCTAGGTTTGATTGCGAGTGTGAATGGTTGTTCGTCGACAGTATGTGTGCTCTGCGATTGGCTGACAGGGTGTAGCCCGACTACTGCCCGAAGACAGCTGGGAAAGGCTCCAGCACATAGGGGAGGGGGTACTGTTAGGGAGGGGCCAGCCAGGCAGCCTCCTCAGCCACGGTGCTCTGCACCTCACACCTGAGACTCGTCAGCTCATCACCCACCTGTTGCCTATCTGCTCGTTTGGACTGGTACAGACTCACAGACTCACAGACCATTCCTCAGTGCAAGTTCGTGCTGTCACCACGCCAGTGGACTTTGTTGCCATTTCCTACAGCTGCTTGTTCCTTGTGTGGACAATTCCTTGTGGACTCCTCGTGCTTCCCCCTGAGTGACTTTGCGAAGACTCTTCGAATAAACTACGCCAAGTGTTGGCTTCAACAATACCTGCCTGTTGTCGTGCTCTTGGGGTCACACCCAAACCCTAACAATTTTTCCGTTTCGTTCATCTTAGGGGCCATTATGGCTATTGCTCATCAGGGCATGCACGTTTAAGTGCGCACGTGTGCGGTAAAAGGGTCAATCGCGGGAGGTTGGTTGATCATAAAGTAGATCTTTGGTCAAAAAAGGTTGGGCACCCCTGTAGTAATGGATAGTTCCACTCACTAGTGATGAGAAAATAAAGCTTCAAGATGCTGCATGAACCATTTGTTGTGTTTATCGAGATCTCGACATGGCACTCTCTGTTCAATAGAGGGCCGGAAGCATACTGAATTGCCATGTCTTAAAGCCCTTTCTTCAAACCAACCGTGCCATTTAGAGGAGTCAAAAAAATACAACTGGTTCGTAAAATATTTTGAAGCTTCATCATATTCCCATAACTCCCTTCACTCATTTTGAAAAAAAGTTTCGATTTTACTTTCTTCTTCTTTTTCTTCTTACTTTACCCCAAATCTTGTCCCACTGGAGCACAGGCTTGCTGACTGCTGAATGGAAACGTTTGCAAGTCAGCTCTTCTTACAGAAAAAAAAGCCCAGTGCAGCTTTGATGCATGTTTAGGCTTTTGGCATACCATCACTGAAATAGTGATTCCAATGCAGAATTGATTTTTTGATGGATTTTCTGAACCAGAATAATGGATGACCTGAAAAAAAAATAACTCTCACTCATTACACAATAAAAGTAGATGTCTCAGCAACCGGACTGTCTGAATAGTATCTATTGTGACAGTGAACAGAGGAACTGGGCACTATGTGTGATGCCAGGCTTGCTCAAATCACTCAAGTCACAAAGTCTTTTTTCAAAGGAGGGGGGTGGGGGGGGGAAGAAACACCTGCAGGCTGTGGAAAATGTGTGATCATAGTCGAGGTTCGTGTGAGTTTGGGGCTGCAGCTGGGAGACAAAAGACACCTACTCTCTTCCAAAAAAGACAGAAGGTTTTTAAAAGTAACTTATTCTTGAATATCACATCTGCATTCTCCTGACAGATTTCTGGGATTATGTACGATTTGCAAAAACAGGAAGCCTTGTGTCATCCAACTTTAGGAGCTGACAGGAGCCACGCACAAGGCTATAGTTCATTCTCTCGTGCACAATGCTCCAGCGACAACAACAAACGGGCCAGCATCAATGGCTGACCGTCTCTGCGACCTGAAAGTGCGAGTGCGCGCTTTCATAGCAGATAGTGGCGCTTATCCAACCATGCGCTGTTGATAAGAATGCACTGTCAAGACTACCCATATTCAATACAGTGTCATATCTTTGCACTCATGGCATATCTGCAAGCTACAAAGCTGAACTTGCCTCAAAACCGCAGGGGCTACATTTCTCCCAAAACACAACAACAACATAATCATAAAAATAATAATGAATGCACTTTATATTCCAGCAACTTCAAAGTACTGCAGAGTAAAATATGTGGCATTAATGAGGCAACAGATGAAAATGTGGACCGCGTTCTAAATGCCCTCTTGACATTTTCTTTAAATGCTTTATACCAACTAACAGTATCAATATTGTTCAGTTATAGATGGCTTTGCACCCATTAAAATTCATCAGAATGTGCTACATTTGTTTTGGACAGTTATTCCCTTTAGTCTCCTCTCTAACAGCTAAAGTCCATGCACTCGGGGTTTCCGTCTGGAGACTGAATTGACCAATCTAAAACCTTCCACTTCAGGTGCCATCAAAGACATACAAATGTTTTATTTTAAAGTGATTTGAAGGAAACATGCTTTAAAAAAAATATGAATATTTACCTCTTTCTAATTGACACACGGGTTACTTTAAGACTAATACAACACATTTAGAACCGATTTCCCCTCCCAACAATACCTTACTGTGACATAATGGGAAAGCTGTGTGTGTGTGTGTGTGTGTGTGTGTGTGTGTGTGTGTGTGTGTGTGTGTGTGTGTGTGTGTGTGTGTGTGTCCACGCGCGCGCTACCCTTCATTAAATCTGGGCTGGGAACAGTTAGTCCCAAAAGCATGTACAAGCACATGTTTTATTCACAACAAAGATGCTCGGCTGTGTTTGTACTGATCTCTGGAGAGGCCCAGCATTACAGATGGCCTGCTGTAAGTCATTTCATAGGTGAACATTGTTTTTTATTGTCGCCAATATTTTGAGTCGATTATAGCAAACTGTCACAAATTTGGGTATATTTGGACATAATGTACCTCCCCTGGGGTGCATACAGTACTCCATTCCCTTCCAAAAGTGCTAAAGGAGTGAGTCCAATGCCTTATTACCAGGTATTTATACACAAATCAGAAATACAACTTAGAGGAGAGCATTACTTGGAATAAAGCCGAAGAATTATGTTTTGGAACAAAGACTTCTAATAGATGAAGCTTTCTAGAGTTCGGGAAACATCATTTTCTTGCAAAAATTGCAAGCCTCCATCCCTTTGAAATGACCAAATGTTTGTGTTATTCTTTTCGGCTCCTTTATCTGGCTTTCACCCCAGCATCAAGTAAAATGCATGTGTTGCAGCATGTGAGTCAGGAGACTCGAGCCAGACTCAAACCTGCCACTTATGGCCACTTAGAAACTACTGTGTTGATTGGCCTCATGCCCGCCAAGGTGCTTTTTCAGATTGAGAGCTGCTTCCGGTGTTACAGCACAAATGTGGATGCTTAGGGTGCAGTGTACACTAACATAAAAACATATAATATTCATAACATGCGCACAGACACTCAAATCCCCCACCCCCATTTCCCCCTACATCCCTTGCAAGCAGCTTGGGCCCAGTCCGCGGGCTACCGGTCGATTCTAATTTATAACAATTTTTTAATGATTAAGTCATTGTGTTGTGGACTATAGCAAATTTCTTTGTGAATAGTCTATGAGCTCTCTTTAAATAAGGAGATTAGGATGGGGGAAAAAAAGTTAACCAACTCAGTTGTGTGACTTGCATGGAAACGAACCGGTGTCTTTCTCGGTGGACGGCTGCTGCGAGAAGTAAACACCAACAGCAACACAGCGTTAAATTGGTGTTTTTAAGTGAATTAACACTGAGCAAACGTAATCTTTGTGACAGTGCACGCCATCACTACTTCACTGGCGCCAAGCGTCTTCCACTGAATTGTCGTGACTGCTCGGTGCGTGTTCAAGCCTCTCCACCTAACTTTGCTTGTCTCATTGCTAAGTGCTGAGCTGTGAGTGATAGGTGAAGTGATTATTTGGGGAGATCCATCCATCCATTTTTGAATCTGCTTATCCTCAGGGTCGCAGTCGTGCTGGGGCCTATCTCAGCTGTCTTCGGGCAGTAGGCGGAGGACACCCTGAACCAGTTGCCAGCCAATCGCAGGGGACACATAGATGAACAACCATCCACTCTCACACTCACACCTCGGGACAATTTAGAGTGTTCCATTAACCTGCCATGCATGTTTTTTTTGGAATGTGAGAGGAAACTGGAGTACCCGGAGAAAACCCACACAAACACTGGGGAGAACATGCAAACTCCACACAGGAAGGCTACAGCCAGAATCGAACCCTGCGCCTCTCACAGCCGAGGCAGGCACGCTTGTTGTGGGAAATGGGAATGAAGAATAAATAAAATGCAGGCCAGCATTTCTGTTGCAGTTGGATCGTTTTTTTGTACTGTAACGAAATTTTTTTTCCCTCTTTTTTTGTGTGTGACACCATGTTCTGAGCAATCCAAGTTGGGGCCCGATTGCTCCAAAAATTGATGAATGGCTCTCGACGAAGGCGGACGCTTTTGCTTTCTGCTCCTGTCCCCCCACCCCACCCCCACCCTTCCCTATTCGCCACTCAGTCCATGTGCTGTCTTTGTCTGACTTTTCCTAGCCTCCTGTCGTATTTTCATCCTAAAAACGAACATGGAATTGGTTGGCTGGTCTCTCGATGCCATCGACAAAATTTTCTCGACGAGAAGAGCCGGCAGTGGGGAGCCTACTTGCC
>NW_017805153.1:287845-295684 GCF_001891065.2 Hippocampus comes | reverse complement strand
TGTTTATGTCTTGTGACCTGTTGTAACTGTCATATGCTTGTGCAGGAGTTTTTTGCCTAACTCAAATTATCCTCAAAATGAGGATAGTTCGAGTGTGGTTTTTTTTCTCCCCCTCTCCCTCCCTTGTGGTTTCTTTCTGACTTCCGGGTTGAGTACGCTGGCGCCTCCGATCTACCCGCATTGTTCTGTGTTTTTTGTTATTGTAAAGTGTCCTTGGGTGTCTTGAAAGGCGCTTATAAATAAAATGTATTATTATTATTATTATAATTAATCGAGAGGATCATCAATTCCAAAAAAAAAAAAAAAAAAAAAAATTAGTTTGTGACAACCATGAAGTAGAAAAAAAAGTTTCTGCTGACTTGGGATTCCATTTTGCTGCTGACATCTTGTGTTACATCACTACATATTTGTGAGCCATTTACATTACCTCCAGTGAGTTGAGATAATCAAATCATTCGTTCTCAGAGCCTATGCCTTTGGCAAAGGTTAACCTTTGATTCCTGTGTCCACAAAATTTTGTCCCACTCTTGTCTCTACTTTTTGCCAAATTTCATTCCAGCCTTGCAATTCTTGTTTAGATTTTCGAGTGCGGCACCCGTATTTAGTGATGTGCGATGTTCATGGTTGTCACATGCAATCTTTGGCCATTCTTAGTGGCGGAGGCTGCCGACTTGGATGCTGATGATGCCTGCTAGATCATCCTTGAGACTTCAACTGTCTGCCCACCTGCCTTTGCCAGGTTGAAGTGGTGTTGAGTTGCAGGATACAAGATACACTCATCGGGGATCTGGCGAGTGGCATGAGCAAACTACCATTGGCAGCCCTGAAGGAGAATAGCGGAGAGAATATGGGGTCTGTATCCTGGCAGATGTTGGTGGCAGAATGCGCTGGAGGCAGTCATTGTCAAAGACTTCTGTTTCCACAGCTCAACTTTTGTCACCTAGATCAGGGGTGCCCAACCAGTCAATCGTGATTGACGGGTAGCTGGTCCCAAGTCAATCATGGGGGGTGTCGAAGGAACTGGGAAAATTAATAAAAAAAAGATTTGTGTGTCTGTGTGCGTGTTAATAATATTATACAATTTTGCGTTAGTGTACAGTGCACCCTCAGCATCCTATCAGTTTCACTTTAACAAAAAAAATTATTGAAAAAATAAAATATAATAAAAAAACAGGTCACCTTTAACTTACGGTGGCGCCATCACCGGAAGTTGTTCGCGGTCAGCAGTCTGCAGTTGCAGCTTGCAATCAGAGTTGTTGCGATGCATCTTTTTTTTTTTTTCTCATTCAGTTTGTTTCATCTACAATTCACTGATGACACCAGCAAAGAATGGGAATATGGAGTGCCAGGAGAAGCATTTTAATACAGTACACGTGAGCTACAATCGTGATGTTCATGCATATAACACGCTGCAAAAGTGCATCCCATGCTTCCGCTTCAGGTCTCCCACTAAAATAGTCAGTGATTTCCCTTTTCATAAACTCATGAACTCTTGGATCTACTTTATTTTTCTGCTTTAATGTTAGGGGCCGTTATGGCCGTTGCTCATTATGGAATGGGTGCGTGCGTAGGCGTGAGTGTGCATGTGCACGCGCACGTACTTGTGTGTATGCTTGCACGAGCGATAACGGTCAATCACGAAGGTTGGCTGGCTTGAAAAGTAGATCCTCAATTAAAAAAAGTTTGGGCACCGCTGGTCTAGATCAGAGGTCCCCAACCTTATTTGCCCTACGGACCGGTTTCATGTCAGACAATATTTTCAGGGACCGGCCTTTAAGGCCGGATAGATACAACAATATAATATGATATGACCTGCATGAAAAGTGTGGTATTTTCTAAACATAATAATAAACGCGAATCATGACACGAGGAACGTCCTATCTGGCTGCAACATCCTCTGGTCGCTATGGTAACGTTTACACATGCCTTCAAAATAAGATACGCCGCAAATAAAAAGTCCATGAAAAATACGACTCACCATCGCCACTTATGCAGAGTAGGATTGGTGGGTGTGAATCTCCCGTTGAGATAAAGCCGTATTTGAAATTGGACTCCTGATACTGTCTATTAAATGTCGCCTTCTCTTTCTTTAAAGTCGTAGGCTCCTCTTCTGTCTCCTGGCTGGGCCTTTTCCCCTTCCCGAAAAAAAACTTTTCAAAGACGTTTGTTTTTTATTCATTTTGCTAGCTCCTGGGTTTCATTTCCTATCATGTGACCAAGAAGTGCGCATTCACCTGCGTCAAGAGTGACATTCTGTAGACTGAGATAACAGAAGGGGTGTTCACACGGCACACATTTGCTCCGGTGCTGCACCGATGTATTTTGTTGCGATATATCTTACACCAGATAATAATCAATTTTGGGGAGCGTTCACATCAGTGGCGGATGCTGGTCTGTCAAGGAGGGGAAGCTCAATTTTGGCCGACATCATAAAAATGTGTCCGTTTATATAAACGCGAATTCTATTCTCTGTTCCTTTTCAAGAAAATTATCTGTAACCCTGTCACACCAACAAGGCGTCTTTTCCAGGAACTTAACTAGTGTCCTACAACTACAGCAACTACAATAAAACCCACCAGTAATAAAAGATTAATTTGTCGCTAGTTGTTTACAGCAAAGAGTGTCGCTAAGATGATTAGGAGAAGTCTCCAGCTCAACTCAGAACAGAATGCGAATTGAAAAATTGCTCCCACGGATGCCTACACTAAAAGATCGGTGATTGGCTCATTTCGATGTCAATCAAACTGGAACCAGGCTCAGACAGATCATCCAATCTGATGCAGAAAAGCTGAGCGTCCGGTACCCTCCCACTGCCATCCCGTCCCAGAGACGCCGAGCGTCCGTGGGCGGGACACAAACCAGCTTGTATCCAATGACTCGTCTCCGTTCATCGCATTGGGACAACCTACCCTGAACTCTGGAGACGCTCAGCGTCCGGACAGTAGACGCTCAGCGAACGCTCAGCGTCCACCGTTTAAAGCACAGCGAAGCTGCGGGAATGAATGAGAAGGGAGTCGCGTCGTAACCAGTAAGAAGAAGCTGATTCGGAACAAAAGTTGAGCACATTGTAGCGCATATTTAGTCAATGACATGTACACACAATTAAATTTACATTCATATATTTGATCACTTATTCTTTGACATTTTAGGGGAAGCTGAGCTTCCCTTGCAGTCCGAGAGCAATCGCCACTGGTTCACACGTACAAAGCCGCTGAGCGTGTTAGCCCCGGTGCAGCCCTGATGCAGCCCCACTTGCGTTCACACGGCAGTTTCTGCAGCGGTGCAAAACTGGTGTACAGGCACGTCCTTCTCCTTCTCGGTCTCCGTGCCTTCTGCTCGAGAGGCGTTCAATGACCGCCCCCGAAAACGTAAATCAACGATGACTTCAATGACACTCAGAAAAGCAAACATATAATGCGCCAAACAGAAAATCAAGAGAGGAAATCACAAAATAAATTCTATGGGGGGGTGGGGGTTGTGAACACACAACAAAGGAACAAACTACACAAACAACTCCGAGACAGTCCAGTCTCCTACAAAAGGAAAGATGATGGTTGGGGACTATCCCCCCCCCCGTTCTAGTTGAGATGGTATAACCCAAGAGGCAAGGTGCCGCTTGCTACTGTTATTGCCAGTTCCGCCCCGCAAACGAGCATTTGCTCCGGAGAAAATTTTTAAACCACCTCCCTGAGCAAGGTTAAATTTGCTCCGGTTTAAGCTGTTTTCAGGGGCTACACCGGTTTAACTTTTCACGTGTGAACGCTCTACTGGGGCAACACCGGCGCAGCACCGGAGCAAATGTTGCCGTGTGAACACCCCTCGAGAATCCGGTAATTTTTCAAAATAAAACATCTTTCAGATTCCGAAATGAATCAAACGGAAGGAATGTAAGTTACTTATTCTTTCTGTGTGGCCCAGCACCAAATGGCCCGAGGACCGGGACCGGTACCGGGACCGGTACCGGAACCGGCCCGGTGGTTGGGGACCCCTGGTCTAGATCATGGCTTGCTAGATCCTTCTCTTTGTGCTGAAAGAGGTCTTGAAGTGGGACCAAAGGCAGGTGGGCTGGTCTGGCTCTAAATGAAACTGCTTTAAAATGATTACCCTTTCGTTTCTCTTTCTCACACTTTAGTGATAATATGGTGAGTCATCTCCTGGCAACTTGTGTAGACTTTGGCTGGCAGGCCATCTTCTCTGGGTGCTTTGATTTTCTTCGGTTTCCTTCGTGCCATACAGACCTCGGGACACGGTTCAGTGATGCAAAGGGAAAACTCTGCCATCTCTGAAGGAACAGGAGACAGGGCTGATGACTGTAGCTAGCTGTGGCTGCTTTAATAAGTTCCTGAAATGTTTCCTCCATCTGTCCAAGCGCTCCACCGTAGTTGTGCTAATTGAACCTGATCGGTCCAGTAGGGTTTAACTTGTCGGGTTGGCGCTGCAACCCATCTTCTTGATGAGCTGGAAGAGCTACCTCGTGTCCCTACATGCCCCCCACCCTCCCTTCCCTGACTCTCCTTGTTAGGATTGCAGTCATGCTTTTTTTTTTTGTGGCATCATTAGACTGAGAGCCCGCTGCAGTCTTGGAAGAAGCGAGTCCATCTTGTTTCTCTTTTTCTTTTTGTTGTGGACTGTTCATGACATGTTTCATGAGAGTAACGTAATATGTAGGCCCACAGCAATCAGTAGTTTGTGCACACTGGCAAACCAGGTGGACAGTGTGGAGGTACAGAGAATTTCCCACGCACCCCAATGGTGGAGCACTCTACTAAGTTTACATGCAGTCATTATAAAGGTTAAAGTCAAAATTCCAGTTTATGAAACATTTGGGATAACCTGTTTCTATGTGAGAGGAGACAGAGTTACTCCTGTATACATGGTAATTGTTATCAATTAATCCATAAAAGACATTATGTTCATGTCTTTCACCACACTGATGAAGTACTGTAGTCGGTTTCCTCCTTGCTTTAAAAATGTTGTGCTGTTTCATTTCATTTGATGCCACAAACATTTCTTGAATTCAGATAAGATAAGATAAGAAACCTTTATTTGTCCCACAAATGAGAAATTTGCAATGATGATGGATAATAAGATGATAATCAACACTCCAGCAAACACTGCATTGGTGACGCATAGAGGCAGCAACAATCAATCAATCAAATCAATCAATTCAGTGTGTATGGGATATGTTCGTGCAATGTTTCCAATTTGTTTTCCTTTTCACTCCCTCAATTTCACATTTTCTGTTTTTTTTCCATCAGGCGGTAGCTCTCTGCTTTTCATGATCATGTCAAAGTAGCACAAGTGTAGTCTGCACACACAAAACCCAAATCTGAAATTCAGCGCTAATATTCTTTGCTGCTCCTTGCTTGAATATTAAAGCTGGTAAGGCACAACTGGGCAACAAAACACACATATGAATCACATTAATCCAAATTAATGTGGTCATGAAAATGGGTAAAATGTTAATCAGTAGACTAATTCATTACTTGGAGTCAAACACGTTTTTTATCAACAGCAAAACTAATACCACGTAATTACACCCGTAAACATATTGGGATGTACTTAATTCCTTGTATTTCCTAACTAAAGACATGTGCTTATTAGTTTATTGGGGCCCAATGCTGCATCAGCAATTGGAATGATAATTTTCATTATGTTTTATGGGCATCGTGGGGCACTATATTGAGAACCAAAATATGTTCTCTTCTGCCATTCCAGGTAGGTAACACAAAGGCAGTAGTAACTCGCTACTTCTTCATCTTTCAAGTATATATGAACATAGACCTGGTTACACATTGCTTATACCTAACAATGGCCATAATGTGAAATGGAGTGTTGTAAATAGATTACAGTAGCAGGCATTGCTGTCAAACAATTTGTATTACTCCTGTGACAAGTTTAGAAAAGGTAAGCCGAAGATCTACAAAAATCATGTTTGTGACTTAAGATGAAGAAAAAAAAAATCTAATCGCTTGAGGGGTAAAATATCATATACCCTCACCCTTGATTCATGTCTTCAAGTGCAGCAGTGGTGATATAGAGGACGGCAAGAGAGAAAAGCTGACACATCTATAAGCTGTATCGTCTCAGATGTGTTGAAACGCTTCCCTTCGATGTTGCCTTAATGGTGCTGCTCAAGCTTGACAAAAATGATGGGATGATTACCCCGGAGACTTGCTTTGTGCTGTGTACAGTAAAATCATCCTCCCTTTGGTCTTGTAGAACTGGTAGGGTGTTCCAGGAACGCATTGTTAGATAGTGGTCTGTCACATGCCACTGACCTGGGCCTGCGGCCAATAAATCAGTTTGGTTTTGTGTTTTTCCTCCAAAATTCAACCCACTTACACTGCAAATCGACCCGTGTTCAAAAGTTTCGGGAGGGTTAAAAACAGAAGTCACTTGTTGAAATGCGGGGGAAATTGAAACCACGCCCTGACGAAATCATTTGAAGTTCACTGGTTGGAATCGAGACATTTTTTTTTTTCAACATCATTTTCCTCCTCGCTTTCAAGATAGAACCAAACTCCCTGAAGGTCAGCAAAACTCTCACACAAGGTATTTGATGAAAAAAAAAGTTTTTGCCTCACAACTTGGCTTCCACTTGAGTTTTCGTATCACATCATTTAAAACAGATAACATTATTTTGCCAACAATTGATGTTGTTTATCATGTTTACTTCTTCACAGTACTTTGAAGTATAGATGTCAAATGGGCCACTTGGCCCATCATATTTGTATTTTCTGTGATGTCACATGGTCACATGGGCTACACGGCCAATTGGGTTCATGAACACCCTATTTAACATATCTTGATTCAAGCAGATGACCTGCACGTTTATTCTAACTTATTTCAGTGACTTTTTTTACTTTTTCCTTTGCTTTTTTATAATTATGGTTCATATTAAAATCCTGTGTATGTGTGAACTTGTAGGAGCCATCTACGGCACACATACCTGCCGAGTTGTGTGTGCCCTGGTGAGTCGCCTCGCTGACTCCATTCAGTCTAATGAGTGTCATTTGTCAAGTGCCTTACAAATGTCCTCCCTCCAGTCTGGAAGACAAGGCCTCACCAACTAGGTGTGTGTGTATTGAGTTTTGAGCACAATCGGCGAGGGCATGGGTCTTCAACACTGTTCCTCGAGCGCCGGTTACTGGATGTTTTCTTTCCCACACTGCTGCAACACACGTGATACAAATTCATCCAGGAAACCGGCCCTCGAGGAACAGGAATGCAGACCCTTGCTCTAGGGCAGTGGTTCTTAACGTTCTTAGAGGTACCGAACCCAACCAGTTAATATGCACATTCATCGAACCCTTCATTAGTGAAAAATAAAAATATATATTTTTTACAAATTAAAGATATTAAAAAATGTTAGAGATTTTTATGAAATTTATTAAAAACTGAAAAAAAAAGTAAATCAAATTTCAACCCATAAGTATACGGTTTTACGACATACTGTCACGCCAGTCACACGTTGACTACGAAGTGAACTAAATTTCCCACAGCACTGATTGGGCAAGCAATGTAATGTGATCATCTGCAGCCAGTGATGGCCAAGCAGGCGTGTCATAACTAAGTGACATGATGAGTCAGGTGTATCTTACCCTTCATGGCAGAGGCTCGGTCGAACCCCTGAGATCGATTCACCAAACCCCTGGGGTTCAATCGAACCCAGGTTAACAACCAATGCTCTAGGGTTTTCACGTTTGACTGTGTAGGTGTACGAGAAATGGACTTGACTGTGGAATTGTAATTGTTTTGTGTCCATATTCTTCTGCCTGCTTTGCTGCCATTTAAATTTGAAGGTGGCCCATAAATAAGTGTAGATATTTAAATATA
>NW_017805153.1:286496-287388 GCF_001891065.2 Hippocampus comes | reverse complement strand
CCATAATATTTATTAAAAGAAAAATAAATAAAAGTCTGCGAGAGAGAAGCCCGACCCGAACCTGTTTTACTTCCGCATTCCTGTCGTTTTGGTCCGAAACTTGAAATTGCACGTGTGACCGCTCCACAAAATTTGCTCCGGTGTAAAATACATCGCAACAAAATATTTCGGTGCAGCGTCGGACCAAATGTGTGCCGTGTGAACAGGGCTATAATTTCGGATGACAACACTTGTTTTGAGGCACAACACAACACTGGGGATGTTTTATTTTCAGTGTGTTCGCTACGACTGCCCCGCTGAAGTCTCGACGTGCCTCAGCGCACAGTCACTGTCAGACGAACACAGAGAAGCTCCACCCCCTTTATTTATATGGACACGGAACACGGTAACCTTCCACACAAAATGGTTTCAAAAAAGTAACAATCGTGTCAGTGGCATACATCGTACTCAACAGGCTACATGCTCTTTATTCACCAGAGGCTCATCAACCTCATCTCTTATTTCTCTTCCGAAACAATGTCTTCTCCCACTTTGTGTACCTTAGTCTTCTCCGCTACGTACAGTCTCTGTACACAGCTTGTAATGGAGGCTCTCGCTGGCAATCCGTATTGGAGTCCTTAGATGCAATGCGAATGATTTCAGCTTGAGTCGAGCTGTGGACAATGTTGACAGGCTTGCATGCAGTAGCCATACATTTAGCTATGGCTTCAGCAAATTTGTTCTTCGTCGTGTTATCCATTTTCTTCGCTTTGAAATGATCCATAGCTGTCTGTCTTAGACGAGGGGGCGGAGTACAGTGAAACTCCTCTACAACGAAATCATGTTTGGAGCAAGAAATTTTTCACAACAGGGGGTTTTTCACTGTAGCAAATTTGATCTCAGATGTAAGCAC
>NW_017805153.1:284926-285413 GCF_001891065.2 Hippocampus comes | reverse complement strand
GCAGGAGAATGGGAATTGTGTTAATGCATGAAGATTTTTTCACATAAGGGGGTATTTTCGCCCATGCAGGTTTCGTTCTAGAGGAGTTTCACTGTACTCACATCAGCTGTGTGCTTGGCCGGCCATTAAGTGGTATTTCAGACTCGACGTGCTATGATGATAGCTCAGTTTACGACTGCAAAACATACAGGTAACTTTGGTCTTGTCAGTGGAACAATCTGGCAACTTTTTAAAAGTCAACTTTCCATTCATAAACTCTTTAGGTGTCCGTTTTCCGTGTCTCGCGCTGCTGTGGCTGGCAAAACAGACATGGGCATGGACTTCTGCAGCGCGCTTGTTGTTTTGTTTCCGGTTTATTTATACAGCAACGTAAAATCCGCTGTGACGTATGCCGCGTTAATCTCGCGAGAAAAAAATTTAATCACGTTAAAATTCATTTAAATTAATGCCGATAAAAATGCGCTAAACTGACAGCTCATATATATAT
>NW_017805153.1:268461-284911 GCF_001891065.2 Hippocampus comes | reverse complement strand
TATATATATATATATGAGCTGTCAGTTTAGCGCATTTTTGGTATTTATATATATATATATGGGCGGCCAGACGCATTACCAGTTGTTGAGCAAAGTTCGAGGTCACTATGGTCTATATTTAAAAAAAAAAAAAAATCATATCGGAGGAATTACAACAGCTTCCAAATATTGACGAGGCTGTGTGTGAGGATGAGTAGTCGCTGGATGGCTTTGCTGACATGGAGTCTGAGCGTGCAGTCACCCCCTTTGGTGAAGAGGACCCGTGTCGCTTCACATCCCACACAGTGTAAACTGTTTACTTCACTGTAAATTCGGGAGTTCAGCTGGGAAAAACGACTGATTGGGCACCATGCGGATGATAAGGTTGAAAATTGTGAGTGATAAAATAGTATTTGAAAAGAAATAAATAAAGCACAACGATGTGCAAAACATAATAGAGCTCTGAACATTGACAACACGCATCCCACAATGCCCAATGCTCAATGTAAACCGTGCCATTTTGGCAAGGTAGAAAAGTTGTTGCTAAATTGAGGAAATGCCACACTTTAGTAGATTGTGTCACAACTAGAGGGGAGAAAAGAAGGGGAAAGCGGTCCACAAGCTACCAAAACTGCTCCTCTTGCCTGCTGTTTGCTTTCTAGTGCCAGGGAGGCTGCCTCCGCTGCACCCATGGTGGTCCTCCCAATCTGTCATTGCGATTGTTGTTGATAGTCCATTGTAAGTCATTTGCCTGCCCCTGCTACTAACCCGCCAACATGACTTTATGAACAAATGTGCGTGGGGATCAGTCACATGACGTCTGGAGCTCTGTATTGGGAACTTCTACTTTGGGATTATCTGAAAATTGTCAGAGTATATTATACGGGTGTGGATGCTGCAATAACATTGAGTCAAAATTAAATAAATGACAGACTAATGTGGAATGTAATGCCTTCCAATAGGCCCCCCTCAAGCCGCCTTTGTTTACTGCAGTGGCAAGTCAATCACAGAAATTATAACAATTGGCAGAATAATCTCAAACTATTACGACTTCTGTTAGGCCCTCTCTAAGGCCACGGTACTGTACAGAATTGTCTGCGGGTTGGTCAACTCATGGTAAGAATATGACGTGATTGACACAAAAATCGATGTTGTTTTAATTCTTTTCGGCTCTTGACTTCTGTAAGCCCCTGGGCTCAAGCCCAGGTAAACCCATTTTTAAAGGCGGACCTCTTGCCACCCCACTCAGATTCTCTCCCCCGGCTTCTGCTTTAAACCACAATAAACATTGTGCACGCAAACCTGCCTTATCGTGTATCTGCTTTGGGGTCCTCTTCGCACACCACAGACCCAAAAAGAAAGTAATAAATTGCTTTTTGTTGCCTCATTCTTACCACGCTGTCAAAGAGAAATACAGTGCTCCGTACTTTTTTATCCTAGCTGATTTTGGGCAAAGAACACCAGTCAACTGCTGCCCTTCTTGTTTGCAATAGAGATTCAAATGTTCAGAGGCTCTGACATCTGCCTATGACATTATCACTGAATCCAGGAAAGTGACTGTGCTATTACTCGACCATAAGTTGACTTATGTTTTGGTGGCCTCTCCAAGATTTCTGCTGTAAGAGAAACATCCATTCATTCTCTGCACCGCTTATCCTCAATAGGGTTGCAGGAGTGCTGAAGCCTATCTTGCCCTGACTTTGAGCAAGAGGTGGGATCGACTAAATTGTTGGGCACAAATAGAACCATTCGCACTCACTAACCGTTTAGAGCAGGAGTGCCCAACCAGTCGATCATTGTCCGCAGGTAGACTGCGAACTGCTCCCAAGTTGACCACGACGAGTGTAGAAGGAGAAAGAGGGGAGAAAAAAGTTTGTGTGTGTGTGCAATTTATATATGTAGTTAATCTACACTACAACCCCCACAAAATAAAAAAAAAGATCCATCACAGACTTCAAAACTAGATCTTGGACCCAAAAAGTTTGGGCACCCCCGATTTTACAGTCTTCAAATAACCTACCATGCATTTATTTAGAACATAGAAAGAAACCAGAGCACCTGGAGAATATCCACACGGGCAGAGGGAGAACATGTCAACTCTCCACAGGAAAGCTGGAGGCCGAATTTGAATCCACAACCTCATAACTGTAAGACAGATGTGCCCATCGTGCCGCCATAAGAGAAACATTAAAAGCGAAATTTTAGCTTCACTGTTATGTTAGGTTCAGATAAAATGGCGTGTCTCGCCTGCGTTTGTTCACAGGGTGACGACAGCAAGGGTTGCCTCACACGGAGAAGAGGAGGGGCCCTGTGAACATCACTTGCCAATTAGGTGGCTTGTGGTTTTGCTGAAGTTCTCAGCTCATTCTAAATGCTATCTTGGTCCAGAATTAACTTTAATTCTGTAAACAAGTTAATACACTCAACACCATCACCACCTCCTTTTTGACTCGGTCTTAGAAGGTATTCAAAGCTGGCTGTGTTGTGTAGCTCTCAGTGCCCACAGATTTCAATTATTACATTGTATATAGGCGAGTAAGGACGGGGGCTTCTTGTAAACTTCGGTAAGAGGGACAGCCAAAAGCCCATGAGCTCTTTTGCCCTGCTTCATTAGGGGGTTGAGGGCAGGGTGGCTAAGCAGATCAGCATGGATGTTTGGGAGGACTTTTAAAGCGGCTTCAGATCCTCGAAGGTTTTGCCTCTGGTGGTTTGTCGCGATTCACGTTTTAATATTTTTCTGCTGAACAAAATTTTGAATGAAATAAATGGTGTGTGTGTGTGTGTGTGTGTGTGTGTGTGTGTGCTTGTGTACGCGCTGCTGTGTATGTGACGTACTGGATACATTGTCGATGCCGATCGGCTGTCTTATGTGATGCGGCAAAAAGTTGACATTTTCAAAGGCAAACGAATGGACTAATAGGGGTGCTCACCCCCCATCATGTTGCAACAAAAGTCTTATCTGACTGCATTGACTTATGTAATCGCACCACGAGAAATGATCAAATTATATTCAGTTTGACCGCAGTGTTAAGTTCAAGGCTTTCTTGCTAAGTACCTCTGATGTCTTGATTTTAACTGCAACCAAACTAATTCATGTAGCTTTGCATGAAAGACACCCCCCCACCCATCTACTGGCCGGTATTTTGGTTTTTGAGTGGTGGTGGTGTGTCACCAGTGACAAGATCACTTTCAGTGACTGATCTATCCTTTGTTGATGGTGCACAGCTAGGAATGGAGCCGTCCAGGTGTCTTGCCTTTGTGCCCTCAGTTTCCAATCAATGTGACTTTGAAATTGAGAAGAGAGATTTACAAGGGAGCAATCAAATGCTGCACAGTGAGAGTCGTCATTGACCCCGGGCGTCTGTGAGGAACTATTGCACACTACTAAGCCACCATGGGCTGGAAAAAGTCAATTACGATCAAAGCTATCTTGCTGTTTTAAAGGCAAAATTCACATTTTAAAGCACTTCAAACAATGGAGGAAATGGCTGACCTTCACCTCCACACTTAGTTTTGCCTGATACAGCGTTTTCTCATATTGATCGAGGCTCTTGAGTGGAAGTGGAGATGGAGTGAATGGATAACTCTGCTTCATCAACTGTGGTCTCTTCTAAGCATATGGAGTTCCGTTTTTCATTGTTTTCTAGAAATTACAAACAAGATTTATTACCATGGGGAAAATGCAGTCGCAGTTATTTGTAATCAATACTAAAGCCATTCAGAGTGCAACTGTGTGGGGTTAACACCTCTAAAAATCACGACACATATGTGTTTCATTGTGTTTATTAAATTCAGTGACTCTTTTTATGATAAAACTAACACATTGAATATTAGTTTTAACCTCATCGTAAAAAACGGCAGTTTTATTTGGAACAAGTAGACAGTGCATGCAGTCATTTCGGCGGGTTTTCCACACTCTTTTTTGGGCTGTAAAATGTAAAGGTTAAGCAGATTTCAGGGGGCGGGGGTTGTGCGGATGGACATGAACAAAATTGTTACAGGGCAATCTCTTTTTGATGGTCTAACATTATTATTTCAAAATGAGAACGAATGAAACTGGCCTGGCAAAAATAATGATCCCTAAACTTCAAACTCTATTTTGTTGCATAACCGTATGAGTGAATCGCTGCAATTAAATGGTTCGTGTAAATCTCCATGAGATTTGCGCACCTATCGCAAGGTGTTTTGGCCCACTTTGTATGGGCAAACTACTCCAGCTGTCTTAGTTTTGAAATATGTGCTCTATAATATCGCTCCACAGATTGTCACTATAAACACTTTGATTCTCTCCTCTTTCATCTATAACTGCTTCAAACAAGAAAAGGGGTGTTCACACGGCAACTTTTACTCCGGTGCAGCACCGGTGCTGTCCCCCGTAGAGCGTTCACACGTACAAAGTTACAGCGGTGGAGCTCCTGAAAACAGCTTACACCGGAGCAAATTTAACCCTGCTCAGGAGGTGGTTTAAAAATTTACCCCGGAGTAAAATGCTAGTTTGCGAGGCAGCACCGATATAAAATGGTACGTGTGAACGCTACAGGGGTTGACTCGCTATCATGAGAAGAGTTGATTACATACGGGTGGAATGCGTTGCTTTCGTGCTCTGTCTCGGAGTTGTTTGTGTAGTTTGTTCCTCTGTTGTGTGTTCACAACCCCCCCATTGAATTTATTTTGTGATTTCCTCTCTTGATTTTCTCTTTGGAGCATTATGTTTGCTTTTCTGAGTGTCACTGAAGTCATCATTGATTTATGTTTTCGGGGGCGGTCATTGAACGCCTCTTGAGCAGAAGGCACCGAGACGCAGAAGGACGTGTCTGTAGTTGCTTGAGTTAAACAAATTAATAAAGTGTATGTTTTAAAAAGAACCAACACGACAGCTCTCTTTGTTTCGGAGCTGCAACACTTTCTCTCATCCTTTTACGGTGTCCGCAGCGTTGATTTGTCCGGAGAAGTATAAACCATGGTTTTTCGATATGTCACAAACAAGGCGGGGAAAAGGAAGTACACCTTATGCACGCGCATGTTTTATATCGTATTGCACAGCCGCAGAAACTGCCGTGTGAACGCAAATGGGGCTGCACCGGGGTTAACGCGCTTCTCTTTAGTAAGCAGCTTTTTACGTGTGAACGCTCCACAAAATTTACACCGGTGTAAGATATATCGCAACAAAATACGTCAGTGCAGCACTGATGCAAATGTGTGCCGTGTGAACCCCCCTAAAGAGTATGCAGAAAAGTGGTTAAGATTGACTGTCTGTCTTATGTGTTGTGTTGTATTATTTTGTTATTATTATTATTACGACTTCAAGATGGCGCTGCGAGAGTGGCTGCCTTTACAGCAGCTCTTATACTTTTTGTTCTTCTACTTTCTTCCTTTCATAACTTTGCTGCTGGAAATTGGGAATTTCTCCATTGTGAGACGAAGAAAGGTTTTCTTATTCTTAATTCACACCAGGCCATATCATTTCATAATAGATCAGTCTTTTGTTGTTCATGTTCATGAATGGTTTATCTTTCCATTTTGAATTATGATCCTGTCAAAGGAACCATTACAACATTGGGAAAAAAAAAATCACTATACTGCATATTTCTCCATCTATACATTTTCTGTTGTACTTGTCCTGTTTAGGTTCAGAGAAAACTGGCACCTGTCCAATCTGATTAAGGGAGAAAGGCCACCTGCACCCTAGACTGGTTGCCAGTAAATTAAACCTTTCTTTAAAAAAAAAAATCCTGCTTGTTTGCATTTTTTTAAATACCTTTATTTGAGATTCTCTGGACTACTGCCTTGCCTTCCTTGCCTCCCTGCAGTTGGGTCCACCTGCTAGATCTCTGAGTTTGTATAAAGGAAATAATTGCCTACCTTAATGGGAGACCTGAAACAGGGAGGCAGATGCACTTTTGTAGCCTGTAAAATGCGTCTTCTGTCAGTTAAGTTCATCCCTTCGTCTTGAGCTCATTAAAAATATGCGGCATGGCGTTGGTTTTTAATGTCATAATCTCTCACTGTAAATGACTTCTCTTTGCCGAGATGTTCACTTCACATGTGCATGTCTCTACCTATCCTTGTGCACACTGGGGGCACTGCAGAACTTACTTAAGTACACTTTTTGTAAAAATTGTGGAATAACATGTCAATGTGCTCCTTGTTTGCTATTTCTGGTCGAGCACTTACACATTGTTGCTGTGCATTATAGCATTGTTTTTATTTGTGTCCTCCTTGTTGTCCACTGAGTGTCCATTGTCCAGCAATAGACTGTACAGTGTACACGTTCCGTCTCGTTGGACCTAACATGGACGTACCCATGTGTTGAAAGTGTTGCCATAAATATTTTTCCGTTCTTCTTTTCCCAAACTCAACTAATTACTTCCAATCAAGCCACATATATAAAATTAATGGTTTCCATTAGCTTGGCAAAATTTGCACTCTGCCCTCGAACTATCTAAGTTACACATTTTTTTTACTCCCCACAAAATAGTACCGGTAATGATCTCTCATGCTGTCTTCTCTCCTTTACTCTAGTTTGTGTCCTCGCTGTGTTCACTCTGTAGATTCTGACCCTCCTCTCTTTTGGTTAGTGTGGACACACAGACATAGACACATGAGCATTGGGCTGCTGCAGAAAAAAGTCGTTGCAGAATTGAGCTCCATCCATGACATAGAGAGTGTCAAGTTTAGTGTTCGGTTATTTGTTCATGATTGGGTTCTGATGGTCAAACTATGAACACCCAAACGTTTTCTGGGATGGTGTTAATTCGATCAGCTAGAAAGGGAATCTCCAGAAAGTTGACACTTTGTAAACCTGATCTAGAGGTCTTATGCATCACTTTAAGACCACATTATTTACCAAGGCAGTTTTCTAACGTCCTTGTGTCTGTCACATGTGGTCCACTGGATGCAAACGCTCACAGAACACCAAGCCAGATCACAGATGGTGTACATTGGCATCTTCAATACAAACCTGATGTATCAATGCTGGTTCTGGGGGATTTCACTCATTTTGGTCTGGGGAATTACCTGCCAGGTTTCCAGCAGTATGTTACAATATCATATGAGGAAGATTGACATGTTTGACAAATGCAACATAAAGCAGGCATGCTGATAGAGCGTAACCATCACTCAGTTCCTCTCACCATTAAACAGTCCAAGGTCTTCCTTTCTGCAAAACTCTTTTTTTTTCAAACCAAGAAGAAAGTCTGTACATACAGTATCAAGTGAACATCTTCAAAACTTTCTTGCGACACGGAAAAGCATTAAAACTGTTGGCCAATGTCTAAAGAACTCAACCTTCATTACCTTCGCCAACACTCGCAAATGTTGGCCCCTTGAGTGGGATATGGGCTGAAGTCTTTTGATGAAAAATTAAAGTCATACATTTAGATTGGAAAGACTTATAGGGTGGTGTGATGAATGTCACTTACCATTTCATGCAAATAAAATAAAAGTGATTAGAGTTTATACCAAGCGTATAGGAGGCTACACACAAATTCATGTAAAAAAAACAAACAAACAAAGCAATAAGATGGAGCAGGTGACCTCGTGCAAGTATTCAGAAGTGCAAATTGACAGAAACGAGCTGGCACAAGCATGTAGAAAGTATATGTACAAGACACACCTCTGAATACTCCAAAGGGGTAATATTTGAGCAACAGAAAGTGAAAGAAGCCCAAGTGACGATCCAAGTGAAAAGCCCAAAATCTAGTCAGACCATTTGCAAATTCTGAATTCTCGATATGAACAATTATATTCTGGCCGAACATACCGAAACCTAACTTACCACTAGGGAAATATAACATATACATTCTCATTCATTCCTCAGTCAATTTAGTTAATTAACATGAACAACCAAGAGGGTGAAATGTAGACTGATAATGCACAAGCATGACTCCACTTCAATATGAATGGGGTGTTTATGTGGTATGTTGAGGTATCCATGTAGGCATGTAGTCCCTTGCTCCTGCACAAATTTCTCCGAAGAGAGACTAATTCGGCAGTACCTGAACCTTGGAGGAATTGGGCAACTGCAGCTCTCGAGACAAATGTAACTGTGATTTCCGATGCAGATGGTTCCATCGCGGGGCCTGGAAAACGACTGCCAAAACCATCGTTATCAGCAGGTTGTCAAGGAATTTGTATGTCCTGTCTTATATTTTTAATTGATTCCACACCATCCTACCCCTGCCCCCCCCCAAAAAAAAAACAAACAAACAAAAAAAAAAACCAAAACAAAACATCAAACCATTAACATTTGTTGTTTGGCAACTTTACAACACGCATAAGCCATGCAATCAACATAGCAGCTGTGGCTAACATGCATGTTGCACAAACAGTCCAGTCGCATGCATGTTTGTGAGGGGCAGAGATTTGATCAGGTACATATGTAGGTAGGAGAGAGGAGCGAAGCGGGGTACTAGTCAAATCTTGCCAGCATCTCTAAATGCATACGCCACCTTTAAAGTACAATTTTTGTGGGCACATGTAGGAGGTACAAGATACTGAAGGCCACTAAAGCAGTTAGCAGTTGAACATATAGAAGGACTTACAAATGCAGGAACATTAAAGAAAGGGAGGACTAGAAATTCAGAAAAAGCCATGGGTCAAATCCCATTGATGAGACATTAGGCTCGGGTTGATAGTTGAAAAACAAGATGCATAGGAGAAGATGAGAGCGTCATAGAATGCAATGGACTTGGATGTTAGCGTCATTTATGCGACATGAAGAAGTAAACATGTTTACGTGCTGAAGCCGAGGGAAAATGTTCACCTTCATCTTTCATGCCGATGAACCAAAGAGTGTAATTAAAAAAAAAAAGAGAGAGTCTGAGAGAAGAAAATAACAGATGGTTTTGCAAAATTTCTTGATTCTGCTTGCATATGGGACTTGAAAGTCACCAGCACTCATTCACACTCACACATCTCATGCTGAAAAAGGACACAGTGCCCTTTTAAATGAGTAACAGCTAAACTGACTTTAATTGCATTCAGTGAGTTTGGAATTTGTTCTTCTTTCATGATCAAAGCTTAAAAACCACACGTGAGTTGTATATTTGGCTGCTAATTTTCAACCTGGATTTTCAGATGTGCAACATTTGTATATTTTAAGGTACCATATGTATTTAAAGTCTCTACAGACAGTTACAATTTCCCACAGCGGCCTCAAAAATGCTAAGAAATGGTGCAGAGCTGAAATGAGGAAAGAAACAAATAGACAATTGGAGTAAGATTCTGGAGACAGCAAAGAGCTGCTCACGAGTAAGCAAAGCCTACAGATGGTACTCTCCTGTCAGTGCAAGGACCTTCATCCCCAACCTCAGCATCAAAGGCTCAGGGTCAGCTTGCAAATTGCTGAGTGCAAATGAGTTCATGCCTAATTGAAAGGGGGGGTGTTTCAAGAATACCTCGATGCTATTCTGCTTCAGCAACCGTAACAGCACACCATACATCAATATACACTCTTTTGATTTACATACCTCAGTATAATTGTACTGCTTTTGTCATCTTTTATCTTTATTTTCCTTTCGAACGATGGATGTATCCTGTAGTGACTCCCAAAGTATTGAATAAACTCCCCTTGATCACAAAAAGAATGTGTCGGTGAGTTTCTGTTGCCAAGATTTTATCACAGCCTTAGGTAACAAACTCTATTATGACCTAGTGTTGCCTTCACAAGATTAAACCAGTGTTCTCTGTACAGTAGGGTTGAAACGGATCCTCAAGTAATTCAAGTACCTCAACAAAAAAAACAACAAAAAAAAATCCCGTTAACGCATAATGGCGTGCCAGCTGATGCTGTCTAGACTCGGATTCCAGACCGCCATGGGTGTCGCTTTATAATGCCGTCACAAACTGTTGCTGCTGATATCTACAACGTTGTCCTGAAATCAAGTTCAGTCACTACCTAAGGAAGGCATTTGACTAAAATACAAAAATACTTCTAGAGAGGAAAATAGTGTGCTGTTAAGCAGTTTAAATTCAATTGAAAATGTTGATTAATCAAAACTGAAAACCTGTTTGCCATTCGTTGCTGAGTGGAAATGTGTGTGTATTTTTCTTTTGTTTTTACTTTTATCCCAAAACCCAATTATTCGATAGAGGTTTCAGTAGGATATCCAAACACCAAAATATTCTGTAGCTGCAGCCCCACTGTGCACTGTCAATTAGAACAGAGTGGTGCCCTGAATTTGTGACTAAAATAGCTTTTTATTTAAAAGTATTGAACAAAATCTCACACTTTTGAACGGAAGCCATCTAGGAACTGCTGGCGCCCCGCCCGGCTTTTTGGCAGTGGGGGAGACCTTGTGATCATCGGAAAAAACATTTTGGCAACATAAATTTATTTTCCAGTGTGTGTGTGAATTAAGATGAGTTGGTTAATAGTTTGATGGATGGATGCTGGGTGGATGGATATTGTTATTGTGACTATTTCATACAATTGTGCCCGCATTTTTGAATTAATTGTGTGTGTAAATATGTTTGAAGTCGTGTTACAGTCGAAGAAATGTATTCACCTGAGAGGTAAAACCTAATTAGCCACAAACATGGGAGGCATGGGGCCCAGGTGAGCTGCACCAGGTAGAGGCGCATCCTCTGGCAGATCTGAAAGTGCTTTTGCTGCCAAAGTGTTCTTGGCTGAACGCTGCCCCCCGCCCCCACACACACACATTCACCAACATGAAACGGTAGCTTTCATCCACAATGTCCAGGAAGATGATGAAGTAGGTGCCCTTGTAATTGAAAAATGGCAGCCAAATTTTGCTGGTGCCTGGATGACAAGGTGTTCGCCGTCCAAAGCAATTGGGGATCTTCTTCCACTCTCTGAAACCCTGGGCTATTTCAATTCAATCAATATGTCATGTTCTGCTCTATTCCGGCTCACACCTATTTTGAAGAGCCAGTTCCTGTGAGCCAATTCTTGTACCTCAGCTTGAGCATACTGTATCTTGTTAGCAGATAGCCAGGCATTCGACTGTCGAAATGGGGTGCCTGGAGTTTGTAGTTTGCTTCCTGACGCTTGGGCAATTCTCTGTAGGGGGCTTGGCTTTCAAACTGCTCTATGCTCAGCCTAAATATACCTCAGTCATTGTTGAACTGTAAGCTCACAAAGGAGCTTGAACTCTCGAAGTTACCATCGAGCTATAAGGAGTGGATGAACCCAGTCCTTTTTTTTCCCTGCTTCATGTCTCCTCTTCCTCTTTCTCAAAACGTGTCTTTTGAGTCCAATGCAGTACCAAGACCTCAATGACATGTGTCCCATATTGTTTTTATGTCACCAGTATCCATGTTGTGCATGTGTTTGCCTATAGTTTTTATTGTATTTATTCTTGTTTTTTTCTTGATTTGGGTGTGTGTCAACCTGTGCAGTGCCTGTGTGTGACATTGATATTACGTTCTCAAGGCCAATCATCTTGTCTGCTTTGGGATTCAAACTGCCATTAATTGCACCCTGGTTGAATATTACAATGTATGCATGATAGCATTGGTCCTCAATTGGTCTTCAACTTCACATCAGCAGAGAGTTTGGGAATTTGGGGCTGTACATGCAGGCATAGCTCCAGGATTTCTTCTCTCCCTGGGGCTAAATGGGGTTTGACCGATACATGAGAGAGGTGACAAAATCATCCATCCATTTTCAACATTGTTTATCCCGAACTATCCTAGCTGATTTTGTGGCGAAGGCGGACTACACCCTGAAATGGTCGCCAGTCAGTCACAGGACACATATAGAGAGGAACAACCATTCACACTCACATCCTTATTGTCACTGAGTGGGAACCGATCCCATGCTGCTCGCACACAAGTCAGGCGAATGTACTCCTAGACCAGTGGTTCTTAACCTGGGTTTGATTGACCCCCAGGGGTTTGGTGAGTCGATCTCAGGGGTTCGATGGAGCCTCTGCCATGGAGGGTAAGACACACCCGACTCAACATGTTAATTAGTTATGACACGCCCGCTTGGTCATCACTGGCTGCAGATGATCACATGACATTGCTTGTCCAATTGGTGCTGTGGGAAATTTAGTTCTCTTAGTAGTCAACGTGTGACTGTCGTGATAGTACGTCGTACAATTAAAAAAACAAAAAAGTATCCTTATCTCTTGAAATTGTATTTACTTTTTTTCTCTTTTTAATAAACGCGTTTTTTTTAATATCTTGAATTTATTTAAATCTATCTATCTATCTATCTATCTATCTATATATATATATATATATAGAGAGAGAGAGAGAGAGAGAGAGAGAGAGAGAGAGAGAGAGATTTTTTTTTTCACTCATGAAGGGTTCGGTGAACGTGCATATTAACTGGTTGGGTTCGGTACCTCTATAAAGGGTAAGAACCACTGCTCTAGACCATCAGGGGGACTGGTGGCAGTAACCTGATCCCTGTGTCAGTTACTAGTTTAGCCCCCTAATGTCTAGCAACATTGCTGCAGCTGGTCTGTCTCTGTCAAACAGGCCTGACTCTGTTGCACTGGCAAAACAGGCTTTCAATGTATCTGTGCATTGTTTTACACTGCTGAACACCTCCATTTCTCTTGCTGCACGGGCTTGTGCAACACTTTGGAAAGATTATAAATTCAAATGTGACACTTTACAAGTTGTACACCAATTATAAATCTTATTTAGGCCCTTTTTAGGTAATGCATATTGATGATGTTTTCCTGTTAGTGACTAAACTGAAACTAACAAGGAGGTGATATCACTAACGGGCTATGAATGCTGCATATCATCAAGGCTGCAATGTGTGGATAGACCGTTTTTCATGAATCCTTCGCTGGTACGCCTGTTCAATGAAGAACATGATGTCAAAGCAGGCATTGGTAAACTACAGTAAACCTTGTGGCAGTGTGTTCATTATCCTTCACGAGAACCATATAATTAGAGGCTGAGGAGCTTCTAAGATGGTGAGTGGACCCTAAAAATGTATTCTTGGATATGTAGCTAAAAAGGCTTGAGACAGCTCTAAATGAGGCTCTGGCTTTTCGGGAATGAAAGTGAATTGCTTTTAGATGGAGTTGAGCTGTCGTGAATTCTGTCGTTTGAATTGTTGCCGACCGTTTTATTTGCAGGAGGTCAGATATGGTAATGTGCCGCTAATACACTATTCATTAATTCAACATGAAACTATTAAGAGTCATACATTATTCACTGGAGTCAGATCATTATTGAACCTTAGACCCCAACTGTATAATATGTAAAGTTGTCAAAGTTTCAGCTACTGACCAAAGAGGGCTACTGATTTTAAATACATACTGTACAGAATCAACAAGACAGCACGTTAGCTTTCAATGAAATAAAATAAAAAATCTCCATCCATCCATCCATTTTCTTCTGCTTATGCGGGGTTGTATCACGGTATTTAAAGGTGGAATTTCATTGAGCAGTGAAGGCTTGTAAATGTTTGCAAATGTTTTTTTTGTCAAACATTTTGCGACCGTTTTTGCCAATGTGTGACCAACGCCTTTGCCACCATTCAGGTCACTGTCACCAGTCCCTGATGGTCTGGGGCAATGGTTCTTAACCTTTTTTAGAGGTACCGATATATATATATATATTTTTTTTTTTAAAAACACAAAACAGGAAAAAGTCAATAAAATTTCAGGAGATAAGTATACTTTTTTTAATTGTACGACGTACTATCACGACAGTCACACATTAACTACTAAGCAAACTAAATTTCCCACGGCACTGATTGGACAAGTAATGGCATGTGATCATCTGCAGCCAGTGATGGCCAAGCAGGTGTGTCATAACTAATTGACATGTTGAGTCGCGTGTTTCTCACCCTGCATGGCAGAGGCTCCGTCGAACCCCTGAGACTGACTCACCTAACCCCTGGGGTTTGATCGAACCCAGGTCAAGAAACACTGCCCTAGCTCCAGTGACCACCAGGTAAATTGATTTTGAGACCCTTAATTTAGAGGGTTCCATTAACCTGCCATGCATGTTTTTGGTTTGTGGAAGGAAGCCAGAGTACCCGGAGAAAACCCACGCAGGCATGGGAAGAACATGCAAACTCCACACAGAGAGGCTCGGGCCGGAATGGAACCCTCTGCGGCAGACGTGCGAACCAGTCAACCACCATCCCACCCAAATGTAATATCAGATGACAGAAATTCATGATCATCAAAGCTGTTTTTTTTTTTTTTTTTTTTTTTTTTATGTTGTTGTTTGTTTGTTTGTTTTTTAACTGTTATTATCCTCCAATCTCACCAATTAAAAGTAGGCAAGTCACACAAACAAGTCAGCTCCAATTTGGTTAAAAAAACACATCATATCCCTGTCACAGTCACCCAATCCTCCCTCTGTCTCTTCTTTCTCAGCTGTTTGTAATGCGAAGCACACAGCAAACTTGCACACTCACATGAGTGGATCTTAAAATAATGTATTGTAGTGGCAATTCTCTTCGATGATGAAAACTTAAGTATGCATCAACACTGATTAAGAAGAGAGAACATGGGGAGATGAAGAAGCCAATGCTAACTGGTATACTTTGTGAAATGCAGTTACAAAAGACCAGAATAAGTGCTTTGGTGTACAGCATACAGGTAAAAGGTAAAATAAGAAAAGAGCTAAATTTTAAGGGCAGACTCAAAAACCACAAATGATGCAGTTACGGCTGATGTCGGCCCTGATGAGGAATTTGTATGTAAGTGTCATATTTATATCAGTAATGTTATTTGCACTATTTTGGCAGCACAGTGGACAGCCGATGAGCACATCTGCACCACGGTGCAGAGGTCGCCGGTACAAATCCAGCTCCGGGCTTCCTGTGTTGAGTTTGCATGTTCTCCCTGTGTCTGCGTGGGTTTTGTCCAGATATTTTGGTTTCCTCTCACACCCACTAAACAAACATGGTCTCTAGATTGCCCCTAGCTGTGATTGCGAGTGTGAATGGTTGTTTGTCTATGTGTGCCCTGCGATTGGCTGGCAACCAGTTCGGGGTGTACCCCGCCTTCTGGCCGAAGACAACTGGGATAGGCTCCAGGATGCCTACGAACCTTGTAAGGATAAAGCAGATTCGAAAATGGATGAATGACTCATGAAAAATTTAGTATTTTGTGTTATTTAAGAATAATTTTTGATATAGATTATGTCATATAGCTCCTCTCCGGGACCACCAGAATCCACACAGTCCCATCCTTCCCCCCTTAGGCAGACAGGTGCGGGTACGGTGGTGGCGCTTCAAACAGAACATGTTGCCCTACAGCTTATTCCCTGGCCTGTACTGTACATCTAACAGCCTTTATTTTCCGATAAGATAATCCCTTGGCTGTGTTGCCACTTTAATGGGACCGGGAGGCATGGCTCCTCTTCGCTAATGGCATGCTACTCATGGTCAAACTCGCTGTCTGAATCATCCTTGTCAATATTTTGAAACAGATGTAATGCCTTATCTACTGTATAACCTTTTTCATAGCCCATGCTGAATTTTCTCGAAAATCAATGTCACCACTAAAAAGTGGTTACTGTGGAAACCTGGCAGCGCCGTCTGGGCGGCGCAGTAATAATGACTCATAAATGTTTTCATTTTTTAAATATAATAAATGACAGCATAGGATTGATATACAGATGATGGGAAACTTCAAAAAGCTCGGAATATTATGAATCTCTGGAAAGAGAGCAACAACATCAAAGATTGTCCAAATGACACCTTTGGAGATCTGGGGCCCTATTTCATGCTGAGTGCAAGTCAAACCGTGCATGTGCGGAGGGTTTTTTTTTTTTTTTTTCGGAAGATGAGACCTCAAGGAGTGTATTGGCACACTTCACAAACTGTGTCAGCACTGTATTGACACTATGTTGGTCACCCAATAGTGACCCCTGCAGTGGTAATAAAAACATTGCGGGTAAATAACTCCTTGTTTGTGTAAACTAAATGCTAAACTGAGTTGGTATGTAAAATATAGCAAATTTGAGTTACAATTCAGAGTTACAATTTTTAACTTATGTAGACAATTTTTGTTAAATCATGTTAAATAAAAGACAAAAAAGTGATTTGTTTATGCATTTTTATTGAGGAACAAAAGTCTTTGGAGTGTCTGCTTTAAACAACAAAGCGTATGAGGGAAAAGTGGTTAGGATTGCACGACTGTCCGTGTTTTATGTTATGTGTTGTGTTTATTATTTTACTTTATGTTAACTGTTTTGTTAAGCGCTTTGTTACAGCTGCAGCTGTTGTGAAAGCGCTATATACAGTGGCGGGCCGTGCATTTCAACCTTAGGCCTTCAGTGACGTCACATACATACACAATATAGGCTCGTCAAGCAGCACTTAATTTCAGGAGCATTTAAAACCATCAAGTATGCATTCACAATTAAGAGCAGGAAACTAAATTTACAGATAGTCAAAAATAAAAAGATGATTTAAAAATACGAAATAAAATGCCACCCAAATTACGTTGTGTGATCTTCAACAAGTCTGTCCAATAAATTGCGCAATGTCGCAGTTTCATATAAGACACCAACCAAACAA
>NW_017805153.1:260874-267673 GCF_001891065.2 Hippocampus comes | reverse complement strand
TTTACATATTTATGAAAATAAAATAACATAAATTATAAAATAACATAAAATACATTAAAGTAAATTTATTTTTCTGAGAATGTTTAGGCCAGCAGAGAAGGCCTTGCTGGCCCTCAGGGTCCGCCACTGGCTATATAAATCAGGATGTATTGTATTGTATTGTATTTGCTCCAAGGCGATTTCTCCTCTTAGACACCAGCTCCCCAGCCTCAGAAAATACTCTTTCACATGGTTCAGATGACAATGGTGAACAGAGAGTTTTAAATGAAAGTTGATGCAGATGTGGATATGTTTTCTGGTTCCATTTCCAATATTGTAAAGGCTCTTCGTTTCTGGGTGTGTTTGCTTCTGACAGGCAACGTTGGACTTCAATTATGGAGGATCTCGCAATTATAAAATAAAATGAATAAAGCAACTGTAAGGCTCTTTAACTGACTATCATATGTATTACAGGTCATTCACTTGATAAACTGATAAAGTGGGTGCAATGAGCCACCGAAAAAAAAAAATGTTTATAACAGTAAACAATGCTCAAAGGAGAAAAAGATTTACCAAGATCAAAATTACTCCACACTGGGGAAAACTTCTTAGAATGATCCATAATTTCGCAAAACTCCAGCCAACAAACCGACGACATGTTGATACAGTTTGTTTCCTTATAAACACACTTCGGAGCGGCACATTCGAAAAAGTCAGTTCCTGTATTGGTCACGTGATTCTTTCTTAAAGCATTACACGCACTGATACGGGGTTTCACTCTTGAGCTCTTGGCACTGTGCTGACGCACCAGTGTCGCTCGTCCCATCACTACTGCCCAGGCTGCCTCTGCTCCTTCACCCACGGACCACGTGATCCTACGATTATCCTGCTCCCCATTCGCTCTTGGATCCACTGCTACTTCTTCCTCTCCTGAACCATAACAAACAATGGGCATTGAGGACTTCGAAGCGTCCCGTGGCTGGCTTCAAAAGTTCGGTGCACAACATCAGCTTAGCAATGCTGTCTTGTGTGGTGATCGAGGGGAGATAAAGTTAGAGACGGTGAGTGAGTTTGAAAGAAAAGCCAACAGGTCTGTTAGGAGTCTCTTTTTGGAGCAAATAGTCCTAATTTTGTGGCGTGTCTTGTTATACTCTATTTTGTTTATATACCTGTACTGTATACTACAGTTTTTGTATTATAAACAATTTTCGGAGCATCTATGTTTGTATTTTATTGCTTGTGTTGTTCCACATCTATTTTGTTAACATAGTTGCATGGTTATGAAGGACATGTACCATAGCGGTTTTCCACACAAGGAAATTCTCTCATGAGGAAAGATTGGACAACACAAATATGGTTCCTTACAAGTGAATACTTACCTGTATTTAAAATAATGATTATAATCCATTCGATGAATCAATTTCTACATCGACCTAGAGGGATTGTCCCATGTTTGTGTCATATTTCTAAATGAAATCTGAGGACTTCCACCAAACATGTCCGCTGAGCATCTATGTATGCGTGTCTATGCTGACAGGTTCACAAACATACGCTTTAAAAAAAATTAAAAAACAAAAAAAAAAACTCTCTTTAACTTTGAAAAGTGAAGCAAAACATCTCAACTCAACTCAACTCAACTGTATTTATGGAGTAATTTCAAAGAGCCATCGCTGCTTACAGAGTGCTGTACATGGAGCAACTAACAAATACAACAATAAAGCAATAAATCAGTGTCAAAGATGGTAGAAAGCACCAAACAGTATAACTAGGAACATAATTTAGGTCATGCTGAGTCACATATTTGAGTTGGCAAGAGAAGTACAAAAAATCTGGACAACTAGGCGATAGTGATTTTTGTACTTGTGTATAGAGTTTTTCTTTTTTTTAATAGCCAATAGTGAAATAATATATAAATAATAATATATAATATAAATAACAAATAATGAAACATTTTCTTGTGCATGCAACACTTTTTTTTTCTACCCCCCCAATTCTGCTGCTGTAGGCTGCAAATTTCCCCAGTGTAGGACAAATAAAGGTTATCTTATCCTATCTTAGTTTAATAAAGAGTGCTTTTCAGTAAAAACAGTAATTTGCTCAAGAACAGGGGTGCCCACACTTTTTCAGCATGTGAGTTACTTATAAAATGACCAAGCCCAAGTGATCTACCAAATGTATTGATTTATTTTGAAATGCACTTCGAATTTTTTGTTGGTACAAGATATTTTTTGCATACCTCCATAAACCCATATTGCACAATTCACCTCGTGTACATTTTCCATCCTTTACTCTGATGACTTGCACTGAATGGAAACAGACAGGAGCTGCTGAAAGCGAGCTGTGCACACACCTGCCAATGAACATCTATCATGTTGAAACGTTACTCGGGCTTAAGGTTTTTATCAATGGCACAAAAATATTGCTCCAGATTCCCTCCTTCAGCCTGCCAACAAGCCCTCCGCGTGGACCGACCGGCGTGATGCACCGGACGTCCCGGCCACCACCACCACCACCAACACACCACCGGTAGTTGGTAATAAACTCGAAATATGCACGTTTGGTGACACAGGAAACCCAGTAAATGTCATATTGCATTAAAAACGTTTCAAAAATGTCTTTGGGAAAAGTTGGGAAATGGTTCCTGACATCCGGGTGAACTCGACACCTGCTGTGGTCCCCATGCTCTTGTAAGCCTACTCTCGACTATAGTGGTCGTCATGAGGAAATGCACGCAACTCAAATGAGTCATAATGGAACCAGATGCATGACATTCGGATTACAGAAAAATAATGAAATAAAACAATGTATGGGTTCATGCTTTCATTTTATTTATTTATTTATTTGACATACCCAGAGATTCTTTTGAACATGTTTTGCGTACGCATAAATATTTCCAAGCCTCTACACTGGCAATGAATGAGTTAGTTTCATTTCCTGAAACCATATACCGAATTCAAAAAAGTAGCTGTTTTGTATTGAATGTCATCCTTTGAATGCTGAACAATTTTTCTATTCGTGAAACTACTGTATCTGCAATTTACTGAAGGTCTAATTGCAGACTCGGTGGATGTCTTCTCATCTCTAATTTATAAGTGACAGAACAAGTTGCATGGACCCTGATTTTAAACATAAGCACTTCAAAGGGGGAAACAAGCACCAGCTTGGAGCAAAGCAGCTAGGTTCTCAATCTCACCATAGGGAAAAAGCATTTCCCGCTCAGGTTCACATTTTTGTTTGCCCACACTTGACAATAAAGTGCAAAAATGCAGGAAACATGACACTATATGTCATAAAACGGAGAGAGAGTTAAAAAAAATTTTTTTTTTTCTTCCGGTGTCACGCATAGGCAGAAAAGGAGGACTAAGTCAAGAGTTGACCAACTCAGTTTGTCAATTCTTTCTAACTATCAAAGATGTTCACAGGCAGTGTGATAATCATCACACTGCCTGTGACTCTTTAGCTCGAATAGCATCAAAGGTGTCTGACGTTACTCACAGCAATTCCATCGGATATTCCAGGACCTTCCCTTTGATCAGGAGCAGCATGATGAAAAGATGCGAAACATTGAAGGCTGTTTGTTACCGGGATGCATTATCTTTTGGGAGGTTTCAACAACTTAAGACCTATTTAACAACGTGTATCCAACTTTGCTCTTAACTTGCCTGCTTCAGCACACCTTTGTACCGTAATACATCAGACTCGTTTCTATGATTATTACTTTCACCCCCAACATGCTGAAGCATAATTAGGCAGCCAAAATCTAATTTACACTGAGTGCTGACAACTGTTCAGTGAATCGTAAAGTGGATATAATTACCGATCAAAGAAAAACAATATGGTGGACCTCATTTAAGGGATGATAATTAGCATGTGAAACTGAAACAACAGTTGAAATCTGTCAAAACTATGAAAGTCCTACTTATAATTGGGGTCTACACTTCGGTAATTTCTGAATTGACCATGCACTTGGTTTTGCTTTTGCGTTGTATTGCAATCACTGACAGTCTTTCCGTTGTGACAAATAGTCTTTCATTTGTATTGCGCTTTTCCATCTACAAGACACTCAAAGCACTCCACACTTCTCATTCACTTAATGAGGACACAGCATCAGGAACAACTGGGGTTCAATATCTTGCACAAGGACACTTCAAAATGGTCACAATGGCCAGTCATCGAACCCACAACATCTAGGTGGGGAGAGGACCATTGTACCACTGAGCCATGCCACCCCATAAGGTAATTCGCCCTGTTACATTTTCTGGGTTGTAGGCTAATAGCAGTGACAGCTGGAGTTTTCTCCAGGGGCTGTATGTGCAACAATGCAACAATAGACAAAATTCACAGTTGTGTTCTTTTCAATACGGTACTTTAGGGTCATGGCTCAATAAATATTTTTTTATGTTTGACTTTTTTTTAAATTAAAAGTTTTGAATTCAAACGAACAATCATCCGCGCTCACAATCACACCGAGGGGTGATCTGGAGTTTTCAATTAACCTATCATGCAAGTTTTTGGAATGTGGGAGGAAACTGGAGTGCCCGGAGAAAACCCACGCAGGCACCGGGAGAACATGAAAACTACACACAGGAAGGCCGGAGCCAGAATCAAACCCTGCACCTCTGCACTGTGAGGCCAACTCGCCGTCCACTTGCCCTCCGTGCTACCCCTATTTATAGATTGCATAATGTTCAACTGGTTAGCGCCATACCATATAGAATCGTGCCACTATTAACTCGAACCATCCTTGAATCGCTACACACCACATGTATTGAACACCATATCAAATTGTCTCTTGTGGAAAGATGCACACCCGCAATTATATTAAATTACATTATACTGTACATGGTGTTTCTTGAGTTTATGTCACTTTATGAAAACTCATTTCTGGTTCTGGGATGGACTGATGTAACTAAAGCTTTGATGGAACAAATGCATTGAACTCCAGATGAATTCAGTAGAAAAATAGACACTAAAAGAAAAGTAAAAGATCAGAATTCCATTTTCCTCTTGACTTGTTCGGGTCATAGTCTCATTGATGACAAGCAGTGCAAGCTGCTGTTTCTTGCCGTGATACTCATCTCTTTAGTCTTCACAGCATTTAAAAAGAGATGCACCGGACGTCCGGTTTGCATAGCATCAGGATATCATCAGGATATCATCTGAACCACCTAATTTCTTGACACTGTTTCTTCTCCAGAGACTGTCAGCAGCAAACTTGATGAGTCATGGGAGAGAGCTGAGCATACAGTCTAACAAGGAGCCAACTGTGTCTTTCCTGTGTCTGTCTGTCTGTGAGAGAATGCTCTACCCAGTTGCAGAAGGATATTTTGGGTGGTACTCCAAAAGGGTACTGTATTGCATTCATATGGAAACGACTATGCGCACGGGTGGAATTTTCTGTCCTTTAATACAGCGGTCCCCAACCGGTACTGGTCCGTGTACCGGTCCGTGGGTCATTTGGTACCGGGCTGCACAGAAAGAAAAAAGAACTTACATTACTTCCATTTTATTCGTTTCAGAATCTGAAAGATGTTTTATTTTGTGAAGAATTCTTCCAGGATTTCATGAAGGTGTTGCACGTTAGGCTGGGAACGTGTGTCAGATACATGGGCAAGGGTAAAAGTTGTAGAATGTAGCCCATCAAGGTCCAGAAGATCAACAGTAGAGTAGCTGATGTGGAGGAAACTCATTTTAATGGTGAAATGATGTTTTTTGAGGACAGCTTTACTATGAACACCTTGAATAACCACATCTTATTGAGACAGTTTACCCTTTTAATGCTATCTGCTAATGTCCCACAGAAGCAACACATATTACATCCTATAAAATGTGGGGACATCACAGATGCTCAATATGAGCTGCTCAAAATGGTATATCTTAGGCCATTTCTAGTGTTAGCTTGTATCAAAAGGCCGTGTCCCTCATAATTAAGTTGACCATCAATTTAATGTACAAATTAATTTGGTTTGCACTGTTGCTGATGAGCCTGAATACAGTGATACATTTTCAGCTAATTAATTAAAGGCCACTGGATAGACAATAGGAGGGTTTTATGTTGGCTTTAATTGCTTTACAGTCCAAGGCATGACCTAATGCCAGGCCTACAAATGGAGATCAGTCTCCATTTGTAGGGCCGACAAGCATCCGCTTATACATGCATATTATGTTGCTGTGGAATATGCCCGGATAACATTGGATTTGTCAGCTGCATTTGTGAATAGCGTGTTTTTGATCTGTGGTTTACTTGTGACAATTTCAGCAAGCTAATTATGACCCTGATCTGGAAACATGGTATACACAATACTGTAGATTGACGGGTATCAGGGCCGGAGTAGGGTTCATTTTCAGCCTGTGGCTCAGACCGGCCCACTTTAGTTCATGTTTTAATAAAGATATACAATTTTACCCTTATTTGCATCTCAAAATCTAAAATGGCTATTCATATTGTATTTGATCAAAAATCTATATTACAATTCAATGTGCTTACAAAATCAGAATCAGTGTTTATTGAACAGGTATGAAAACATAGTTGATATTGCCAAAAAGACAAATTTTGACCAACAAGCATGTGTACATTACATGAGATGAAACACTTCACACTTAACGTTGATCAACTCCAGTGGCGGGCCGTGAATTTCAACCTTAGGCCTTCAGTGACGTCACATATTATGAACACAATACTGTATAGGCTCGTCAAGCAGCACTTAATTTCAGGAGCATTTAAAACCATCAAGTATGCATTCACAATTAAGAGCAGGAAACTACATTTACAGATAGTCAAAAATAAAAAGATGATTTAAAAATACGAAATAAAATGCCA
>NW_017805153.1:255178-259927 GCF_001891065.2 Hippocampus comes | reverse complement strand
GTCAGGATACAGGATACAGATCACGAGTCTCAGACTCGTGATCTGATTGGCTCTTGAAACCTGACGGTGCCCGTTCATTTACAGCGCACAGGGGCCTGCTCTGTTTAACCTGAAGGCCCCAAGCAAGTGTAATTATCCTGGCAACACAAGCTAGATGAAATATGATTGGTTAAAAACTCTGCCATAATAAATAAGTTATTTTTCGAGTGGCTTTCAATGTTATTTAAAATAACATTGAAAGCCACTCAACTAAGTGGAAATCATTTGACGTAAAGAATACAGAGAATAATTTTGTTAACATATTTATGAAAATAAAATAACAAATTGATGTTATTCTCAGAAAAGTAAATTTACTTTTCTGAGAATGTTTAGGCCAGCAGAGAAGGCCTTGCTGGCCCTCAGGGTCCGCCACTGATCAACTCGCAGGCAGTTAACACGGCACTTCCCGTTAGTGTTCTTATTTGAAACCTATTCTTAGCACTACCGGTGTGTTACTGGGCAGACTGACATTAACTTTACGATCGCCATGCGGCAAAAGGTACTGTATTAAGGTATCTGCTGAGGTTTTCCCAGCATGCTTTTTTGTTGTTACAAAGACGAGTTGAGCCTGTAGTATGCCTCTTTATTGTGTTATTTTCTTCAGGCAGAGTGTAATATACACTAGTTAGAGTGGTGTTGTTTCTAGTCATGTCATACGGTCTCACAACTTTTTTGGATTCAGTTATCGCGACTTGGTGACACATTTGGCAACAAAAGTAATGACATATATTGACCACTAGTTCCAAGTCGACCGCGAGGAGTGTAGGGGAAAATGGTACAAAAATAAAAACCAGATTTGTTTGTCTTTATGCATGTTGTTAATATTATATGTTAGAATCTGTTATGGCTGTTGCTCATCGTGGCATGGGTGTCTGCATGCTTGCACGTGCGAGTGTATATGCGTGCATGCTCGTGTATGTATGTGCGTGCATGAGTGTTTGTGCATGCGTGCATTTGTGGCAATGGGTCGATCGTGGGAGGTTGGCTGGTTGAAATGCAGATCTTTGGTCAAAAAGGTTTGTGCACCCCTTCTATATATAATATAAAGGCTTACCTATTTCTATGAGAAGGTGATAATACATTTAAATGTTGCGAAGACACTTTTTATTTTATTTTTTAAACTGATCACCCTGCCAGAGGAAAGTAATGTTTCACAGCGGCTTCAAGTAATGCATATAGCAGCCGGGCCCACTTGGAAATCGCCTAGTTGTCCAGATTACTCACTCCGGCCCTGATGTGTTTTATCCTGTCTTTCGCTCTGTTTCTAGTTAATTGAGACAAAGTACACACATTTCCAGTTCTTTTAACATGCACTTTAATACATTATTAATCAATATATTTATTGACTCAAGATGCCAGTCTGCTTAAATTTCAAATTAGGTCTTCATATCCATTATGTGGCTACCTTCAGTATCCACCTTAAGTCGCTGCATCAACAAGAACACAATTTTATGGGTTCCATTAGGAATGAGGCAATGAGTGTGTGTGTGTGTGTGTGTGTGTGTGTGTGTGTGAGAGAGAGAGAGAGAGAGAGAGAGAGAGAGAGAGAGAGAGAGAGAGAGAGAGAGAGAGAGAGAGAGAGAGAAGCTTGATATCATGGCATATGGCCAGGGTCTATGTGGGCTGACTAATGACATTCACTAATGGTGTCAGGGACAGATTTCTCGGCACAATGGAAAAGTCATCCTTTATATCTTGGAACAATAGGGGTGTGTAAAGGTTAAAAAAAAAAGGTGCCAAACTAAATGAGAGATTCGTAACACCAAATGGTGATGATGTTGTAAATAAAATAAGAAAAGTACAAGCTCCAGCTGGTGAGCTTCATCAGGAAGACAAAATCTGGAACTAATCTTCACTCATAAAAGTAAAATGTTTACTGATTTTTTATATATATATTTTTTTTGTAATGTCAGTTGGTTCCGTGCAATTGATATTTGCTTACACCAGGGGTGCCCATTACGTCGATCGCGATCGACCAATAGATCAAGGACTAGTCCCAAGTCGATCCGAGGGGTATAGAGGGGGAAAAAAAAACATTTGTGTCTCTGTGCATGTTAGGAATATATATTTTTGTGTTCATGCACACTGCACCCGAATCATTCTATCAGTCTCACTTTCACAAAAAGTATTTAAAAAAGAAAATAAAATAAAGCAGGTAATCTTTAACCTCCGGTGACGTGTGACTGCGTCACCGGAGGTTGTTAGCGCTCAGCAGTCTGCAGTTGCAGCTTGTGATCACGGTTGTTGCACTATATCTTTTATCATGATCATTATTCTCATTCAGAGTTTGTTTTGTACAATTCACCGAGGGAACGGGCAAAGAATGGGAATCTGGAGGGCCAAGAGAAGCATTTTAAAACGGTACGCGTGAGCTACGATCGTGAACAGGCTGCAAAAGTGCGTCGCATGCCTCAGCGTCACGCTATTGCTCATCATGGGATGCGTGTGTATGCGCTCGTGTGCGGTAACGGGTCGATCAGGGGGGGTTGGTTGATCGAAAAGTAGATCTTTGGTCAAAAGAGTTTGGGCACCCCTGGTTTACACAATTGTTCTTTCTTTGTGTGTGGGTGTGTGTTTGTGAGCATGTGCACACGTGTCTTTTGAATAAAATACAATTCGGTGGAAGTGACTGAAGTACAAAGTAAACCCAACAAGGCGTATTTTCCAGGGACTTAACTGGGGTGATATAAGTCAGTCTGCGAACACGAGCAACGACAATAAAACACACCAGAAATAAAAGATGAATCTGTCGCTAGTTGTTTTTAACAAAGAGAGTGTTGATTAGAAGAAGTCTCCAGCTCAACTCAGAATAGAATGAGAATTGAAAAATGCTCCCACTGATGCCTACACCAAAAGATTGGTGATTGGCTCATTTCGCTGTCAATCAAAATAAGATTCAGCCTCAGACAGATCATCCAATCATCATGCAGAAAAGCTGAGTGTCCGAGCCAGCCCATAAACGCCCACTGTCCATAGACTCCCAGAGACGCTGAGTGTTCAATGGGTGGGACAAAACTAGCATTTATCCAATGACTCGTCTCATTTCAATGCATTGGGACAACGGACTCTGAACTCTCTAGTCGCCCAGCGTCCGCGCTGGAGACGCTCAGCGTCCACACAGTTTAAAGCGCAGTGAAGCTGCGGGAATGAATGAGAAGAGATTCCCGTTGTAACCAGTAAAAGGAAGCTGATTCTGAACAAAGGTTGAGCACGTTGTAGCGCATATTTAGTCAATGACATGTCCACACAATTGTATGTACACACATATATTTGATCACTTACTTTTCGACATTTTAGGGGAAGCTGAGCTTCCCTTGCAGTCTTAGAGCAATCGCCTCTGCTGTATATGTGTGATGTGCACCATACAGAGAACTAGATGGCTTTTACTCTCAGCCAATGATGATGTGAATGTGAGTGGAAATGGGTGATTGTTTCTACAAGTAGTCTTCCTTTTATCTGCAGTCAGTTGAGTTATGCTTGAGCTTCCAGCAACTTTGAACTGGATATGCAACAAATAGACAGAAATGTCTTTCTGACCATCCATCCATCCATCCATCCATCCATCCATCCATCCATCCATCCATCCATCCATCCACTGCTGCTTATTTTGTTAGGGTGTCGGATGATCTAAAGCCGATCCCAGCTATTCAAATTCTCATTTAGACATAAGGGCAATTGTGAGTCTTCACGAAACCTACTATGCATATTTTTTTGGGAATGTGGAAAGAAGTACACAGGGCAAACCCACTCAGGTAATGATAGAACAAGCAAACTACAAACAGAAAGGTCTAAGATGAGATTCAAATCCAGAGCCTCTCGAGTGTGAGGTAGACGTGCTAACTAAATGGTTCACCATGAAGCCCCGGGTCGCATGTTATAACATTTCACAGATAATCAAAAAACACAAAAGACATAAACTGACAATAGAGCCGATGGACATTGAATAATGTAGTTTTGTGCATGATAGAGGCTTGTGCAAACACTTTGAGCAGGTTGGGGTTCAGCTCAGGCCCAAATGCACAGAAATGTCTGACCGTCACAACCGTCATCACTCACTCTGAGTCGCTATTCAAACGGCGCTTGGGCCCACTTGACATGTCAAGACGACACACTTCTTGGAGAGTTTGGACTCCGTATGCAAAAGAGAAGTGCGATGATGTACAAACTATCATCGAGCTCTCCACAAATGATCAAACGCCATGACTTGAACAAATTTGTGGTGTTTGACATTTTGCATTGTAATTCCAATTTTGATCCCTTCTTAACCTTTAGAATCGTTACGGAAGAAAATGACGTCCTCAGGGATTTTCCGTTCCTCACACATTTTAATAAAACATCATGCATATTAGATTCATTGATGAAAATTTACATTTAGTTTATATGTTCCCCACGACTGACTGGAAACCAGTGCAGGGTATTAAAAAAAAGTCAGCTGGCTTTGGCTCAAGCTCACTCGTGACCCTGAACCAGGTAAATGGTCCAAAAGCAGACATCGCATACAACAAACTGATTTGGCAGGAATATGTCCATGAACATGTGCTATTGAAGAGGACATTTTTTATTTATTTATTTATTTTTAAACGGTGAACAAAGTGTATAAAATTTGGGCAACTCAAGTACACCACACATTAAGTGGTGTGTTGTTAGCGATGGAGCAGTAAACACACAGACTATGGTGATTCCCCCCCCCCCCCTTTTTTGTGGGGGCCC
>NW_017805153.1:253450-253645 GCF_001891065.2 Hippocampus comes | reverse complement strand
TCAGGAGCAGGCCCTGAGCACCAGAGCCATTGAGGCCCAGATATACCACACCAGACAAGACCCAAGGTGTAGGTTGTGCAAAGAGGCACCTGAGACGATCCAACACATAACTGCAGGGTGTAAGATGCTGGCAGGGAAAGCCTACATGGAACGCTATCACCAGGTGGCAGGCATAGTCTACCGAAACATCTGTGC
>NW_017805153.1:245609-253230 GCF_001891065.2 Hippocampus comes | reverse complement strand
AGGGCTCAGAGAGGAGCTGGAGAGAGCCTGGAAGGTAAAGGTGACAGTCGTGCCTGTGGTGGTCGGGAGCACTCGGGGCAGTGACCCCCAAACTAGATGAGTGGTTGCAACAGATCCCGGGAACAACATCGGACATCTCAGTCCAGAAATGTGCAGTGCTGGGAACAGCAAGGATACTGCGCAGAACCCTCAAGCTTCCTGGCCTCTGGTAGAGGACCCGAGCTGAATGAGGGATGGACACCACCCAAGGGGTGAGACGAGGATTTTTTTTTTTTTTTTTTTTTAAATGTTAAAATTCTTAGCTAAACCGATGACTACATACTACCCCTGAAATTATTTTTTAAAAATAAATAGTGTAGTCAGTATTTGGTTGTTTGTTTTTGTGTTTTTCTGAAAAAAAAAAAAAAAGAAAATGCAAAAATGATTCAGGCCATTATTGTAGATGGGTGACGATATGTTGTACTCCAAATAACCGAACCATACTTTTAAAAAATGTGAATAACAGGATGATTTTCCAAATACAGGAACCAATTTTATATATTTTTGAAGCATGTAGTGGTGCCGCTCTATTGCCAAGACAGTCAAATAAGGAATTATCCATGTAATTTATGATGGCTCCATGAAACAGCCACTGCAAGTCTTTCTCCACTTTGGTGATCATCAGTCGCTCATTTTTCATTTTCAGAAATGTACATCTGAGTGTCTTTTGTCATGTTTCCTGTGATCCTGACCAGCACATGCAAAACATTTTTGTGTTGGGAATTAAACAACTGCAAATTGACTATTTTGGTTTGTAAAATTCAATATTGTTTTTTTTTTTTTGTTTGTTTTTATTTTTGACATTTTGCCCAAAGTCAGCTGGGACAAGCACCAGCTCACCCGTGACCTTAATGAGGACAAGCGCGATAGAAGATCGATAGATAGGGATAAATCAATTTTTCTAACTGCTCTGCATCTTGTTTTTGAAGATGATGGAAGAGTTTATCCGCAGCATTGTTCTGTGGCCCTCAATGACACCATGTGAAAAGCTAAGAAAGGCAAGAATTAAACTTTTTATCTTGTTTTAAGGCCTTGAGGAGACATGTTTTCACATATCCATGTTGTCACAAGTTAAAACTTGTCTGTGACATTTTACAGTAATCCAAGGATAGAAATACAACATCGATCAACAATTACATAATTTGCAGTACATTTGAATTTCATAAATTAATACAGAACACAGTTGAAGTTAGCATGCTTGCATGGCCGGAGACAACCGATCCAGTTCCTTGTGTGATCCCCTTGGAAAATTAATTGCCCACCCCTGAACTAGTTTGGCTGTCCCTCTGACAGGAATAAATCCGATGGCGTGCATGTCTGCAGACTGATGTCACAAAAACTACCACTGGCCTTATGACAAACTAAACTGACACACAAATCCACAGACTGCAGTATAAAGATAATTATTTGCACTGACTGCCCCCCACAACACACACACACACACACACACACACGCACGCACGCACGCACGCACGCACGCACGCACGCACGCACGCACGCACGCACGCACACACACACACACACACACACACACACACACACACACACACACAAGTAGTGTTAAGGTATGAGTAACCAAAGTTGCAGCATCATGGAATGACCTTGAGTCTCAGACCCATGCTCCTTTTCACAAAAGATTTGTGTCCAAAAGCCACATTTGTCCTTGCTTACGGTCACAGTTCTCGAGGCTGTTATGAGTGGACCCAACTCTGACTGGGCTTGTCTACTTGAGCATTCGCCTATTGGACGTGTTGCATAACACTCCTTGCAAACATGTCTTAAGTCAGAAAGCTAGTTGCAATGTTAGGTTGTGCAGGTCACACAATGACGAATGCAATGCTTTCAAAGGTTCCTTTAAGAACCTAGAAGCCTCAGTGGCGAATGATGATGTTTGGTTCATGACACTTTCTCTAAGTGTTTAACTTGTATTTATTTATTTGCTTGAAAGACTTACATTATTTGCGACTTGTTTTCACTTCAGGGCACCAGCTGCAGGGTGACACGGCCTCTGCACAGGAGCTGATGAGACAGTTCTTCACAGCAGTCATCGAATCAGTCCTGTGTTCCTCCATCACAGTCTGGTTTGGGGCCCGTCACAAAAAAGGACAAAATCTGACTGCAACAGACAGTTAGGGCCGCACAAAAAATCAATTGGTATCTCCCTACCCGCTCTCGATGACTTGCACACCACAAGAACCAATACAAGGGCACAGAATATCCTACTGGACCCCCCACACCCTGCCCACTACCTCTTCCAGCTACTTCCTTCAGCTAAGCACAATTGAACCATGCACACCAAAACCAGCAGACATTCAAACAACCTCTTCCCTCTCGCCATGAACTCTCTAAACAGTCACTCAAATCTATAGTGGCTTCTTGCATTTTTGTACACCGCTGTGGAACATTATTTCCGCAATGATCATCGTGGCGCCAGCTCTCTACATACGTGAACAATTGTCATTTATCAATGATCCACAGCACCAGACACTATAAAGTGGTCAAAGACTTTCTTTATAATTGCACACCTAAAATGGTACTACAATTACTGCTAGTGGTCACTTAAAAAATGGTGCAACGATGACAGTATCTGCACCAACTGCACAAATGTCATAGTATTGTATTGCACCAATGATCATTTTACCTCTGCTCGATGACTGTGCACATTGTCGCACAGTTGTCATTGTGTGGTACTACTGCACAATGGTACCCTTACATTACGGAAAATAATGAGGGTTCCTGCTCCAAGCAAATCCCAAAACAAGAGTGGGCTCATTTTCATACCCAGCTGAAGTGTAGCACAAAGTGTGGCCTAATTGTGTGTTTGGCTGAAGTTTCCATTTGCACGGTTGTAGGCGTGAACACAACTGGGCACACAGAGACAAACAACCATCCGCACTCACACTCACACGTAGGGATAATTTAGAGTGTGCAATCAGCCTGTCATGCATGTTTTTGCAATGTGGGAGGAAACCAGAGTACCCAGAGAAAATCCACACAGGCACGGGGAGAACATGCGAACTCCACACAGGAAGGCCAGAGCTGGAATTGAACCCGGTACCTCTGCACTGTGAAGTCGACACGCTAACCACTCGGGCACTGGGCCGCCAAAGCTTCCCTCATTCCCTTTAAAATGAACGCATTTGAAGCACACAGTCTTTGACATTGCAGAAGTACATATCGACTCGCTGGTGTCCATGCCGAAGATTGAAATGTGCACATTTATAAGGAACTGCAAGTAGACCTACAGAGATGGATTATGTATAGTTGGCCAGGCCTTCCAACTCAAGCTTTCATATCTATGTGTGAGTGTGTGAAGAACACCCCCCCCCACACACACACACACACACCTTTCCGCCCACTTAGCTGTGCTGCGGCGAAGGACAAGGGTTTTAAAAATATAATTAAAATCATAATATCAATAATGCATTCAATTAATTGATTTCAACAATGATTCAGAGGGTTTGATGCATGCTGTTGTCATATTTATGAATAAAATATGATGACATCCACCACACATAATCCGTGTTCAATCTAGGACCACATAAAATGTAGGTTGGATTTGAAAAAAAAATGTAATTGAGCCGTGCACTGTCATTAAAAAAAAAAAAAAAAAAGAAAAATAGAATAAAAAATCAAATACAGGTCACTCACCTATGCCCACCCAAATATTTGATTTGGGTCACAATTTCCTGCAACCTCAGGGAAAAAAAAAAAAAAAAAGTAAAATGTCCCTGAAAACCTTTAGTTGTCCTGGAAAATGATTTTTCCTCCCACTGCTTCTCTCTGCCCACAAATTAGGTTCAACATTCATGCCTCTTCTCAGCTGCCTTCAATTGGCAACATTGAGCTGTCGCACTTTTCTGCTTAATCTCTGCTTCTAGCTGGCATCGTGCCCCTCATGACGCTAGCAACCAGTCAAATTGCATATTCCCTTAGAACTGTTTTGCTGTCTGGCTGCCGTTCCATATAACTTTGTTGCTAGATTTGTCAACATTTCAAGCCCAAGTAAGCATTTATTTTCTCCAAAGAAGCACCAAAACTGGCCACTTTCCGTTCAAGAGTGTCGCTGTTGCAATTTATATCGAGTGTTAATTTTTTCTTCCACTTTCTCTCTCCTGTGTTGAGTGACGGAGACCCGTCGTGGGCATGCTGTCACTTTTGGCTGTGCACTCATCTCTGGTTTCAGCAGAGCCGCCAGCAACACGACGACGACATCGAAATAGCAATGTGTAACAGGTAGTCTTGCTGGGTCACATTTCACTCAGTATTTCATTCTTGCTCCATTGGAACGATTAAACACTTCATTAGGAATTCAGCTCTTTTAAAATAAACTACATAAGTGGACAGAGAGCAGAGCACCGACTTTTCATGCAGCTTTAGCATCACGTCATGCAGTGTGAACATATCCTGAAAAGCAACTTCTAAAACAAAACAGTACATATATTAATTGAATTTTGAATTTGAAGTTGTTCAGCTTATTGAATGTATTTAACTGTGTTTTTACTGATGGTTTAAGTTTTTGCCATGGTATAATTTCCATTGTTGTCGTCTTTTTAAGTTACATAAAATAAATGACTTTTTTTGGCAGCCGTTTCTTGTTGAAAACAAAGGAGTTATTGCGGCAAAATAGTTTGCAAATATATAGTCACTGTCAATCTTTACATAATCCAAAAAAACTATGCTATGCCAAATCAGATGACGATCGATCACCAATTATGGTCATGCTGTACCTTCCTCAAGAAACTGTATAAGTTGCTACGAGGGCAAGGCGTTGTGTGCAGCCCAGTTAACAATGTGTGTACATGGTGTTAGCATCATTTTCAATTTTCACCAGAAGTCTATCAGCGAAATCATCACACTATATCAGAAAATAGAAACAATTTCTGCGTGTTAAACATTCAAACTTTTAATCACAGTGAGCGACACGAATCAGTCTTATTTGGACAGTGTATACTGTTTCACAGAGAAATTAAGTCATGATTGTGACTCACTATTCCATTTAATAGGCTTACATGGATTGCCTGCTCATTATCAGACCACTGATGCCCCATTTTATTTTATTTTTTTTCCATTGCCTTCACCCTCTGAATGCATTTGTCCAGTAAGGCAAATGTCACTAAATGCCAACTCAGGCTTGCTAGGCCAACAAGCCAAATGTTATCACTCTACTATATTACTTTCCACTCTGCCTGCCCAGTTTGATGGGTGTGTTTTAACCCCGGTGACAAGCAGATGAGGATGACCCTATAACATCAGCCATGACCAATAAATATTACATCTCTTTCATTTCCAAGTTTTGGTTGCTCAAATGCCCCTTTAATTTGCCCAATTCATTGTTTTTATCCAAACAGAAAAAAAGGAGGATTATAACTTCATCAATGATCCAGATACCACGGCAGTGACAATGTTGCAGCCTTCACATTGATAGAGAGATACAAATTGTTTTCATCCCAACAATGAATCATCAGTTCTTTGAATTCTCATGTGTGAGGTCGGCAGCATGGTCTGGTGAGCATGTCCGCCTCACAGTGCAGAGGTGCAGGGTTCGATGCCGGCTCTGGCCTTCCTGTGTGGAGTTTACATGTTCTTCCCCGTGCTTGCGGGGTTTTTCTCCGGGTACTCCGGTTTCTTACCACTGAACACTCGAGGTGGGATTGTGAGTGTGAACGGTTGTTGTTTGTCTTTGTGTGCCTTGCGATTGGCTGGCAATAAGGTTGCCACCCATCCCATAAAATACGGAATCGTCCTTTATTTGGGAATTAAAGGTTGCGTCCCGTTCAGTATTTTCCTAATTGTCACATGCGTCTGTCACACACAAACATGAACACTGAATTTAACAACAATAAACAAAATAAAAGACAGGAAATATGAAAGACAGCAACGTGGTATTGGCGGGAGGTACATGCGTTCTCCTCTGCTGTGGGCAGCCCAGCCCCTTTGCACTGCCTGTCATGATCGTTGCCTAGTAACGCACTCATTATTATAGTAAACAGGTATATGAACAAATTCACAAGTGTTTCATTTTCATAGCACGGGCAGAAAGATGCGATCCAGTGTCCTTTACTTGTGTCATATTTCGTATTTGGCAGCAGGTGGCAGGCGTTTCATTCTGCTACCTACACACCTGCTGCCCATTTGTCTATGATTACACTTGCTATATCTAAGCACTCCGGCTTTCGTATCATTGCCGGAGTATTGCTTGCCGTGTCACTGCTATTGCCCATGCTCGTACACTGTATTCGATTGTTGCTGGCTACTCGTTCGTCATCCCATTGGGGATTAGTCTGAAGATACTCTTATTCTAGTATATTGTCTTATCCTTTCCCTTGCCCTTTTTTCGCAAGCGTTTTGGTTTTTCGCATTTCATTATTTCCTGGTTCTCGTTCTGACCAGCGTTTTCTGTTTTCCATTAGACGGAGTTTTTTTCGTTTGTAATAAATATTATTTTGAGACAATAGCCTTGTCAGTGTCTGCTACTTCGGGATCCACTTATTCTCGTTCGCACTGTTGCGTACGAAGCAGTTCCTTTCCCTGCCTTGTACGCAAACGTGACAACTTGAGATGCCTTGCAAGCGAATACATTGATATAGAAATAATAGAGGGTGATGATGATTGCGATAGTTCTGAAAATGATGAATGAGTGACGATGAGTGAGTGAGTGACAAATCTACAAAAGAACAAGTGAAAATAATTATCTCCAACTTAACAATATTAGAAAAAAAATAATGTTCAAAATACACCTGAATGCAACCGAAGAATCATATAAAATGTGAGCGTGAATACAGTTGTATTTTATTTCCTGAGTTGTGTGAAATAAACACATCATGAAAGATGAGATAATGCTTCTTTTTTCCGTTTTTCAATTTCCGAGTTGTAAATGATAAATGGAATATAGTTCGTTCCTGTTCAATGGAGACAGTAGCGTAACACTTACCCCATTGTTGGAAGCCTTTTCCTTTCAGGGGGTTTTGCATGCAAATGACAAATCGCACAGATGTCAAACTTAAACCATCTCACAGACTAATTTTGACGTGTGCTATGCATGAAACATTGGAAAAAAAATAGAATTTTGATGTGTTATGGCCTATAAATCTCATACCATCCTAGTAGTCCAAGATATCAAACGATGATGTGAGATCTTCACTATAAAGTTGATACATTCAGTAATGCCTGATAATGATGATGAAAATTTGAATCAGGTGTGTTGGAGGAGGCAACCATCTAAATAATGCAGGATCTCATCCTTCATCCATCTTTCTTGGGACTCCATTTACAGAGGTTTTAAAATGAATGCTTGGTTGGATACGAGAGTTTCATTTTATTTGCTGTGCTGCTTTAGCAAGCTTCAGTCAGTTAATATTGCACTCGGAGCCTTTCAGAGATCCCTCCATTAGGACTCACTGAGATCATGAACCAAGTATTGGCTGACTTCCCAGCAACAGACTACAATTGTGTTCCAATTAAACATGATTTTTCGGAGTGTATCCAATGAAACCTTTTCCCACTCTCTCTACACGCACGCACACACGCACACGCACACATGCATGCACACACACACACACACACACACACACACACACAC
>NW_017805153.1:241649-245396 GCF_001891065.2 Hippocampus comes | reverse complement strand
TTTTTCGCATTTCATTATTTCCTGGTTCTCGTTCTGACCAGCGTTTTCTGTTTTCCATTAGACGGAGTTTTTTTCGTTTGTAATAAATATTATTTTGAGACAATAGCCTTGTCAGTGTCTGCTACTTCGGGATCCACTTATTCTCGTTCGCACTGTTGCGTACGAAGCAGTTCCTTTCCCTGCCTTGTACGCAAACGTGACAACTTGAGATGCCTTGCAAGCGAATACATTGATATAGAAATAATAGAGGGTGATGATGATTGCGATAGTTCTGAAAATGATGAATGAGTGACGATGAGTGAGTGAGTGACAAATCTACAAAAGAACAAGTGAAAATAATTATCTCCAACTTAACAATATTAGAAAAAAAATAATGTTCAAAATACACCTGAATGCAACCGAAGAATCATATAAAATGTGAGCGTGAATACAGTTGTATTTTATTTCCTGAGTTGTGTGAAATAAACACATCATGAAAGATGAGATAATGCTTCTTTTTTCCGTTTTTCAATTTCCGAGTTGTAAATGATAAATGGAATATAGTTCGTTCCTGTTCAATGGAGACAGTAGCGTAACACTTACCCCATTGTTGGAAGCCTTTTCCTTTCAGGGGGTTTTGCATGCAAATGACAAATCGCACAGATGTCAAACTTAAACCATCTCACAGACTAATTTTGACGTGTGCTATGCATGAAACATTGGAAAAAAAATAGAATTTTGATGTGTTATGGCCTATAAATCTCATACCATCCTAGTAGTCCAAGATATCAAACGATGATGTGAGATCTTCACTATAAAGTTGATACATTCAGTAATGCCTGATAATGATGATGAAAATTTGAATCAGGTGTGTTGGAGGAGGCAACCATCTAAATAATGCAGGATCTCATCCTTCATCCATCTTTCTTGGGACTCCATTTACAGAGGTTTTAAAATGAATGCTTGGTTGGATACGAGAGTTTCATTTTATTTGCTGTGCTGCTTTAGCAAGCTTCAGTCAGTTAATATTGCACTCGGAGCCTTTCAGAGATCCCTCCATTAGGACTCACTGAGATCATGAACCAAGTATTGGCTGACTTCCCAGCAACAGACTACAATTGTGTTCCAATTAAACATGATTTTTCGGAGTGTATCCAATGAAACCTTTTCCCACTCTCTCTACACGCACGCACACACGCACACGCACACATGCATGCACACACACACACACACACACACACACACACACACACACACACACACACACACGCACTTGCTGCTGCCAAAAACACATTGCTAGCCAGTGCTATGTTAGCTCTTGGGATTTGCTGAGTCATGATGACTTGTTTAGCTGGTGCGACAAAACTGAATGTTCTTCTTTTTGAGGTCGCACAGGAAACACCAAAAGTTGGGTTGTGCTGTGACTACAGAGCGAACAGAGGTCCAAGTTTAGCTGGGACAGTCCTGGTTTTGAGCCTCGTTTCCCAAGTCGCAGCAGATTTCGCCAAGACTATTGTTTTGTCCCACTTTTACGCCAGTCCAGGTAAACAGCACATTCAGCTCCCAATAGCTGCCGTGAACTCGCAAAAAAGGTTGGATCATGGGAAGTGCATTGAGTTGTTCAGCGCTGTTCAACTGTCAACCAAGACAGAATTTAGCATGAACTAAAATAATAACACAACCACCGGTAAGCACATTGACTTGTGATTAGGTGTGCTATAAATACTTCCTGGTGAGAAATTATTGTATATTTGGTTTTCAGAGAAATTGTCATATCCAAGTTTTTAGTTTTTAAAATCTTGGTCACCCTATGTGACCTTGAATTTTGTTAAGGTATGGGAATTGACACGATCTACCCACACACATCTCTGGCCCCTCTTCTGACATTTGTAAACAATTGCACCACAGGATAGCTGCATCTGTGAACGCTATCGCGCTTGTGCTGGTTCTGATCACAAAAGTAGCTTTGCGACTGTAAAGCTATTTGATGTTGAAAACAGCAATGCTCGAGAAATGTAGTTTAGGTAGTCATGCCGAACTTGTAGCGTGGCTTCTGCCTGCGCATTGCCTGGGACATTTAGGGATGACATCACAGCCCTCGGATAAGGTCATCTTTTGAGCTCAATTTCATTCATTAACTGATGGGGCTGTTAACGAGGATGATACATTCATTTGTAGAATAATATGTCATTTTTAATACAACATAAAACAACACAATGTCATGACACAAGCATTCACTCAGTTGTTTTTGTGTGTGTGTGTGTGTGTGTGTGCGTGCGTGCGTGAGTGCGTGCGTGCGTGTGTGCGTGCGTGCGTGTGTGTGTGTGAACGGGTGCGTTGTTATCTGCGAAATGCATTCATCTTGTACATTCGGAAGAACATACTCAGCAGATGGGCAGAACCCCCTCCTGTGAAAATGAAAATCACGCCAGTCGCTGACTCAAGGTGATGGTGCTCCTTGAACCGCAGGACTTCATTCAATGGACATTGATTCGCTTAAAAGACGACAGCTGCAAGTGAAGGAAAGAAAAGGATGATATGTTATTGCAAAATGTCTGATGAGGACTGCTGAGGAGAAATGAGTTCTTGGTGTGAAAAGGCCAAGCCATTGCATGGTAACTTTGTGGCCAGTAAGCTTTCATCCTCATTATGCAGTGTCATCCTTCATATGTATGCATTTGCCATCTTCTGTCACGGACGGTTCCACTGACCATTAAAGTAGAAGTCCAGTTAAAAGGGAAGTAAAGTCAAAAATGAGATCACAGTTGCTTCCGGCTCAGGTGACAACCAATCATGACTCCGAGTGGGGTCGCCTAAAACATATTGTTAAGAACTGACTTTCGCTCTAAATACTGTTTTCTTTGCAATATGTTCTATATGCCCCACAAGTCTAAACATGGTATTCCGATTGATAGTAGGGTTTAAGATGAATCATCTATCCCCCCCCCCTCATCTAAGGAGGTTGATACTCCTGCTGTCGACTGAAATTGATGTCAAAGTCCCCACAGGCTCGAATTACAAGCGCCACTCGACCAAACCCAGAAAACATGTGAGCCGTGACATTCGCAATGCGAGCCCGTGGGCACTTTGACGTCAATTTCAGTCGACAGCAGGGGGCAATGCCGCATAAATAAAATGTCAGCTGACTTGGATGGCTGAAAACGGGTGGATAATTCCGATTACCGGAAATTGTCATTCCACGGGTGCAATATTAATCAAAATGCCGTGTTTAGACTAGTGGGGGCACATACACAGAATGTATTGGAAAGAAAATGCTTGACTTGGCTTCCGCTTTAATCCAATGAAAAGAGTCCGTAAAGATGTGGTAGATCGAGGGTTGGAGAAAATGTATGCTTATGTCTCATTGTGAAATTTGATGGTCTAGCAAGACTCAAAAAGATACGTGCAGCAAGGAGCTCCATTTTAAACACGTACAAACCCAGAATGAGAAGAAATGAACAGAACCAAGGAAATAAGATCAACTCTAGCAAGAACTGCGCTCACACAACGTGAACTGATTCGGCCTTTAATCCCAACACAGGCGTTTTAATCATCCAAAAGTGTGTCATCCAAATCGCTAAAGCTGATCCAGCATGACCTTACACAGGCGGAAAGCCTCACATCTACGTCAGCGAGCATGCATTTCAATACTGACATATATCTGATAAAGCAACACATTTGAGTTTTGTTGCTTATCTACTGAAAGGAATACAAAAATTAATGTAGAGGTGAATAAAAAAAAAAAATAAAAAAAAAAAAAATTATATA
>NW_017805153.1:205484-238364 GCF_001891065.2 Hippocampus comes | reverse complement strand
GTTTGTAAGGTGTAGGCAGGGATTACATTTAGATTTTATATGCACGTGTAAATGCTTTAAAACTTGCTTTCTTTATGAATCTTGTTTAATCTTAAAGTGCATTACTATATTTTTCAATACCAATTACTTGTTAAAGTTTGTACAATCAGTGGGATCAGTTGCAATGCATATATGTGAATGATAAAAGTAAATTGCACATTTGTCGAAGGAAATGTAAGGTGCTTCATGAAATGTTTTGTAAAAGATATGTTCATTAAATTTCAACATTTTCCTAATGTTCTTGTGCTTCTTTATACCAAAACAAAGGAAAGACATATTGTTTTGGTTATTTATAGCAAAGTATTGTATCATTTTAATGGTCCGGCCCACTTGACATCTACCGAGGCCGTATGTGGCCCACCATGTGAAATGAGTTTGACACCCCTGATATATATATTACATGTCAACAATGATGCATACATAGCTCATTTTGGAGGGATCGATGACAATTAAGGGGATGACAAAATAATTTATGTAATATTTTTGGTGCATTATCAGAGCACGGCATGATTGGGAAAAAAAAAAACAGCAGGGCCATAAATTATTTTGCAGCCCAAGTTAGTTGAAGAGAATATTTTAGCAAGACAAAAACCTGATCCCTGTCAACATTTCTTGCTACACTGTTTAATTTTAATGTTGCATTTAACTCCATCACACTAAACCACTTGGAATCACATATTTGCACGCCACATCTATGATGACATATTTTAGTTTAAGATGTGAAAGAAAAGATGCAATTCACAATCGCCGTCCAGTTACCGTAGCATGCAATCTACTGCTGCCATTCTCAACTCCAGTTTAAATGTTCATTGGTCACACTATCCCTGCACCTCATTTGGCTCGGGAATGTAAAACCAAGACATTTCCCACTGACTCCAAATTGTGGCTTTGTTGCACAAACACAATGTTTTAGCCTCTCACTGGCGTTCTTGTGGCTCAACTTGCTTTCAAATTCCGAAAGGAACGTAGTAGTTAAGCCACAAGAATCTAAAACACACAGGCATTGACATTTTTTTATTTATTTTTTTACCCGATTTGTTTTAAGTTCCAGTGACAAATCTGTATTGTATTGAACTGTCCCTTTTGTCGATCGGATATTGTTCACCCCTTCAGGCTCAGCCAGCTGAGCCGCTCATCTTTCAGCCAGAATGATAAACACCATTTGGCTGCCACAAGCAGACACCATGGGCACTATTTGAGCCCCCAAGGCCCAACTGAGTGTCATTGACTGGAAACTTGAGTTGATTTTGGTAATCTAGGTGGACCGCACACTGTGAAGAGATCCAGACATGCATAACTGGAGAGCCATCTCCGAAAAAATGTTGCGATCCCACTTTCCCACTGATCCCAAAGATTAAAAAGAAAATAATCCTCGCATTGTTGAACCACTCCGCATGTTGAATTGGATGAAGGAATTCATTTTAAAATTGAATCATGTTTCCCTTTCAGCTGACCCACTTTCATATTTGGGAAGTCAAGAGTGCATGGGGAAGCAAATCTGTGCTGCTGTTAAAAATAAATGACTTAAAACACAAACAGCATTCAAACTCCAACAAAACACACCTGAAGATAGGTGATGTTCCAGCAGACATGTCTCTTCAACCTCTCATAAATTATTCACGCTTGTGCTTCTCAAGACATGTGCTCGGGTGAATATTTAATACATCTTATTTGTGCCGAGTAATAGGTTCCACCCACGTCGGCATCCAGTGTCCTTGAATGGACCTGCAAGGAAAAAGAGATACTTTGACTTTTCCGTCTGTCCAGATTGTAAAGACATGATAAATACTGAACACCATGACCCCAATTTTGTGAAAACACTTTGGGGGAGGCTCTTTTCCTTGGTTGGGAACTCCTGCCCGAGGCAGTTTATTCTACATTAAGATGGGAAATTATTTGAAGCAGAGCTAATGAATGGACAGCCGTCATCAAGGCCACTGTCACCGCAGTTCAGCGGCTTGTAAATAAGTGGATTTTTCTGTGTACTGTATATATGCCGGATGTGCGGTCCCGGCTAAATGTCCGACGGTAATAAGCACGCATCTACAAATTACACTTAAGTTTGCCCAAGTTCATGTATGGTAACGATCACTTAAAAGGAAACAATATTTTCATCTATTCTTTATATTATGTTATTAATCCAATTTAATTATTTAAAAATAGGAACTCCAAAAATGTATGGGTTTGCTTTGTCTTAATAAATAACGTGACTTGAAGGTACAACTTGAGTATTTTGAAACTGATGAAAGCCTAAATTTGATGACTTCACGATTTCTAAGTTCATCTATTGTCTTCTGTTTTCAGTGTAGTAGTTGGCATCCCCTGACCCGCCTGTCTTCTTATGCTCCTGTCTCCAACCTCCACCAGCTCCGCTTTGCAGGAATTGCATAAAACTTTATTTTTGTCCTTTTTGGGGGTGGGGGGTGGGGGGGTATAAAGCGACCCCAAACCATGGGCATCACCCTATTCTTCTTGCTCCATTTGTTGTCGGAAGAGTGCATCCCACAGTCACAAATGATGTCCGTGCCGTAAGTACGGAAATGGCGAAACATTTTTCCTAGGTGTTGCAAATATATTTAAAAAATGATTAATTATAGTTTCAACCAATTTTTGTGGTCGACTTAACTGAAATAGCCATTTTTGTTTCCCATCCCTCGAGTCATCAGTCTCATTTAAACATGCTCAACTAAAGCAGTGAATTGTTTAATCTTTTATTTGGCACAGCTTGACGTGTAAACACACCCGCAAACACACGAGCACGCACACACACGCGCGCGCTCGCACACACACACACACACACACACACACACACACACACACACACACACACACACACACACACACAGAGTTTGAAAGAATCAACACCGACGCAGACACACACACACACACACACACACACACACACACACACACACACACACACACACACACACACACACACACACACACAGAGTTTGAAAGAACCTAAAAAGTTCTGCAGAGGGAGCAAGATCACATCGTATTCATCCATCTTTCAAACTGTGGAGGCTAATGTAATCCACCTGTGAGTACGACTGCAGGAGCATTGTATTTTGGCACTCGGAACAAGCTCCTCCAGTAGAAAGGGAAAAAACACAAACGAGACAAGAAAAAAGGTCGCATTGCATCTTTGACTGCGACTTCACATTTTCATGCAACCGCATCAGGACACTGAGCAATGATGCTGATGCTCAGTGTCGAAATGTTCCTTTGAAATCTAATTCAATTGAATTTTAAACAACATTTATGGAAAGGGTTTTGAATTCCTCATCAAACCGGCTGACCTAATTTCCCACTTTTGTATTATCACTTGCATGTTCTCTTTTATTCATGCGGCGGCAGCATCCATTCAAGAATGCCTTCAATGAGGGTGGCAGAGGTTGTGCATTGTTGCTCACATTGCAAAAGAAATACGAGGACAAGACTCATCCAAAAATGTAGAAGTGGGTTACCGCAAACCCAGCAGCAGAACCCAGCAGCAATATTCATCTCAAATTCTTTTCCTTTAATTAAAAAGAAAACATTACAACTTTGCATCCCAAAATACTCTTCCATTGTCAACTTTTGTTTCTATTTGAGATTCAAGTCAGCACAAAGCTTTTGCACTTTATTTTGTGTATTTGATTGAACCTGGCGCATTATTTCAAGGCTCCGTGTGAAGTCCTGACACAGGTCCAATATTCTCCATATTTAAACTGACTGTGCTCATTATCTCCATCTGCCTGAAGCACACGAAGATGCACGTACACACGCAGCTCTACTTTATCAGTTCAACCCCTATACAGCCCACCTCAGTTTCATTAACAGCCTAATTAACATTTCATGAAGTCCATTTCCTGCTAGTTTAATTAACGGGCCGTGCCCCTGTTGGCCAGCAAGACCAAGAGTGAATGGAGAAGATGAGCAGAAACAACATTTCTGTTCTGGTTCCTAACGTGACCTCGTATAAATTTAGAACAAGGTGTATTTTGAGGGTGCTCCATTATTTAGCCTGTTGCCGTCTCACTCTGTGATGCTAGCACATACAGTGTTTGTGGAAGGTGCATTATTCATGGCAAATACCAACAAATCAAAGTTACATTGGGAAAGCAAGTTTTTTTTTGTTGTTTTTTTTTTCCTTCCCACCGCTGTCTTACTTTCATGCACTTTTCACTTAACTGATAGTAGTGGACAAATTCTGCAATGTATAAACAACGCGGTGGAGGGCGTACCCTACGTGGAGCTTCCGAGTTCAAAAGCATAAAATAAGAAAATAAAACTCCTGATTCCTGAGTGGATTGTAACGCAAACCGGATGATTTGTGCTAACCTACAAAAAAAAAAAAAAAAAAGACTTCTACAGCTGCAACTGGATTCCAGAATTAAAAGAGCGAGTTTGACTTAATTTCTCCTTCAGGACAACCTTTTGGGTGCAAATCATACATATGGACACCGAAAGGATTAACTGTTCTGTGAAATTCTCCTCATTAATGAATACTAATATCGTTATAGACAATTAGTTATGAGTGAAAATTATTCTGCACCCTTGGTGAGTTTTTGGTGAGTAAAAGTTGTCTCCTCTTGCCAGTGTTTTTCAAGATAAATACTATATGTAGATAAGGGGAAACAAAGATCTCACACGGTTTGCAAGAACTCCCATTTTGTCAAATAGGACAGGTGTTTCCATGGTGACGTGATCTGTGGGGAGTTATGACTAAGCTTGGGGGCTGCATAGGTTAGTGCAGGGAGAAAAGAGGCAGAGATTCCGGATTATGGTGAAGATGAGATAGGCTGTCCATGATGAGTTTTTTTGGCTGAATTGGGAGTCGAGACAGTTTTACCTGGGGTGGCATGTGGTTCAATTGGGAGAGCCGAGATTATAATCCCCGCACATGCACACAAATGCATTCCTCGGCAAATTTTACATATGTCATGTGAATATCTTTGCTGAATGGTGAGCACCAATCCAGTCTGTGTAAGATATGCAAAAACAATTTAAATTGAAGGCAACACTGTGGCCTTAACATTTCATCTGTAAAAGTTTAGTGCATTTTAAAATTGAATCAACGACTGGATACACAATGCGTGCTTGCACTGTGAATACTATGAAAAATAATCTGTCACCAACAACAAAAAAATGAATACTTGCAAACATTCTCAGACATAATGCAGAAGACAGTGAAATGAAAGAAGTAGAATTAGGAAAAAAGAACTGTGCGAAAGAAATCTCACATTTTTAAAATGTTGATTTCATGTAACCTTTATTTGTCCAAAATGTTTTGCTTTGCTTCACAAGTATGTATCATTTAAAATCATTAAAGTGATTCGCAAGTGTGCCAATAAGCGGGAAAGGAATGGGGGGGCTGGGGGGGTTGTCTGGGCAGAGGGACAAAGTACAGTGAGCCAGCACACATGCGCAGCATTCGTGTCTCGGCTTGTTGCAATGTCCATACAGTGTCCTTTGTTGCAAATAAACATGAGTTTACTGTCAGAACGTTTGCCATCATCTTTGGAAGATGTTGCAATCTATTGTTTTCAAAATCTCGTTTGGTATAGCCAGGCACAACGCCTCGATGAGAGCTAGATAATGCTTCCTCAAATGAAGAGTCCTGTATTGGGTCTGGTAGGCATCGCGTGACCACGTGAGTTTTTGTTGTTGATATTTTAATTTTGATTCCGATAGCAATTAAGGTATTGATTAATACCAATTGTAAAAGAACCATAAAATCACTAACAACAACTAATGTTGTAACAGGCTGGGTACATGGTTGCAAGCAATAGGTACTGTATTAGCGTTATTGAATGTTTGACCATGTTCACAGTGACCATGAAGGTGCCTATGAATGTATGGATAAGAGGGTAGCTTGTTATTGGTTGAAAGCCAGGAAGCAAGAGGAGTGCACTGTCTTGATGTCAGACTCATTAGATTGATCCAGTTACAAATTTGCTATACAGTATTGCATCTGCTGGAAACTAGTCAAGGTGTTGTTACATCTCTTGATGGCTCCTCTAATTTGGATCTTTTTTTTTTCTTTTTTAATGCAAAACACTGATTGCATTAAACTTCAACTTTTTCACAGTCTTCCAAAGAAAATGTGATGTATGTATATGCGGATTTTTATCAAGGGCTGGCTTCATGGATTAAGTGTCATGTTTAAGGATGAATGAGACCTTATTCCTGTGAGAACATGTCTTTGGCCTTGGTAGCTCTGAGTTCAACTCATTTAAAAATGAGACATACTTTGTTTTAGAAACATTGATAGCGCTGATGGTAGCATACAATATAAAATCCCATTGACAGAAAGAAAATTCTCATTGAGTTCCTGAAGTGATATTCCATCAAAAAATAAATATTCAGAGACAAAGTCTGTAGGAACACATACAGGCATATTTTCTCCCTAATCTATGAAAAACAATTTATATTAATAAAGCTCAATTGCGGCTTTCTTATTTTATGTTTTTTGTCTTCACAGCACGGCATTGCCCCAAAGAGGCCAAGGTCTGCACAACAGGAAAAGAAAACATATTTTTATGTGTTGATTTATTTTTGCTATTGTACAGTATATGTACATTTATTTTGTGACAAATGTATCTTCTGCTTGTCTTTAAGTTATACTTGAAGTTGATTTTTGGTAGGATAATGATTAAATAACTCAATAAAGTGAGTTAAAGCTCAATAATATTGTTTCGTTATGATTTCGAGATCACTCAAAAATAACCGATTATTATTTTTCCCACATTCACCCAACCCTACTTGACATGTTTTACAAGTTGCACTGCAGCGCTTCTTTCGATCCAAGAAAATAGTGTTTTTCTTCATGACACAGAGATGAAAATTGAAAACATGCCTCACAGTCAGGTTCCTGCTGAATCTCATCATAAGTTGAGTTTGTGACGTGTTCTGCCCATGTTTGTATTCCCCCCCCTCGTTTTGTAGATCATCAGTATGTCATATGATTTTACTCAGTATTATTGATACACGGTGGTCAAATAAGGTCACCAACTTTGCTACATGTATCAGCCTGTAATTAAGATACATTTCGACGTCATTGATATCACCTTGATCCATATGTTTTCAAGTTCGGAACACAAGAATCAAATCTAGGTTCACAAACACCTGGGGCCCTATTTTCCTTTCCAGCGCAGGTCTAGTGTAAAGTGCAGTTTAACTGTGCACATGGGGGGAGTTTTCTTTTGGTTGGTATTTTGCTCGACAGGTAGAATTGGGCATAGTGGGGCGTTTGCACCTTTGTGCGCCATTGTGGGACGGAAGTAGTCATTTGCATCAAAATCAGGGCGGTCGGAGTATAGTACACCCAAGTATGCCGTGCTTGAGATTGCAGAAACAGAAATAGACTTCGTGGGGTCCGTGTATGACATTGGCAGGTAAACTATAAGATCTCCCCTTGTAGTCGGCTGTGCATGTGACATGGGCATTTGGAGTTTGGTTCGCACCCCCAATCATATGTCCATGTGTCCAATGTCCATTAGTGACAGGGGTGCTATTAAAGTAGTTTTAAGATGATAATTATAGGATTACTTTCATGGATTGAACTCTACAGTGATTCAGGGAATTGTTCCACACTGGTGTCTTATATCTGAATGCTATCTGGTGACATCAAACACACAGCTGCAGAGCACCGATTTTTTTCTGTCTGTGCCGCGATCAAATATACGAAAATTGCGTTAAAACACCTTCGCTGTAAAATACACCTATTTGTTGCCTGTCAAAAATGTTGTCTCCTTTTTGTTTCAAATTTGCAGATGCGCTGGGGGGGGAGGTGAGGCAGCAATGCCCAGTGAGACGTGGCGTGTCTACCAAATTCACAAACACGCTGAACTAGACCATTGTCCTTGCACAAAAATGGCAATTCTACACAGAGCGCAGGGTACTTTCTGTTATCCAATTGCCGGATGAGTCAGGTACATGGCAACTCTGCGCCAAAACTGTACACATTCTGCTATGAAACCTCCTACAAGTCTGTTTACAACATCATAATCTGACCACTATCGACAATATATCATTTCAATTTATGCTTAGATTGTCGAGTAATTATTGTTTGTGCAATGATGGATAAACTACACAAAATAAAGTGGTTCATAGTCGGTTTTTGATTGGGTAGCAACATTAGAAAGATGCGGATTCAAATGAAATATTTAACCAGATGGGCATATTCAAAGTGAAAGAATTGTTGGCTCAGATTCAGATTCAGATTCAGAAAACTTTATTTATCCCCGTGGGGCAATTAGAGTTGTACGAGAGCGGCTTATTGTAGAGACAGTAGGAGCAAGGAAAGACATAGGATAAGAGTAGCTTAGCACTTGAGGTCTTGAGGTAGTGGCTCCAGCATCAAATAGTATTGCACATCGAGCAGTATTGCACAGTGAGGACACAGTAAGACAGTATTGCACATGAAAACAGTATTGCACGTCAAGTATTGCACTGTAAGCCCGTATTGCACAATGGGGTATGCGAGTTTGAATGGTGGGGGAGGGGTGTCAGGGATATTGGAATAAGAGTTTAAGAGTTTAAGAGGAGAACAGCCTGGGGGACGAAGGTGGATCTCCTTCTCGCTGTCCTGCAAGCTGGGAACCGCAGCCTGCGGCCGGAGGGCAGCCATTCGAACGCGGGGAAGAGAGCATGTGAGGGGTCTTTCATGATCTGAGCAGCTAGACCAAGGATCTGCTGCTCGCACACTGCAATCAGAGGGCGAGTGGGAAGTCCGATGATCTTGGAGCACACTCTGCTGATGCTGTCCAGGCGGTTCTTCTCCTGCAGACTTTGGGAGTGGAACCAGCAAGCCATAGAGAACGAGAGGACGGACTCTATGAATGCCTGGTAGAAGGTCAGGAGGATTTTTCTGCTGACGGAGAAGGAGTTCAGTTTCCTGAGCAGGTACATCCTCTGGTGGCATTTTTTCAGGATCACCTCAGTGTTGGAGGAGAACCTCAGGTTATGGTCCAGTATGGTCCCCAGGTACTTGTATTCCGATACAGTTTCCACTGGAGTCCCCTGGATGATGGTGGGGATTGTCGAGGCCAGCTCTCTCTGTTGTCTGGAGAAGGTCACCAGCATGTCCTTGGTCTTGCTGACGTTCAGCTCCAGCCGGGAGGCGTCACACCACTCAACAAACTGCTGCATGGCGGGACCATGGTGTCAGTGCATGCACAAAGGTTTTGTTTGGTTTTTTTTTTCCAGATTTTTTTTTCCTGACATGAATTTGGCAATTGAATGAAATAATCTTGTCAAACGCTTCTCTAGCTTCCCTCTTCCAAAGACTGAATTCCAATTATGTTCACCCAATTCCTATATTCGGCCAGGCCGTTGCTTTTGCCCTTCTGCTTTGTTATCATCACACAGCTGTGACTCGAAACAATATTACGCTCACCCTATCGAAAATGGACTTGATAGAACCATTTATATTGAAATTCATTTGTGCATTCACCTCCTCTAACAAGGCCTCTGGGCTTTGCTTCATCTTGTGGAATTAGTTAAAGGTGCAGGGAAGGAGGAAATGAGACTATTTGCATCAAGAGCATTCAAACTTTCCTCGCTGAATGACAGGACAGGGCTAAAAAGACGCCTCTTGCTAAATATAGACGTACGAACTTTTGTACCTCCTTTGACCTACACAGCTCCGTCATCCCTGAACAAGCTTGAGAGAAACAAGGTGCATCATAAAATCCAAATGCCATTTAACTTGGGGTAAGTTAGAGCCATTCCGTATGGCCAAATTACTCTTATTAGCCCCTCAACAGAAATAATTAATCATGCTACAAGTGAAACGTAATGTGCATTGACACATGCACACAAGTGCATGTGGACAGGCATGCCACACAGTGTAATTGGCGTGAGCCATGGCTATTAGTCTTTTCATTCCAATGGAATGTTAGCATAATTTTGACCTTGGCCGCAAGCTCAATTATACACAGAGTCTTAATGGGCGGCAGCAAATGATGATTGATGCTCATAACTACTCCTGCCAATCATTTCTCATGATACTGTCAGGATCCAGGTGGTGGGCGATGCCAAGCTAATCTGTGCATGTGATGGCATCAATCACATCTTTTTCAGCAGAATCTATTAAACATATGGGACAGCCTTTGGTCTGATGTTCAAAATGTTGGACATTTTGGGACCTTTTATCAGGGAAATGCCATATCGAAATGAACTGGCCATTTTGTTTGTTTGTTTGTTTTTAGTCATCATGCCTCCCAAGAAATAGTTTGCTGTCCAAAACCACAATGCAGACTGCTCACCTCTTTTTTTTTTTCTCCTGCATCCCATAATGTACCATAGACCTCCCCCCCCCGCACCCCCACCCACACCTTCTCCATTTGTCTCCAGCACTCAGGTGGAAAGGCATTTCATTTGCTAAACAAAGTGGAAGGCTGCCACAACACAGCGGGCTAATGGAGAGTGATGGTCACTCTTTTTTTTTTTTTGACTAACCAGGAACCAAAAAAACAGCACATAATTACTCCTGCCAACAAGGCTGCAGACATCACTTAACAGCACCATTCATTAAAAGTGTGAAATCCAAAACGTCCTCAATCAGACAAAATGCACATAGAATATCATTGTCATAAATATTGTGGTTTTCATCACTTCAATATTTTTTTTTAGTTTGAGAATTTGCAAGGCCCCACTCCTTTGCTCCCCCCACCCCCCCTCCAAAAAAAAAAATCCTAATAAAACAGACAAAATAAAAACAGTGGAAAGTGAGCACCACCGATTGTAAGAAGTAAGCATCATAGTGGAATCTCCAAACAAAAAAATAAAATCTATTTTCATGAGCTGATAAATGTACATTTTACAAAACCTACCACAGACATTTAAAAAATGAATCGCTAGACTAAATACTGGCGGCCCGGTGGTCGACTGGTTCACGCGTCGGCCTCACAGTGCAGAGGTGCAGGGTCGATCACCGGGCCGCCCTCAAATGTGACCCAAAATAATTTATTTTTGACCAAATTCAACCCCTTTGATTAATCGCCAGTCACGTGTTTTTGCAACAACACAGCCGCCTTGCTCATATCAACAGGTGATGGTCCCATGTGGCAAACTAGCAGCGGTGCTTCAAGCATGTGGCAATTTCTTTTTTTTTTTTTTGTTTTTAATTAAAAATGAGACCGGTCACTTGGAAAATATGCAAGTCTATCATGAAATAAACCCAAAACACTAGCCAATCTAAAAATGCATCCACTGCTATCTGACGATCAGCCACCAATAGTCACGCCTGCTGTCAGCAAATTTATCCAAATGACACACCTACACACGGATAAAACACTAAGCGAGGAGGAGACACAGCAGACTTGCTCACCACCTGTCTGCGATAATGTGAAAAACATTGGAAGTGAGGACTCACAGTATGAATACAGATTGACAAGCAGATGTCGCACATAATGGTGTCATTTTGAGATTATAGGCATGGAAACAACATGTCCTAAAAGTACCACTGGGCTTTTGTCAGAGTCAAGGTGCTTAGTTACTCTTGACTTTATGACTGTTCTCCATCTCCCAAAGCAATTCAAGGCAGCCATGAGAGGCGCCAATTATCCTCTCCTTTCTACCGGCTGTAGAAATGAAGGATTGACTCATCCAGACTGTCTCAAGAGGTCCATATTTGTCCAGGCTGCAGATCCCACCACCGATTGTCACCTTGGCCCCTGGTGCAGGTCAATCTTTCTCGAGCTGTTGGGAACTTACTGCTCTTCACGGCTTCTTCAATGGGGCTCTCTTAAAGGGGGAAATAGGTCAGCTCTTGGTCAATCTTTATATTGGTTGAGAAGGCGAGTGATGTTATAAAGGCACAACTTTCAGGGCATATTGCTTTACGAAGCTGATTACTTTGATCTCTTTCTTCCAACATTTGCCACATCTAGGCTGCAAAGGCATGTCTTACCCAAATATATTGCTTGGGGTGAGGTGGCTAACAAATAGCAAACAGGACGAGATGAGCACAAGGTCACATGAATGATTGGTTATACAAGAAGCGGTTATTAAAGTAGCTGTACCTTGGGATCCCTCTCATCACTAGGCTTGTTCACTTTTCCGCAGAGCATGTCGCCATGGCAACTTGTGCTGCAGGACTGACATCATTAAATGGTATATCTTACATCAATAAGGAGAACAACCTATTCGTCAGGTAAAGATTAAGGAGTCGATCACTTGATGCAAATGTGGCCGAAATGACCGTGTTATTGAATGGCAAACCAAACGTGCTGGAGCTGGAACTGTATGCATTCTTCATTGTTTGCAGCATTTGACACAGAAGTCAAATATCTGAGATGGGACTAGGTCATCTGTGCATGTCGTCAGTAAGTCTAGATTTTTAGCCTCCAATGTTTCATCCTCGTCTCAAGTTGTGGCAAAAATCAAGCAACTCAAGTTGTGTCACTCAACTGCAAGTTGAGTCATCACTTGGGTTAAGCAGGTCACGAGTCAAGCCGAACAATCCTGCTCAGCCACAACATATGTTGGAATGTTTTCATTTTTTTTTCCAATTATTATAACCACTAGACAGTTTTACTTGGGATGGAGAGGATGTGGTGGGAGATACATTTGGGAAAGCCGAGGTTATAATCTTCCTACACTCACAAATGCACATGCACACATTCGGACCAGCATTCCTGACATGCTTATACAAATGATGATGCCACTTAAATTGAAGGCGATGCTGTGACCTTCACATTTTAGCTATAAATGCATTTTAAAAAGGAACCAGAAACTTAATGCAATGAAGTTATCTATAAAAACAAAAAGTAATAGTTGTAAGCATATTTCTCTCCTCGCAGGTGTGAGGCATTTGCAGAACACAGTGAATTCATCCATCCATCCATCCATCTAGTTTCAAATCTGCTTATCCTCACGAGGGCCGCGGGCAAGCTGGAGCCTGTCCCAGCTATGTTGGGGCAGTATAGTCGGGGTACACCCTGAACTGGTTGCCAGCCAATTGCAGGGCACACATACATGAAAAAAAAAAAACATTCACGCTCACAGTCATACCCAGGGACAATTTCAAGTGGTCAATCAACCTGCCATGCATGTTTTTTTTGGAATGTGAGGGGAAACCGGAGTACCCAGAGAAAACCCAGGCAGGCACGGAGAGAACATGCAAACCCCACACGGGAAGGCCGGAACCAGTTTTTTTATTTTTGGTTTTCTGTATCCTTTATTTAACTAATAGAATTTGCTTTGCTTCACCACTATGTATAATTTAAAAGCACTACATTGATCAACAAAACAACAAAATCAAAATGAGGCATACACCCTTAAAAGAAACTTTAAAGATTAGAAGGAACTTTTTAAAGCACTGCAATAAAGTATAGACCAAACCGGGTTTGAGATGTTTTATTGTTATGTGTTGCTGTGGAGTTTAGCGGTTGTATTCAACATTCTGTTCCTTCAACTCTGTTACTTTGATCATTTCCGATTTCTGAGTTTGTGAATTCAACACTTCTCACAAGTGTAGCAATTAGGCGCACCAGAAAGCGCCTCAATAAACCCCCAACCTCTGAAAAGACTGTTGCTAACTACCACTTCCCATAAGCTGTCACACTTAACAGACCATCTGAACATATCAAACATAGACAAGACTGTGGACTCAAAATATCTAAAAGCTTACCATTCTGTTCCGCCTGGGATGGTCACGTTAAAATGCACTTGACTTTTTTTTTTCCTTAATTGGTGGATGCATCTATTTCTTCTTGAAAGAAGGGGGTGCCGGAGTGGGGGTAAATTCTAAAATTTTCATCCGCACTGTGAAAACAAGATGAAGAACATTTATCATAAAATGTTGAGTTTAGTATTGAATCATTGCCAATAGTAGCAGTGGCAACTGGGGTAGGAAGATATTTGGTAAAGGTGGTATCTGCCACTCCTTTCCATTCTGTAAAACCGCTTCTGATTAAAACACAAAAGCTAAAGAAAGAATTATTGAACATGACATAGAATGTATGCATACAGCGGCGCCTGGAGATTTGAGCAACGTGACATAAGTTTTTCCAAGATCCGGTCCATCATTCTGACGATTGTTTCGCTTTGACTGGCGAGTGCAAACTTGAGATGCGAACGCTGTATGTTGGCAGTAAATTCCTCACACTTCACAAATGGCAGCATTTGGCAAACACTTAAAGTCTGTCCTTTGCAAATACTTTCACAAACATCCGCACGTTGTCTGTAAGCATCGCTCAAAGTTGCTAAAATGCTGCTGAAGACAGAGGCGACCCCCTCTGATTTTTTGCCAACGTTGGTCAGAAGACTTGCCTGCCTTTTCAAGCATTTGCTGCTCAGTGAAACAAGCACCTTAAAGTAACAGGGCAAGTTCAAAGACTAAGTGAGGGCAGGCGTATTATTTTGTTTGCTCTTTGTTAATTAGTGATCAGGGTGATGCTGAAAAACCACAATTCCATGCAACTTAGTGTAAGAGTTGGGTATTTGCTGAGAAGGAGACTTTTAAATTCTGGTGTAAATGTCGGACACTGAAAAAGTATGCTTCTGCCCACCGAAAAAGGCAAAAGAGAAACCTGCATAATCAATCCGTTTACCCGTTTTAATTTACTCATGGAAAGTCAGATCAGTCACAAATATGGAGATTCAGGAAATGGAGGATTTTGAGAATTTGCCATTTCGCTCCAAATGGTTTCCCATTTTGCGGGGACTTTTGTTCCCCGTGCTCCAATTTCCATGCAGTTTTAGCTGCGACGCACATTCAAAAGATTGTGAAAACCAACTATATTGTTATGTCTTAGCAACGTAGATAACTTTTGCTCTTTCTTTACACCTTGACTCCAAGCTCGTTGAGCCAAAACTGATTTGATCATCTCCTTTTTTGACACATCCCAACGGCACCTAGTGGATAATAGAGGACAGATAGAAAATCGTTGACCTTATTCGCCCACAGAGGATTTTGCACTTCCAGGTGCACTCTTTTGGACTTTAAAATCGGAGGCAATTTCATACAAAAATAATGAATCATCTTGAATCACGACGCCCACTGGGTACCCAGAATTGGGGATGCCGAGCCGGCTAACCTCCGCACAGTCGATAAATGTGTGGCGGCCTCATTGCATGACCGCTGCCTCCTTGATAAGTGATCTGCCGTCCCTCAAATTTGCTCTCAGCTCAAGCCCAGTGTGGATCTCTGCTGAATTTGCATCCATTGTTGTGGATGATTTCCCCTGTGGTTTCTTAAAACATGAGGGACCCATCCTTTGACCGGCATCATTTGTTTACAGTGCAACTAGGGGCTGATGGCAGTCTTCTCGAAATATGACCAAGCACCTTCATTTTTCTTTTTTTTTCCTGATGTATTGAGTGTTGGTACACTGATGTTAATTTGTGCAAAGCTATCAGATGCGCGCGGTACCAATGATGCTTTCTATTCAGTTAATGCCAACTCTACTTCGGTGCGCCACCGCTTTCTGCCGCACACAAAAGAAGCACGAGAACCAGAAACAGAGGGCTAGGGAAATGAAAATGGGAATAGCCATGTTTTCGGACTGAAGCGTTGCGCCTAAAGTAAAACGTCATGGCGCTGCGGTAGAAAGACCAATTTTAAAATACATACATAAATAAACAGTAGTCCGGATTTACTGCTCATCACCCGACTTTTTGTAATCATCCAAGAGAAAATGTGTTTTGCTCCATACATTAATCAAAAATGCAAGATGATTAGAAAAAGGAATATTCTATATATCCTGACTAGCATTTTTCATGTTGGCTGACAGGACACCGCGTTGGAATTCATGAGCAACTTTCTAATATATTGAACAATCCGAAAGCGGTAAATTCCTCGCTCCGGGCATAAGTGCGACCATTCGTTATGCTTATAATGGTTGACATGCTTTGCAGACCCCTGCATTGAGTATTATTAATGGGTGGGGCAAATTGAGCTGTTTTTCACTCCACTGAGAATCATTTTGCAGCTTTGAGTTGTGCATTAGTACAAAGATGAAATTGCACCTATTGGATAACTGATCATGTCTAGGTCAGAGTTAATACACCCCCTCCCACCCCCCTCCCAATTTGCTGGGATCCTTTATTATCCGAGTCAATAATATGATTGAATAAAGATTTAGAATAGAATAATTATGCCCGTTTTTTTTAAATCCAGGTTAAAAACTATATGCTCTTTTACCCACCCTGTGATTGTTCAAAACAATCATTCATCCCATTCATTCATTTTCCGAACCGCTTTATCCTCACGAAGGTCGTGGCCATGCGAGAGCCAATCCCAGCTGTCTTCGGGCAGTAGGCGGGGGACAACCTGAACTGGTTGCCAGCCAATCGCAGGGCACACAGAAACGAACAACCATTCGCGCCCACACTCACAGCTAGGGACAATTTAGAGTGTTCAATCTGCCTGCCATGCATGTTTTTGGAATGTGGGAGGAAACCGGAGAAAACCCACGCAGGCACGGGGAGAACATGCAAACTCCACACAGGAAGGCCGGAGCTGGAATTGAATCTTATCTCTGCACTGTGAAGTCAACGTGCTAACCACTCGACTACCGGGCCGCCTTACAAAATCATGTTTTCCAAAATTCTTGCACTGTATGCTCTTTTAGTAATTTTAGTTTGCGATTATTTATTTCTTTACTTTGCTCTGAAATGTCTTGTTTTTTTGTGTGTAACTGCTTTTAGGTGCTGTGCTTCAAATTATGTGAAGTACAACCACCACCGGTATTCTTGAATGTTTTTTTTTTTTGCTTATGTTTGATCTATTCTTGATTTTTTTTCTTTTTTTTTTCTTTGCTGACAAGCTTCTGCTGCACACTTAAGCCCATTTGTCATTAATTTAACCCCCATTATAAATTAAGCAATCACCAGTCTCAGAGGACTGTTAATTCAGTTGTTTAATTCTGTAGAAAAAAAAGAAAAGCAGACCACAGTCATGACACTAAAGTCATTTCAAAGGGCAACTTTCTGGATTTAAGAAACACAAGAAAAAAATAGTGGTGGTTAGTAACAGTTCCTTGTTAGACCAAGCAGAGGGGGAAAAAAATGTAATTGTGAAAAACAACAACAAAAGAACGCTTGAACACAACACTAGTACTTTGTTACGTCAGTCCTGTAATTTATCTTACAGTTTTAGTGGCATGGATTTACTGAATGATCAACCGTTCTCTTCATTAATCTGGCTCCAACTTTCTCTGATTGCTTTTGTCAGATCAGCTTTGAGGGTTGGAGCCTTGTCAAGGACCATTTTCTTTAAGTTCCACCAAAGATTTTTAATTGGATTGAGATCCGGACTACTTGCAGCCCATGACGTTTGACTTTAGTGTCTTTATTCAGGGAATGTTTTCACAGCTTTTGTCCTATGGCTGGATGCATCATCACCTTGAAAAATGATTTAATCATCGCCAAAGGTCCTTTCAATCGATGGAATAGAGGCGGTGGGCCAAGGCTGCGTCTGTTTCAGTTTTTGAAAATAATAGTCCAGATGATGTCAAACCTGGATCTTTTAAGTTTTTAAGTTTTTAAGGTTTTTTTTTTTTTGTTCTTAATCAGAATTTTTTGTTGGCACTTGTAATTCTTGCACATTTTTTTTCAAAATTACTTCATAAAATGTGTTAGATTTACAGGCAAATGCAGCAGCCTACTATATCAGTTGTGCCATTGACACGTAACGCAACAAAAAACATGATGCTATTCAGCCAATCGGGCATAGATAAGAAACAGTTGTTGTTCTCGACAATATTGAGCTCGCGGTGGATCTTGGACACAGCGAAACGTTCCACTGAATATTGAGTGGAAGTTGCAGCATTCACGTTTGCAGCTAAGTATAAATATTGTTGGACATGGCAAGCTACTTATTTGCTGTCAAAGTCTGGCAAATATTTTTTACGAGTAAAATTAGCCTGCACCGTTAACAGAATGTTTGGACTTTACAAATTACGGTTAATCAAATGTGAGGCTTAAGACCTGAACCTATATTTCAATATCACGGACTATTCATCTTGAAAATAATATTATGTTCTTCACCTCACATGGTGTGGAAAAAAATTACATATTAATGAAAGCGCCGCGAGTGGTAATATGGCAGCTGGCCAGCTTCAGTCATGTAAGGCTAAGCCACGCATTCATTGTCTGTTGGGCTGTGCCACATGGCCAAAATTTAATATTGTGCGGGTATTAACTGCATCATGTGTGTTGTTATGGATGTATTTACCCATGCCCAACCGTATGATTAGCGCTTCGGAATCTGGATGGATGTGTTGTGTGGCTTTGAAGAAAAAAAAAAAAGTACACCACTACCCCCCCCGGCCCCTCCCCCACCACCCACACACGCATGCATAACGATGGTTGTGTACGCATTGATGCATGACATGGCGATGTGACGGGATGTAAAAAGCCAATTGAACCACATCAAGAAAAAGGTACCATAGACATGTGTTCATCGCCCCCACACTTATGACAAGACTGTCCATGTAAGAACTGGTCTGCCAGTGGACCTCTTGGGCTTTGGCATAAATGGCTTGGATCCATGATCACCACTTCCTCTTTTTTTTTTCCTCTCAGGCTATTTGTGTTAAGATCTGTTGGGCATCAATGACAAACAAATCGCCTACATTTGAAGAGGGTTGGGTCCTGCTGTAAGAATGTGAAAACCTGACTTGTCGGTGAGCAAGAGCTGTGTCATGCTCAAGGATTTGAGGATTGGATGAGATGTGACTAAAACCATTCAAGAGTCCCATGAGCTATGAGGAGTCAGTCATGTGCCGAACTGCAATCGCCGAAGAACTGTTTTGCCGCTGTGCTTTGGTGCTCAAGATGATTATGTTCTGAGAGGAAGAGACCATCTTTCTGCTGTTGTCCAGCATGACCTCAACAAGCTCATTGTCTGAGAGTTCCATTGAAAGTCCACACGTGCATGCCACAAAGTTTAAACAAAAGTGCATTAAAGCCTGTTATAAATTGGGCCTCTTAAATAGAGGTTCTCTCGTCAAGGCGTTTCAAGAGCCAAGTGATTTCTGCCGTGATGCTCAATCCTGGAAAGATCTCTTTCCGTGAGATTTAGCTAGAGGCTTAATGAAGACACATGAGGCAGGCGGCACAGTCGACCACAACGAAGCTCTATTGTCCACAAAATAACTTCAGGTTTAAAGGGTGATGCAACAAGATGAATCAGATCAGTGGTGAGCCGAGGGGCTTCTACTACTTGTCTAAAGGACCTGAAATATGACAGAAGCGAAGATATAAACCAGAAACAGCACGAAAGAGTGACAGTCAGTCAAACATCAGATGGCATCTCTGTATGTTGTTAGATTAGGCTGCTTAATAATTAGAAAGGTGGCTGTTAATATAATGTGGTGAGCATCAACGATAAAAGGTTCGCTCAGAACTTATCAATGTTTTCCATATATTCAATATGAATTGGGGTGATTTTTTTATCATTTCAAGTCCAAACACTTGCGAACAAGTGCGGCAAATAAAATGCAAACAGAGACAGTGACATTATGGCTTTAACGTAGGATTCTATATTTGTCGAGAGCGCACATGTTCTGTGGCATCCTGATTTTCATGCCGGCGCAAGCCTCGCGTTGTGTGTGTTTAAGAATTTGGCTGACCACACAATGCCATGCTGGGTGTTCCGGAGGACCGAGGGCATTTATTTTACACACCCATGGCACACCTGACAATTTGGTGGCTGAAAGTAGGCTAAACTGCACGCCTGTTGGTACGTAGGCAGACAAATTCTGAGCTCCATGGCTATTGTAGCGGCAACTTACTGTCCTTTTGTCACTACGTCAACAGGGCATGAAGGTTCCCGACTCGTGCCTTTCTTCGACGGGCCTTTCCATTCAGCAACGACGACAACGAAAACACGAGGCCATCGTAGTTGATCCAAAAAAAAAACCGATTAGCTTTAATTTCTTCTTGAACACAAATTAAGGCTTAACAAAAAATGACAAAAATAACTTCTACATTATACTTAAAGGAAACACGTTATTTACACAAAACACGTTCTTAACACATCTTTAACACGAAACCCATGAAACACGGTCAGAAAAGGTGTTGCAACATTGCCCTACTGTCTTCCTAACCAGGCCTTTTAACAGGCTATAGACAGGACAACTAATGGAGCGCAGATAACTGAATATTCTTAATAAATTTGCTCTAAGTAAAATAGCAATCAAATACAACATCAAATGTAAACCAAGCAGCTTGCACCTATTCATTTCAAATTATTCAGAGTTGAACAAATAGCTAAATATATAATTTGACCAAATTTTCCTTATGGTTCTAACAGCTATATCTATTGGATGTTGCAGAAATCAATTAATTGAATGCATTACAGTGATCGCTCACTTATTGCGGTTAGTGAGGACCGAGACCTCCCGCGAAAGAGGAAAAGCCGCGAAGTAAGTACAGGTATATGTACATGTGTATGAATATATGTAATATTTATAAGGCCAAATTTAATGGTATACATGCATGTAGAAGTCAATGTTTGTAGTGATTAACATTGCTTAATGCTATACACTAATATATATGTATATAGATAAAATACATGAAACATAAACATGAAATATACAGTACATGCAGTACTGTATATGTTGCTCTATGTGCCTCGCTGTTGTTTTCCTGACTTTCGCTGCCTCTCGCGGACCTTTTGCGGCATTTTCGCTTTTTTTTTTTTTTTTTGATGATGAAAGCGCTGAACTGTCATTAGATGCAATTGTGGTTGGTTGTCTGGTATGGTTGTTTGTCTGTGTGTGCCCACTGATTGGCTGGCAACCAGTTCAGGGTGGACTGCCCAAAGACAGCCGGGATAGGCTCCAGCTGGCCTGCGACCCTCGTTAGGCTAAGCGGCTCGGATAATGGCTGGATGGATGGATGACAGTGCTGTCAACATCTTAGTCACTGCCACTTGAACATTCCCTGGAGGGCATTGACCTTATCGCACACAGGTGGATTCAGACTTATCACTGAATATATGACATGTCAGCACCCAGAGACAACAATCAGGGTCAGGAGAGTGTAAACGCTCTGCATTATACTGGCAGCGACTTCAATGGACAGATAAGGCCAGCACGACTTGCGGCAGTATAAGGTCAAAGTGAGTGCAGGGAGCTTTTCATGGAGACTCAGCACAAAGGAAGGATTTAAAGATGTTCATGAAATGTGCACTGTGAGACACATTCCAGGACAACTTTTTGGAACCGCAAAATGGTAACTTTTGGAAAACTTTTGCAGATTTTCAAGAATGCACTCTTTTTGTTTGGGTACAATTGTAGAAAACAGCTGTCTGGAAAAAACAGACGCTTACAAGTCTTTAGTCTGGGCAAAAGTGCATGATTTTCAAAATAACAACTGTGTTGCTGTTCTGTTCCTTCTGCGCATGAACTGTAAACAGTACAACTTTAACTCACATACCATACATCGCATTTTCAAGCTACATTTATGGCAAGAAAAAAACAAATGCCAGTTTTGTCAAAAAGGCAATCAAAGGTTGCTTATTTATTCATACTACACTGTTTTCCATCTCTTTTTTTCCCCACAGATGAGTTTGAAAACCTTGGACTTGAAACACAAAAAAAGTGTCCTTTGGCTAATTCACATACACACTTTCCATCATGCTTCTGCAGCGGGCTGTGGGTAAGCTGGTGGCAAAGTGTAATTAGACCATATTAGTGTCAGTATTTGTTGGCGGCTGTGGATGTGAGCGTGTGCGTGCGTGTGCGTATGTGTGTTCTTTATAAGGGCACACTTTAACAGAGCCGTTGTGGCTAAGAATGTTCTCTGACTCTTAAAACCATCAATGGTGTTAAATCAAACATCACATTTATTGGCTAATTTATGACCAAAAAAAAAAAGGTAGTGTCGATGACTTCTCTGGATAGCAAGGCCCCTGAAAATTCATTAACAAACATATCAGAATTGATTTAAAGCTCCTCTCAGCCAAAATGGATTTATTTAATCGGGCATCCAAGAAGTTCCAAAGAGATGATAAATTCATTTGCAAGTTTAAGAACAATTTGCATGTTAGAAATGATCCTGTTTTTCCTTCTTGAAAGAAGTTATCAAAAGGCTTCAACTTGAGACATTTTTTTAGGTCTGTGAATTGCAGAGGATTATATAAACCCCAATTCACACAAGGCTCGCTCTGTTTGGTTTCTGCTGTCCACTTCTGTGGTTTTATTTTTTTTTTGTTTTGTTTTCTGAATGAAAATATTTCCATATGTGCTCAACTATGGGTGCTTGATTCGGTGTGCTTTGTCAGACCTCATCTGCATTCCATGGTGGCTTGACTTCCACGTTACTCAAATATGGGTAAACATTCACTAACAACTCTTCGTGAAACTTTTTTTTTTCTTAAGAAACCACTAAACTGCAGTCTTTTTCTCCATGTAGGCTAGCTGAGTAAATTAATTTTCCAAATGCTGCCTCATTGAAAAGACTGTAGACTCCAACTCTGGCAGGACTGCAGAACCCACTTTGCTATAATTAATGTTCTGCAGTGATGAAATATTCCTTTTAAACCTGAAATTCATATCTCATATCCTCTTTTGGGTCCTGCTCACCAAACACCCGTGATAGCAGCTCAGACATAAACTTGTGTGTGCTGTTTCCCTTGAAGATCTATGCAAACTTTTACCACCAATTGCCCACTGAATGTGCCCTGTATCTGAAATTCAACACTGTAGGTCAAACAATCAAAATAAATCACGAACAAAGTGCTTGTAATTAACATATTTCCATGGCGCATGAAACAAAAGCAACTGGTGCGGACCGGTAACATCCATCCTTTATCTGATCCGCTTATCCTTATGAAGGTTGCGGATGTGCTGGAGCCTATCCCAGCTGTCTCCCGGCAGCAGGCAGCATGCAGGGCACACATAGGCAAACAACCATCCGCACTCACACTCACACTGACGGACAATTTAGAGTGTTCCATGGACCTGCCATGCGTTTGTTTTTGGTAAGTGGGAGGAGACCGGAGTACTCGGAGAAAATCCACACAGGCACAGCAAAACATGCAAATGCCACACAGGAAGGTCGGTAACATCTTTTTTTTTTAAATAAGTCTTTGCTCTATCATTTGTCAGCACACCAGATTTTCTGTTGTTTTTCAATACTTTCTTCAAATTGCTTTCATATGTTCCAGAATGCAAACATATGCATTCCAAAGTAGAAGCTTGGCTCGAACATAGCGTTCCTTTTGCTACTTTGCTCAGCCAAACACATGGTGGCAGATGCATAATTATGGCACAAATTCCATTTTCCCTCTCAATCTACGAGGGATTATTTGTGATTCAGTTTTTTCATTGCCAGAATCAGTCTGAATGCTGTGGCGCAGGGCCAAACACATGCACGATATTTGAACAGTAAACTTCTGTGATTCACCAGAGCAAAAAATAGCATGCAGATAGTAGGTTGAAAGGAAACCATTTTGACTTTCAGCGTTTGTTTCTCTTGGAAAAAAAAAAATAATCAAAGAATGGTGAAACGCAGAGTTCACACACAGACAGTGTCGCCTTAGAGTCTTTGAAGTATTGCAAATCATGTGAATCATTTTATCTCATCTATTTTATGTTTCATAGTTATATTTTTTTTCTGTTTAATTACTTTATAAATAAAGCTATGACTAATCAAGTTAAGGGTACAATGACAGGATTATGAATAAATGATTTGGCTTGACAAGTGGCTTGCCTTTAGATTTATGACTGAGGGAGGATGATTTCATAGGTAGAGGTCTCATACTCAGTCATCTCAAAGAGGCCTATCAATCAGGCAGCAGTCAACAGCCTACGACTGGATGCTGCATTTGGAATAATATGGCAGATTTCAACCAATCAAAAAATATTTTCATGCAGGAGCACTGGGCTAAAGCTCTTTTCACCCTGTACTCGCTCAGTGTGCCAGTTGCACGGCAACCCGAAATGACAACGGTTCCTGGAAATGGAGGCGCCGATGTAGAAGCCGACAGGAAAGTCAAAACTGATTTGGCCACTGTTTAGACCTCACCTTGACAAGATGTACTGTATTTTCTGCACAATAAGGCACTTCGGATTATAAGGCACACCTTCAATGATTGGCCTATTTTAAAACGGTTTAAATTTATCGGGCACACTGCATTATAAGGCGCAGCATCGAAGCTACAGTAGTGGCTGCGGTTGCGCATGCATCCACTAGATGGTGGTACGCTACAGGAATACAATTCCATAGCATACAGCTTTATTTATACATAGCCTTCACAACCGCTGCAGCTGTAACAAAGCCATTAGAATTGGTCACAAACACGGATAACATATGCATACAAATGGCATTACAAAACAATGAATGAAAGACAAAAGTTATGAAGAAAATGGATTCAACAAAAAGGCGCACAAACCTTGTGGCCTCACATCCACAAGGGGCTAAATTTCCAAAGAAGTCTTGCTTGTCTCCTTCTTCCTTCGTTTAGTCAGGAGTTAACTCTCCTTTTGGTATTATCTTCGTTTCATTATGGCTGCACAGAGCTCACAAAGTAGTTGTCTCAAACGAATGTTTGTTGCTGAATGCGCATGTCAATTGGTACAGGGCAGGACCCTTTTAGGTTACAATTGGTTCCTGCTAATAATCACCACTCGATGGCATAGGAACACTAACAGGGAAACAACTCAACGGGTAATGTTAAGAGAGTTAGAGTCTCTTTATATTAAGCACATCAGATTATAGGTTGCACTGTCGGCTTCTTGAGAAAATTGAATGATTTTAGGTGTGCCTTATAGTGCGGAAAATACGGTATCTTTCATTGTTACAAAACAAACCCTGACTTTGCTCATTTTGAGGAGGAAGAGGAGATGAGCAGTGAAGAAAAACTAATGTTGTCACATGTAAAATAACATCCCTCCACCAGGTCCTTTCCTATTGGAGGCATTTGCCAGATGTCACGTGGCCGCCGCTCTCAAATCAAAGATTTTTGAATTTGAAGTGGCTTGCCATCGCCCCTCGCCATACACAATGGACGACGCACTGCACCCTGCTAAATGCAGTGTGAAAAAGCGTGAAGCATTTTGTGTCAGCTGTTTTTTTTTGTTTTTTTTTTTCTGCCCAGGCACCATTCATGTGAATGATGACATGTTTCGGAAGAATGACTGTGTTGTTTGGGAAGTTGGTTGAACTGCGCAATGGGCTGTGAATTGATTGAAACGAGAGCCTGTATAGTTGTCCACTTGAAAAAAGGGTTGGGCGAGTACTTTGTGTTTCTTAGTTTTAAGAATTACTACATGGCAAGGGAGCCTTGCTTGTAACTCAACCATAACAATGTACTGTGGCTACATGGGAGAAGAGGAAATTAAATGACATTGGCTATTACTCATTGAGGGCTATGCAAGAGCTCAGGGCCTTTGCTGCACTGATCTCGTGCACCTCTGCATTTTTGGTGTGCAATCTTACTGACACAATTTGCACATCAGTTTCATGGCCAGGACTTATCTTGGTTTTTGTGAGGAGTAAGTATTTGTATTCTATTGGTTCTTTTCGACACCAAGCCTTCTGGCTAATTGTTTGTATCACATACATGTACGATGACTTCCCTTTTAATTGAGGAAATAATCATGAGATCCATTTGTCCCTTCCAAACTTACATTTTTCAGCACACACACACATTTGGGACAATTTATTACTTCCAAGTTGATTAATACAGTGCAGGAAAAAAAAAACGCTCCTCAGGCTAATGGATTGTCTCATCTATACACACAAGGCAGGTTGATAAAAAGAAGGCGCATCTTTCTTCAAGGGCTAGTCTTCTGGACAGATAGCCATGTCACCTGGCGGAAAAAGATTCTTTCCAAGATCGGTTACTTACAGAAGTACAAATGAGGTGATCCCCTCTGGTGCTAGATAAGCTCTCAAACATGATCTTTTTCTACTGGAAGGAAAATTCCTCTCCACAGCAGTTTGCATCCGTTGGTCGTTTTCACCACTCAAAAACCCCAAGAAAAATATCTCCAGGTTAAAGGAGAAAGTAAAATATTGTATTTTGCAAAATCACAAATGAGTGTTGTGATAAGGCAGTGTTGAGGAGTGGGGACGTGGGTTCTTATGGTGGGGGGGGGGGGGGGGGGGGATCCGAACATGGTTGGGTGGCAATTAAAAATGGCTCGGTCCGGAAACCATGTTGATGACTGAATTTCGACCTGGACAGAAGTTCCTTCATAGATACGAGCGTTGCATCACTTTTGTATGTTAGGCTATGTCTTATTTTACGTTAGTTGCGGTGCACTGAGAACAGGTTAATACGAAGTTTAACACAGCAGATGTCAACACCTAAAGCCTGTATCTCTCACTGAGAGTTTTACGAGTCTTTTGCAAGCAAGCAAATGTTGATTTTTCTTCAGGGTTTGTTCAAGTTCACAACCATTCACAAAGTTGTTCGCCAAGCATTCAGCAAGTTTTAATAGTGACAAAAAGTTGTTTTTGTTTTTGTTTTTTTTTTCTGGCCAACACCTTTGCGAACTTTTGCGACCTTGAAGGAATTCTGATGAAAAGTCAACATTGGCTACCTTCACAAAAAAACAAACGCTACACACTCAAGTTAAATTACCTTGATTGTCAGCAATAACATTGGACTCATACCACGAAAATGATGAGACCTAAAGTCAATGTCACTCATTGGTTAGTATTTGCAGTCTGACCCCACGGCAAGGGGAACAAAAAAAATGTATTAAAGCAATAAGTAAGTATAAAAGTTATTGGTGGTGCACCGAGCAATCTCAAATTCCAGAGCTGAATTTGGGGCCCAGTGTGTCCCTAGTGTTGGTCCTGATGACAAACTGCATTATGACTCTGTGGTATGAGTCTATTAAATATCAGCCACTGGCTAGCGCACACAGTTGTTCCAAGGTCACTAAAAAACACTGCTCTCTTGTTCAGTGGCCTCTTCCTTGCACTTTCTTCTCCTCCTTTGCGGCACTTTCATGCAACTAGCCCCCGACACGCACGCATGCACATGCATGCGCACGCGCACACACACTCACACTCACACACAGATGAGCACAAAGTGACACCGCCTCCTTCTCATGTCTAAGCAAGGACACAGTCAAGCTGACTCACCCGGAATTGAGCTGTCATTCGTGTCACCTCAGGCTTGTACATGCTTGGAAATGTGAACGTGTGTGTGAGTGTGTGTGTCACCTTGGGCTGGCAGCGTACTGTGGGAGGTTACTGTGAACATGCACAAGCTGGGCTGTACGAGTGGAGGAACAGGGCTTGATTCGATCATCATCGTGGTCGTCCCTGAGACAAAGAACATGACTAATGTGGCGGCGTATGTGAGAGAAAGTCCTCCTGGTTGTCAGTGAACAAACCGTCCTCCTCCACACAAGAAATACTCACAAGGCCATGCAGAATGAAGTCCCTGCATTTGTCCCAAGCAGAAACCAAACAATAAGAGTAATATTATACTGTAATAACTTCAGAGAGGATATCGATATAATGAGCTACCATTCTGGGCTGTGCGAGGCAAGTGACGTGCTGGGCCAACATGTGAATTCCATTCTATATTTATTCCAGCTTGTCCACACAGTAAATTTCGTAGAGTACATTTTACTCAAAAAGACAATACTTGGTCCCAATCTAAAAAGAGTAAAATGTTCAGAATATATATTTACTCAATATAGTGGATTAATTGTTCTCCAAATGATTAAAATGAACTTTTATTTGATGAGAATATAAAATGCTCACCCCCATTGTACACTGATGAGAGCCTCATGTACTCTGAGTGAAGCGATTTTCATCCAATCTAAAGATTTACTCGCCCTCTAGTGCACTGAAAAAAAAAAGGATAAATTTACTTAAAAAATGGATTCAAGTAAATTTTGTAAGGGAGAGTGTTTGTCAGGTTCATCAATTTGACATTCAGAAATAAAACACGAGGAGACAGGAGACTCAATTCTGGTACCAGGGGGGAACGAGGAGAAGCGTGAGGTTTCAGTTCTCTGCACGTCACCCAAGGATCTCCCCGCTCGCCCTCTCATTTATTGGAAAGCTCATACATGGGAATGTCCAACCTAAAGGGTGAGGGCTATTGAAGAGACACTGAACTTGTTTGACTATGTGTGTGTGTATGTGAATGAAAATTACGTACCTGTGTGCAATCATTACAAAAACACCAAGTTGCAGCTGGTGTTGACGGTTACGTCCACGTCTGACCTTGGTCTTATTTTGTCTTAATACTGATCTCTTTCCAACCACTTTCTCGGAAAGGTGGTTGCGCCTCTCAACTGCCACACAGTGCACTAAGCATTCTTTATTATAAATGTGAGCATATCTTCATTAAAAGCATTATATTTTTATTAAAAGCATAAGCGTTCTTCATTGCAAGCATAATCAATTTATCATTAATAATATGCAAATTTATGATAACTAAAAACAATCAACCTAACAGTGTTTAAGTAAATTTTACTCACATAGTATTAGTTTATTTAAAAAAAAAAAAAAAAAAAAAACACTCAGTGGATGAGGAATGAACCCACAAACTAATGTGAATTTTACTCTGTTTAGACTAGGATCTTTTCTGAGTAAAATGTACTCTACGAAATTTAATGTGTAGGGGAGTTAGAACAACTGAAGGTTAAGCTTTTCTTCGAGTACCTTGCACAAAAACTTTCCCAATGAGCGTCTGGTTATCAAACAGGCCTTTTAGCCCACAGGGCCTTGCGGTGCCAAAATAACAACTGCAGCATATGTTTTTGTAATAATTGCATTAATGTTGAACATGGCTCTCTAGGGGAATGGCTGCTGTCGAGGAGATGGGGGGATAGTAAAAAAAATGCAATGAAAGTGGCTGCAGTTTATATATATTTATATATATATTCTTTTTTAGCAGCTGGAGAGCTCAGTTGGTAAGGCACAGGTTTGGGAGACGAGGGTTCGAATCCCGCTTGGGGCAATATGAGCACATTGAGCAAGACCCTTCACGCTAATGCCTCCCTCATACAATGATGAGAGACAATAAAACGAATGACATGCCGGCTCAGACGTCGCCTGGCCAAAAAAGGTCTGCGTCAGGTGCTGGAGAACCAGAGCACCTTGATTAAAAATGAACTAAAGAAGAACTCACAGGTTTGTGGGGGTCTAAAGTCTTAATGCTTGATTGGGGATCAAATACTTATTTCCTGAAATAAAATGCAATTATTTAAAAATAATGGACTGAGATTTTCTGGATTTTTGTTTCAGATTCTGTGACTCATCGTACCTTTGAGATAAATTACAGAACTCTACCTGCTTTGTAAGTGGGAAAAGCGAAAAAATCAGCAATGTATCAAATACTTGTTCTCCCCACTGTATATAGAGACCCACACTTATACTTCATCCTGATTTGTCAAGCCGTCCCCGACCGTGGCATCCTTCTGCCATCGTCCCTCCATCCCTATTCATCCTTATTCATAAAATAATCATCATAAAATTATTCATCAAATAATCATCCTCCATCCCCATGGCTCTTTTTAAGCACTTCCATCCTTACATTTCACCAAACCGTTCCCACCCCTCCGCATGATGCCGTGGGAGAGAGGCTACCAGCAGAGGTTTCAAAATTCATAAACAGCTCATTAGCTGGCTAATGCACTAGTCCACCACATAGCTATAGTATGTCTTAGACCACAATGTCAAAGTGCCGAATGTTTTCAGTGGCCCCTGGGATGATATTGATTTATTATTAGAACCGGCCCGCGGACCGCAGCAAGCCGGGAGCCCGCAGATCTTTTACACGCACCAATACTACATTTCCCACAATGCAACGGTGACGCGCCCAGCAGTGGCCGCTGTATTTCAATATTAGTGCCGCAGTCGTTCGAATAGCAGTGACGTTATCTTGCAGATACCCATCAAATATGGCAAAACGGAAGATGGACACTGAGAACCGGGGGTTTCAAACAAGGTGAGAGTGGGAGTACATGTTCATGGACTAGCTGGAAAACCTGTGTGTCCTCTGTGTGGAGAAAGTGTGGCGGTATTGAAAGAGTGTAATCTGAGACGACATCATGAAACGAAACGCGCGAACAAAAACAAGAATATGGACATGGAGGAGGGAGGGGGATTTCATTAAAAACCGTTTACTTAAAGTTTGTGACGAAGTTTGCCCCGAAAAAAAGCAACTCTTTTAAAACGTGAGCATGAGCAGAAACGCAATTGCTGAGCGAGTAGAGCAGTTGTCCATTTATCTAAAAGAGCAGCTTGTGAAAAACGGAAAAGATGTCATCGCATATTCCTTGGCTGGGGATGAGAGCGCGGAAGTTTCTGACGTTGCCCAGTTGTCAATTTTCATCCGCGGAGTGGACTCCAGCCAAAGCGTGACAGGAGTTTTTGGCTTTACATCTCTGATGAAAAAGAGACGGCAGTGGGTGCTGCGCAGTTTGCTCGTTTCCTCCCCGACACAGTGGCCCAGCTTCTTTGATGAAGCTGAACAAAACATCAACACCTCACTGTATGTTACTTCTCCTTGAAGTGTTGTTTTTGGTTAATAAATGTTTGAACTTTATTTTATTGTATTAAATCCAATTATGTCTTAAAAATATTTTATTCAAGTAAATGATCAAAAATTGCTCTTATTTGTTTTTCTTTGAAGTAAATTTAGCCTAACTTTGCTAAAAGAGAAAATATGGGCGATTGATGGTGCCATGAATAATACCGGCTTCTTTCATTCATGTTATGGGTATTTTTATACAAAGGAAATTTGTTTTTTGTGCCTGTTGAAAATTAAAGTTTACTGACAGAGCCATAAGAAAATGTTGCTTTATTTATCTGATCATATTGGAATGTATTTGTTAGGTTTTCAGTCAATTAACTTTGGTTCAATAAACTACATGTGGTCATTTTTCAATTTTTCAATGAACATTCGATCAGTCCGGCCCTCGGCTTGCAGCAAAATTTTTTATCTGGCCCTCCGTCCATTTGACTTTGACACCCCTGTCTTAGACAGTGAGCAGAGCTAAACTCTCACTTAAAGCGCAAGTAGACACAACAGCATTACATTTCATTCTTCAGCGAGTGCCACTATTTCAAGAATGGCAGTTAAAAAAAAAAAAAAAAAAAGTGTACAACAGGCCAGCACATGATTGAATGTATTGTGAAACAGTGTGGACCACTTTACTCACAAAATATACTTTTTTTTTTTTTTTTTTTTTTTCGTGTTTTGCCCCCTGCTGCTTCTCCGCCTCAAACTGGCCCTTGTAGGTGGGGTATCCCAATTGGGACATGTTCGCCTTGAGGAAGACCAGTTTGCCAATGTTCGCACCAGCCACGGCGGTCCTCCGTGTCCGGAGGATATCGCTGGCTGTTGAAAAAAACCCCTTTCCACAGCAGCGAAGCTCGGGAGTGGGATGTTGTATTTAATAACTAAATCCATTGTCATGCCTCCCTGTGCTCCGCCGGCACGTTCCCCATGTACGATGTGCGATTGGGTGACTCGTGATGCGTTTGAAGCATTCCAAGGCAATTTTTGTCCTTAGCCCATTTCTCCCGGGTAGGTTGAAAGTTTGGTCGCCTTGAACACGTACGTAGTACATCACATGCATGTTCATGAATGAGCAGACATAACAAAATAAAGTAAAAACATGAATAAATAAACACATTCACATACACACAAGGTCTGTGGCACGAGACCGAGATGGATACACCACAGCCAACTTTCTTAAACTGCTGGCAGTATCTTGTGAATGATTTAATTGTTTCCAAGGGTCAACCAAGTGTCATGTTCCGTATTTGTCAGCAGATGGCAGGCGTTCATTCTGCTGCCTGCACACCTGCTGCCTATTTGTTAATGATTACACCTGCTTTATCGAAGCACTCTGGCTTCCGATTCATTGCCGGAGTATTGCATGCCGTGCCACTGTGATTGCCCATGCTCGTAAACCTTATTCGTATTCAATTGTTGTTCGCTACACTTTCGTCATCCCATTGGGATTATTTAAAAACGCATATTTGATCTAGTAAATTGTCTTATCTTTTTCCTTGCTGTTTTTTGCAAGCGCTTTGTTTTTTCACGTTACATTATTTCCTGGTTCTCGTTTTGACCAGCGTTTTCTGTTTTCCATTAGACGGTGTTTTCGTTTGTAATAAATATTATTTTTTGAGACGAAGGCCTTGTCAGTGTCTGCTACTTCGGGGATCCACCTATTCTCGTTCGCTCTGTTGCATACGAAGCAGTTCCTTTTTTCCTGCCTTGTACGCAACGTGACAGAATACTCCGGCCACCATGGATCCCGCAGACATTGATAAGGTTTTGTCCGCTCTGTCCCGTCTAGAGCAATTTACGAGTCAGCAGAGCCGAGCGATTACGGAGCTTCGCGGCGCGGTTTCCATGCTGGCTCACAGGTTCGATGATTTCGAGCCTCGTTTAGTGGTTTTAGAAGGACGGAGAGCACCTCCCCCGGTGGTTCAACTTACCACTACGGAGGTACCCGTCTCTTGCCCTACTGTGAGTAGGGAACCAATGCTCCCACACCCACCACGTTATGGTGGTGAGCATGGTCAGTGCGGGCACTTCCTCCACCAGTGCTCGCTCGTTTTCGACCAACAACCTTCAGTTTATGTTAACGATAACGCGAAGGTTGCATATATCATGAGCCTATTGACCGGTCAGGCGGCGTCATGGGCAATGTCGGTGAGCGAAGCACAACCGAGCCTCCGGTCTTCCTACTCCGGCTTCGTGACCGCTTTTCGTCGGGTGTTCCACCATCCCGTACGGGGAAGAGAGGCTGAAGGCCGGCTACTTGAGCTCCGCCAAGGAAGACAATCCGTGGCGAACTACTCCATTGAGTTCCGGATTTTGGCCGCCCAAAGCGGATACGGCGACCGGGCACTGTGTGGATTGTTTCGTCGTGGATTGGACACCGGACTCAAAGACGA
>NW_017805153.1:202931-203868 GCF_001891065.2 Hippocampus comes | reverse complement strand
GATATTTTGATTTTCTCCCGGTCATTGCAGGAGCACAAACAGCACGTCAGGCTCGTTTTACAGCGACTATTAGAAAATGGGCTTTTTGTAAAAGCAGAAAAATGTGAGTTTCACGCACAGTCCATTTCTTTTCTGGGGTTTATTATCGAGCAGGGTAAGCTGAGGGCCGACCCCATTAAAACTAAGGCGGTGGTGGAGTGGCCTACTCCGACTAGCCGTAAGGAACTGCAGCGTTTCCTGGGGTTTGCAAATTTTTACAGGAGATTCATCCGCAACTATAGTCAAAAGGCTCTCCCGTTAACCCGGTTGACGTCCGTTAAGATTCCTTTCAGATGGGACTCGGATGCGGACTCAGCCTTCGCTAATTTAAAGAAAGCATTCACTAATCCACCCGTACTGCAACATCCTGATCCTGACCATCCTTTTATTGTAGAGGTAGACGCCTCGGATTCAGGAGTGGGGGCAGTTTTGTCCCAGCGTTCTCCGGTCGACCAGAAATTGCACCCCTGCGCCTTTTTCTCTCGTCGACTCAGTGCTGCCGAGTCGAACTACGATGTGGGAAACCGAGAACTGCTGGCTGTCGTTGCAGCCCTACAAGAATGGCGTCACTGGTTCGAGGGGACTAAGGATCCATTTACTGTCTACACGGAGCATAAGAACCTGGAGTACATTCGCTCCGCAAAGAGACTGAATTCACGACAGGCCCGGTGGGCACTTCTGTTGACCCGGTTTAATTTCACCCTCACATATTGTCCCGGCTCCAAGAACACCAAGCCTGACGCCCTCTCCCGTCTCCACGATCCCGCGGACAGGGACCGGACCCCGGGGTTCATTCTTCCGGACCATTGCATCCTGGGGCCATTGAGGTGGGAGATCGAGCGGAGGATTCAGGAGGCTCAAGGGGAGGTCCAAGTCCCGGCTGAATGTCCCGCAGGGA
>NW_017805153.1:197949-201598 GCF_001891065.2 Hippocampus comes | reverse complement strand
CTGCACACCTGCTGCCTATTTGTTAATGATTACACCTGCTTTATCTAAGCACTCCGGCTTCCGATTCATTGCCGGAGTATTGCATGCCGTGCCACTGTGATTGCCCATGTCGTAAACCTTATTCGTATTCAATTGTTGTTCGCTACACTTTCGTCATCCCATTGGGATTATTTAAAAACGCATATTTGATCTAGTAAATTGTCTTATCTTTTTCCTTGCCGTTTTTTGCAAGCGCTTTGTTTTTTCACGTTACATTATTTCCTGGTTCTCGTTTTGACCAGCGTTTTCTGTTTTCCATTAGACGGTGTTTTCGTTTGTAATAAATATTATTTTTTGAGACGAAGGCCTTGTCAGTGTCTGCTACTTCGGGGATCCACCTATTCTCGTTCACTCTGTTGCATACGAAGCAGTTCTTTTTTCCTGCCTTGTACGCAACGTGACACCAAGATAGCATTTCGCTGCCAACCCAAACCTTCAGTCACCAGACTTTCTGGCAATGTATAATCTTGTTTTTTGTTGGTTTTTTTTTTTTTTTGATGGAGGAAGAGAGCTCCTCCTCTTGAAGCAAATTGAAGTCACTCCCTCCCGCTGACAAACACAATGAACACGCACGAGACATGGAGTGCATTAACATTCGGTCTGAAGTAGCGTATTGGTGGATTACACACGCAAGACAGGCAGGGTGTGGTTCTGTCAGTCGTCAGTGACGATTACAGGGACTGACGAAAACCCACTGCTGTTAGGTTCACACCGAACTGAATAATGTTTTAGGATTCCAAATATGCAGGCTCAGACAAAGTGTGATTGCAAAAATATTGATAAATCGCACCGACAAAGTACGAAATGAAATCACTGGTCACAAGGTGCCAGGAAAAACAATAAATGAAACCAAAATCTCTTGCAAAGGCAAGATACAATGGAACACCGAGAATCCTCTGACGAAATATTCAAAATAGCACAAAAACAAAGAGCAACACTACAATAACAAAAAATAGTTTCAACAAGGATCAATAAACGAAATAAGCACAACTATGAATGGTTTAGAAAATCACACTTGAAGCACAACAGCAAGCAAGGTCCATAATCCAACAAGGCATAGCAGAAGTCCATCCATTCATTCATCCATTTTCTAATCTCCTGATCCTCACAAGGGTCACGGGGCGTGGTGGAGCTGATCCCAGCTGTCTTCAGGCAGTATGCGAGGACATGCTGAATCGGTTGCCAGCCAATCACAGGGCACACAGAAACGAGCAACCATCTGCGCTCACACTCACACCTATTTACATTTTAGAGTGTTACGTTAACCTGCTACGCATTTTTTTTGGAATGTGGGAGGAAACCAGAGTACCCAGAGAAAACCCACATAGGCATGGGGAGAACATGCAAACTCCACACAGGAAGGCCGGAGCTGGAATCGAACCTTGCACTTCTGCACTGTGAGACCGACCTGGTGACCAGTCGACCATCAGGCCACCCTAGCAGAAGTCAGAGTCCTTCAATACAAAGACAGGCTCGATGAAGAAATGAGGCACAGGCGGACCTGCTGGAGGGAAGCACCCTTCCCTGGTGCTGGGGCTGGAACACAATCAAAACAGAACATGACACCGTCCTTGCTTAGTCCGTCCATTAAAAAAAAAAAAAAAAAAAAAGTCTTGTGCTTTGTCCCTAAACAGTGGTTCTTAACCTTGTTAGAGGTATATATATATATATATAAAACGCATTTATTAAAAACAGAAAAAAAAGTAAATAAAATTTCAAGACATAAGTTTTTCTCACTTTACGACGTACAGTATTATCACGACAGTCACACATTGACTACTGAGTGAACTAAATTTGCCGCAGCTCTGACTGGACAAGCAATGTAATGTGTTATTCTGCAGCCAGTGATGGCCAAGCGGGGGTGTCATAACTAATTGACATGTTGAGTCGGGTATGTCTGAACCTCCATGACAGAGGCTCCGTCGAACCCCTGAGATCGATTCACCGAACCCCTGGGGTTCCATCGAACCCAGGTTAAGAACCACTGCCCTAAAACCTCACGATCCGTCCTAGGGACAGAATGCCCTTTATTTTTTTGAGCAGTTTTGACAGGCTCCAGCCTTCAACAGGTTCAGCGCTAGAAAAAAATGATTGGATGGAATGAAAAGCAGCAGAGAGTGTACCGGTGATTGTGCATATCACAAAGTTACTTGCTGACTAGGATAGTGAGTCGATCTACAGATCAAAGACAACAGCCCAAATAAATTTTCGTTTCTGATGGGGTCATATAAACATGAATGTTACAGATTGTTTAATTGTAGCTGTAGTTCACACTGATTTTACAGTAATTACGAGATGCAGAATGGAAAACTAAAGCAGCAAACAGAACTGAAAGACAAATTAGACTTTGACCTGATGAAACAATGACAGTGTGTCAAGCATAATACAATGACAAAACCACAAATCTATCCATAAAATACATTTACCAGATAATTGCCATAAAGCAATTATTCTAACAAACAAATAAAAAGTCAACAAGCCTTGGCACTATCCAAATGGAATTGAAGGAAGTTGTTGCAGGGTGGTCAAAAGTGCTTAGGGGGAATTTGAACATTCTGTCTTCATGATAAACAATTTAGCATGGTGAGGCGCACACAAGCAAGCGCGGCAGATGAGTATCTGCCAACCCTTCACTGACAGATGATTGGATGTTAGAAATTGCTTTTGCGCCCTCCAGCAAATCATAATGGGCTTGATTTTTGTAGGCAGGCGCTCATGCACTCGGTGTAAAAATGGGTGGATCCCCATTTAGTGCCGCAGCAAGTCTAGTTTTGCATGTTTGTGAATTCGGTAGACCGTGTGGTTGCTGACCAAGAGAATTTTCTATTACCTACCCCTGGAGCGCACCTTTCAATCTGGTGAGAAAAAGAAGACGAAAGTTTTGATGACTTCAAAGCAGACCTAAATGGTAGTGCAGGTGGTAGAATGGGATTTAGGTGTATTGGATCTAAGTGCAGGCTGACAGATTCAGCTCTCTGCGGACATGTGTGGTGGATGTCATCATATTCCAGTCATTGCAAATGACAAGATCTGCTGTGATTGGCCCGGAATACACTCCATTCCATCCCAGAACAGTGCAAACCATTTTTACCTGTCCAAAGTGTCATAAAATACCAAAAGAAAGAAGGTGCTCAAAAGTGCTTTAGGGGAATTAAAGAAAGAAGATTACACCCATGCATGTAGAGTTAGCCTGGACTTTGCCCTGGACTTGCGTTGGGCAAGAAAATAGGGCTGAATGAATGAAACAATGGCAGCATGGTGAGTTTGCATGTGCAGGGCAAGGCATGTAGACACTACCTTAACCACTGTAGTGCAAGTGCACACTTTCAGTTACAGTCATCTATCACCAGGTGGATATTAATTCATTGGCAGAAGGGCAATCAGTGGGATGGTATTTCTGTTACCATGCTAAAATAAAGACAATAGAACTGTGAACTGCAAGTGCAATTACATCAAAACTATTATGGCACTGAAGCCATACTGTGTGTATTACACACACACACACACACACACACACACACACACAAACAAACATATACATATATACAGTGATCCCTCGCTATTTCGTGGTTCGTTTATCGCGGCTTCAGTGCATCGCGGAACATATTCA
>NW_017805153.1:109546-194449 GCF_001891065.2 Hippocampus comes | reverse complement strand
TGTGTGTGTGTGTGTGTGTGTGTGTGTGTGTATATATATATTTATATTATATTTTGTTTCATTGCAGATAGTGTAGTGGTACAATTGCCTGACTTGTGTGTGTGCAGCGTGGCGTCGCCTCCAAGCCATCGACAGTGTGAATGTGGGTGTGAATGGTTGTTTGTCTCTATATGTGTCCTTTAATAAGCCACCTATTGGTTTATATTTTATTACAGCAATATGTAAGAGTCTGTTTCTCAACACAATAAAAGTGTGAGTTTAGTGTGCTTGTGTAGCTAAGTACTGTAATGATAAATGACAAATTGTATTTGTCTGTTTCATTGCTCGGCCTGGTTTTGTGGTAATGCATCGTTTGACTAGTAATGTCTGTCCAGGCCACACAGCACAACAGAGCATGTGCAGGAGTTCTGGCATGAGCCCGCAAGTTTGCAGTTGTTGTTGGTGCCTACCCTCTCCTTTAACCACATTAATTCTTCCGCAAATAACGTCAACTCTTTCAACAAGTTGTTTTATTGAAGTGAACCCGCAAGTACAAAGCAACACAAGTACAAAGTAGTCATTGAAGGATGATAACCATAGATGTGAACAAAAGTAGATTGGACATGTCCCTTTTGAGCTGCATGCCTACAGCCATGCAAATGCCAGGAGGGGCAAAGGCATCAGTGCATTCCAAATGTGTGTGGACAGCAAGACAACTGGGGAAAAAAGATGCTGGCACATACAACAGTGGAACAAGAAATGACCTCTCACAGCTAAAACTATTGTTTGTCCTCCTTTTAATATGCTGTGCACAGAATGCTGTAGCACGTTTTGGCATTAACCAAAAAAGTTAACCTCCTGAAAATCAGTTGCAAAATGAGGTCGTCAATGCATTGTCTTCGACGGGAACGTTGCCCCTGCCGACAAGTTGGTATGCCGAGTTAGCTGGGCTGCTAAAGCACGTGAGCATATCTCGTCCTCCTATCTTTGATGATAAATCCAAATAGCCTTAGGTCAACAACAAGCTATTTGAGGAATATATGGAAGATTAAATTATTTAAAAAAATGAACATGACAATTGTATTGCAAAAAAACAAAACAACATTCTGTTTTTAACATTGTCCCTGAACTTTTAACACTGGCCAATTTGCAATGTGGGGACCATAGTTAACAAGCCTTTTCCAAAAACTTCTCTTCAGCCACATACCCCTTTGACATTCTCACAGAGCTGTTGCACCGAAACCCAATTCATGCATGCCTTTGGCAAATAGCATTCAAATGACTTCAGCGAATGTGTGCAGCAGGTGCATTCTTGCTATTCTCGAAGAAATATGAAGTGTATATTTTGTGTAGCCAATGCATACAATAGGACTGGAACTGTTTTTGGCTGATGTGCCACACTGTTGAATTTTGATTTTTTTTTTTTTTTTTCTGACCTGAATTAGCATGCTTGCTCTATGTGCAGGTGATTACATAATTACTCAAAAGAAAAAAAAAATCTCTGTCGACATCAGTCCGGCTGGTAAACTGTGGCACTGTAACTTGTCACTTATCTGGTGCAGTTTGGCCAATTGGAAACCAAAGCATCTACTTTGTCAATATAAGTTCAATATCAGATTTACATTGATCTGAAGACTGCGTTTAAAAACATCGCCTGCCTCTATACAGGCTTGGAGATGGTGTTCAAAGAAATAAAAATAAAAATGACCCATGACAAGTAGTTCCACTTCAACTGTCTTTACTTGAAAGAAAATTAGCTCAAGTAAGGTGATAATGATGTACAAAGTAATTGCCATACCAAATCGCCATTTCAGTCTTAACCATGTGCCCCCCTAGAGAGCACATATTTCGGAATCCCTGTAGATGAGCATTTAGAAAGAAAGAAAAAAAAAAGGTTACAACCCCCTCAGAAAGCCAAAAAGCTCAAATTCAGGCGAGATTGGACAAAATCTGCTCCTCCCCTATGCTTGTTTTCCCTGTCCTCATTCTGTTTTCCACAGCATGTCCAAGTTAGTACAGGCTGCTGGTGCTCTCAGTAATCAGATTGGTTCACAGTGATGATTTAATGTCTAAAAATTGACAGAATGTTGTTTTGATTCTAAAAATTTCACATGAAGAACATTTGTATGTGGATTAGTCTTGGACATAACCACAGACCCACACTCAACGTTACACTAAAAGCACATTGGCCCTTTGCCCACCGATGACATCTCCTAAATGTGTGCTTTTTGGGTCAGTGTTTGTCTGCATGCTAGCGAATTAAAAAGTCATCACTCTTAATTTCTCCAAAGTGGGGCAAGCCGTATTATGTAACTCTCTGAATTATAAACCAGATCAGTCATTCCACATGGGTTTGGGCCAAAGGAGTGTTGTAAAAGAAGGAAATGATAGACATGGACTTCTATCTTCTATCTGTTTTCACCCTGCACATATGCACTGTGTATTTGCCTAGGTATAAACAAGGGCTGAATAAATGAAACAATGGCAGCATGGTGAGTTTGCATGTGCAGGTCAAGGCATGTAGCCACTACCTTTACCACTGTAGTACAAGTGCACACTTTCAGTTACAGTCATCAATCACCAGGTGGATATTAATTCATCGGCAGAAGGGCGTTTAAGCAATCAGTAGGATGGTATTTCTGTTACCATGCTAAAATAAAGACAATAGAACTGTGAACTGCAAATGCAATTACATCAAAACTATTACGGCACTGAAGATAGTGTATTAAACACACACACGCACACACACACACACACACACACACACACACACACACACACACACACACACACACACACACACGTTTGAGCTGACAGATGGGAGGCACCAGATGATAAGCATCACCCGATTTGTTGTTGGAACTACAGCTGACACCATTTAAGATGAGAGAACACCCAGGCCTACATTAGCACCCTAAATATCTCCGGTGTGTGTGTGTGTGTGTGTGTGTGTGCGCGCGCGCATGCATATGTGCATGCATGTTTGCGTGTATATCAGCAAAAAATGAGAGAGAGAAAATAAAAGGCCACATGATGCAATGTGTTTCCTTAAGAGTCAGCTACTGGTTGATTTTGAGGGCTTCGTTTTCATAGGCAGGAGCACATGTGATCAGCGTAAATACTGGCGCATATTCATTTTCACACAGGCACACGATCATGTTTTGAAGGCCGTCTCCATGTACTCACTTTGCAGTGGCCAACTTTATGTCATACTTAAGTGGATAGCTTGTTGCAGTACAGGCCTACTTTGCATGCGTTGATGTCTTTCATGGACTCCAGCTTGCGTGCGTGCGTGCGGTGTGTGTGTCAGCGGATCTTCTGGCTGACACACGACAGCTTTCTATTTCCTGTGGCCGAAGAGACATCGAGTTTTATGTGGGGGTTTTGGGCATTTACAGCAACCGATTTACAACCGTAACCTTTAAATCAGGGGTAGGAAATTCCGGTTCCTCGAGAGCCATATCCTGCCTGTTTTTGATCCCTCCCTACTCCATCGCACTTGATTCAATTGATCATGATCGTTTCAGGCTTCAGTAGAGCCTGCTGGTGAGCAGATTGTCATAATCAGGTGTGTTGCAGCAGGGAAATATCTAAAACAGGCAGGATATGGCTCTTGAGGAACTGGAGTTCATTCATGCTGAGACTGTACGCATTATGAAAAAAGTGAGTAACTTGGAACAAACGTTCAAAAACATTTAGATAACTTGAAAAGTTTATAACAAGGTGTCACGTAGCGAGGTGGTGGTGGACCCCAAAAAGCAGGCAGGAGGGAGGAGCAGGGTGTACTTGAAAGATTGTATTAAAACTCAGAGAAAAACGAAATCCAAAACAAACATAGTCCAAAGTAGCAAACAAAAATCATAACTGAAGCTAAAACAGAACCATGACCAAAACAAACCTGACAGCAGCAGAGAAACGGCAACAAACAAACATGACAGTAGCACAAAGCAACAATGACCCGACAATGATTGCTCGGGCTGGGAGTCCTTTTAAAACCACTAATTACCTAATGACCAACAGGTGTGCAGCTGCAGGGAGAGCCCTACAGTGCCACCTGTTGGTCCCAAACCGAATCATGACACAAGGGTTGTTCATAGCTTGAGGTTGCACTGAATTCTACAAAAAGTTGTCCAATACATTATGACTACTCACCTTTTTTTCACTTACTTTGAAGTGACATTAAAAAGAAATGCACCCGAAGTGTACAGTCCACATCAGCTCCACACGACGAAACAACAAACACCATGTGACAAAACAAAAGACAAAAACAACAAAAAAAAAACCAAGGCTCTTGAAGAGCACTGGCCGACGGCTGCCTACTCAGGCGCCATCTTGGAAAAAAATATATATTTTCTCTTCATACACTTATTATATTACCACTATTTTGCTGTTCAAATATTGATAACCTCTGCTTTAAAATGGTTCCAGCAAGACTTCTGTGAAAATTGTGCTCAATCACCCAAGCACTTAATTCCGGTCTTTCAAAATAACAATAGGCTAGCTTAGCAATTTGCATGGCTTCTCCATCTTTTCCTCTGTTAATTACTCCTCGTAATCCTTTCGTGAGAATGATACTACTGCCATGGAGGCGCTGATTACTGACTTATGAGCGAAACCGTGACCTATTTAGCCACACTAGCAAGCCAGCTGAAGCTCGTTGCTAGCTATCTGTTGCAGCATAAAGAGCACCGATAGTCAGTGTTGCTCATTCCAAAAAAAGGAAGCTTTGTTCCTGCAAAATATGAAATGCATGAACAATGAGTATTCACTCCATTTTCACTTCACCAGATACAATACAATACATCTGATTTATAGAGCGCTTTCACAACAGCTGCAGCTGTAACAAAGCACTTAAAAAAATAGTTAACATCAATTAAAATAATAAACAACACATAACATAAAACACGGACAGTCGTGCAATCCTCACCACTTTTCCCTCACACGCTTTGTTGTTTAAAATGGGTGAAACTGTGGCGACCCCAGCGCCAGACAGAGCTTACTTACACTTACGACAAGAGCTATAGGTGAATAAAATTGATCATTTAAAAAAGGTTGCCAAATGCTGAAGGAACTTGTAAACCCAGTCACCCAGAGGCAAAACGCCAATTACTAGAAATTGAAAAATGAAGTTTCAACTCAAAATGCTTCATGAACCAATTGGGTCTGTTCGTTGAAGAAAGGAGTTGAAAAAATGGCAAGTTAGTGGGCTTTCAGCACTGTGCTGAACAGTGAGTGCTTTATAGAGGGTGGAAGAGTGATAGAAAGCTGTTCATGGATTTCAAGCTCAGTGAAACTTGCCAAACCCTCTGTGTCCTGGATAAGAAATGTGAACATTCGCAAAGACCTGCATCAACATTCTGCAATCAAAAGCACGCATAAATCTCAGATTTTAGCCAAAACAAAATGTCACCTGAAAATGATGTGCCTTTTTCAAGGACTAAAATGACATCTTGCGAATCTTGCTTTTTTTGGGCAGTAAACCAAAATGTTGTTTGCTTTAGGAATAAAAGTGTGCGGTGTATTTAGCCTAGTTGGGCAACTTTCAATAATGTGTGGCTTTTTTTCTCTCCAATTTAAATCTGTGTGGAGACAGGATAGACTGGGTTTTGATATTTTCACAGATACACCCGGGCTTGACGCAGTGGAAAACGGGCATCTTGCGCTATAGTGAGCATGAACACAGATGACTTGATTCCCCGCCAACTGAAGCTGCTCTGCTCATTCAATTTAAATGCAGCACGCGAAAGGCACACAGTCCCTTGAATCATATCACACCCCATGAATCGAGATATGTATCGAATGGTCTTTCATTGGAAAGCTGCACACCGCTAATATTTAGTAATGAAATACTCATAGCTAAAATTGAAAAAAAATTATCAACAAAAATGAAATCAGAACTAATGATTTTTTTAATGCTAAGTAACTGGAACAACATTTTGCTAAAGTAATTAAAATTAAAATTATATTATAAATATTCAAGTTAACAAATGATCTTTTAGGGATGATTTAATTTTTTTTTTTTTTGGTATGATTGAATGGCCATACAAAAGAAAGAAGGTTGAACAGTTCTTTTACTGTGGGTCGGGATTTGATCTACCAATCTATCTATCCATCCATTTCGACTGTGACTTTCACAGAAAAAAGCATGCGCGCAAGAGGCTTATGTGGAGTGTTTCTCAATGAGAATTCAAGCTACAAATCCACTTGAGAAGTTGGCAAATTGGCAAACAAGGGAAAGAAAGTGAGACCATCAGCTGTATCTAAGACAACAGAGATGTGATGGATCTAACTTTAGAAGCAGTGTTATTTATAGTCTGCAGACTGTTATATAGTATCTGTACCTGCTTTTTGAGGCTTGTTATGCAAATGTTTGTTTTAATTTTTTTTTTTTTTTGAGATTTGTTGTTGTTTTTACATGATACTTATTGAAAGACAAACACGAATACTAAAATTAGGCCTGGGTGGTGTATCACAATTTCATATTGGTCACTATTTTATTGTGAAATCTTGACTTTATTTATATAAAAGATAAGATAACCTTTATTTGTCCCACATATATGGAACACTCAAAATTGTCCCTTGCTGTGAGTGGGAGCACGGACGGTTGTTTGTCTATGTGTGCCCTGTGATTGGCTGGCATCCAGTTCAAGGTGTACCCCGCCTACTGCCCGAAGACAGCTGGGATAGGCTTCAGCATGCCCCGGCACCCTTGTGAGGATAAGCAGATCAGAAAATGTAGTGATGGGTGGGTGAATATTGTCAGAGGGATCGAAATGTACGGTATTTTATATTGATACACTAAAAATGGTAAAATTGTACATCCTCATGAAAACACGAACTGAAATGGGTCGGTCAGAGCCCTGAAACTCCAGGTCTGAAATTGAGTCCCAACTCAGGCCCTGCCCCATCATGGGTGCAGTTACACAAACCTTCATTCCTTGTCCATGCAATACAAGTGGAGCCAACAAATGCTGTCTTGTGGTGCATGCATTACAGCTGACTACTTGATCTTTTTACCAGGCTCATGATGATTTTTTTGAGGGTTGTGGCAAGCAAGTCCTTTACTTCGACATCACATACCCTTGTATGTGGCAGAATGAGCAGGTGAGCATGAAGGCAAGTGAAATATGCACCAACTCAAACATTTCTCTGCAGCTTATTGTCAAGCAGGGCCACTCCAAAGTCACATTACAGTCTCTATAGAAATGTTATTTTCCCACGATTACCCTAAGCCACTTTTTTGTCAGTATATTGGTTTTACTGAACATTGCAGTGAAACATGCAGTGCTGAAAATGTGCAGTCCAGCTTTGAGTCACACTTATCACTTGCCTCTTTGTGGAAAAAGGCAAATGGACTAGGTCGACTGTGGCTAAATGCTGCAGTCCAAAAACATACACGAGACAGATGGCACATATCCCCAAGCTCATTTCCATATTTTGAAAATGACATCTACATACTGTCATGCCTGTTTTCAACATTCATTCTCTTCTGCTTATCTGAGGTCGTGGTCGCGGGGGCAGAGGTTTAAGCGGGAAAGCCCAGATTTCCTTCTCTCTAGCCCAGTCGTTCTTAACCTTATTCGAGGTACCGAACCCAACCAGTTAATATGCACATTCATCGAACCGTTCAATACTGAAAAATACTAATTCAAGAAGTGTTCCTTCAGTTTTGCCGGTGCGAGACTACGTTGCTCAACTTGGCATGACAAATCATGCAGATAGGATGCTGAGTCCCATCACGTGCCGTGATGCATGTGAATCTATGTAGTGCATATTTGTCCGACCACTTTGTTTTTTTGTTTTTTGCTCGACATAGCATGTATTAAAACATTCCAAAAAAAAAAAAAAAAAAAAAATGACACGACGTACTATCCCAACAGTCACACGTCGACTACTGAGCGAACTAAATTTCCTGCAGCACTGAATGGACAAGCAATGTAATGTGATCATCTGCAGCCAGTGATGGCGAAGCGTGCGGGTCATAACATCTTGAGTCGTGTGTGTCTTAACCTCCACGGCAGAAGCTCCGTCGAACCCCTGAGACCGATTCACCGAACCCCTGGGGTTCGATCGAACCCAGGTTAAGAACCACTGCTCGAGCCACTTCGTCGAGCTCCTTCTGTGGAATGGCATCCTAACAAGATGTCCGAGCCACCTCATCTGGCTTCTCTCAATGTAGAAGAGTAGCGGCTCGAATCTGAGCCACTCCCAGATGACTGGGCTTCTCACCATATCTCTAAGGGAGAGCATGGAAACCCGTCCATCAATCCATTTTCCGATCCGCTTATCCTCACAAGGGTTTCAGGGGGTGCTGGAGCCTATCCCAGCAGTCTTCGGGCAGTTGGCGGGGGACACCCTGAACTGGTTGCCCGCCAATCGCACAGCACACGTAGACAACCATCCACGCTCACACTCACACCTCGGGACAATTTGGAGTGTTCCATTAACCTGCCATGCATGATTTTGGAATGTGGAAGGAAACCAGAGTACCCAGAGAAAACCCACGCAGGCACGGAGAAAATATGCAAACTCCACACAGGGAGGCCGGAGCTGGAATTGAACCCGGTACCTCTGCACTGTGAGGTCGCCCTCTATGGAAACCCTGCGGAGTAAAATTACTTCATCTGCTTGTATCCCAAATCTTATTCTTTCAGTTGTGACCCATAGTTCGTCACCATAGGTGAGGGTAGAAACATTGATTGCCCAGTAAAACGAGAGCTTCACCTATTGGCTTTGCTCCTTCTTCACCATGAGGGACCAATACAGAATCTGCATCAATGCAGATGCTGCACTGATCCAGTTGTCGATCTCCCACTCCATCCTCCGCTCACTCGTCAACAAGACCCAAAGATACTTGAACTGCTCCACTTATAGCAGGATCTCATTCCCAAGCTGAGGACAGCACTCCACCGTTTTCAGACTGAGGAGCATAGTCTCAGATTTAGAGGTGCTGATTTTCAACCCAACCGCTGCGATCTGTACCGGTTAGAGTTGGAAATCGCAGCTTGATCAGGCTGCACGCTCCCCATTCGCCACCTCACCAATGACACGGTGAAATGGGGAGTGTCATGCTAAGTATTAGATAATATTCAAATAGTCTGTCTGTCAAAATTGCACTACTACCAAGCATGAATGTCCGTTTGGAAAAATAAATAAATACATGCATCCGTATGCAAATTGCATAGAGTAATCCTGCAATCCCCCATGCGGCCAGAAATACACACGCTTGGTTACAATTCAATCACGACAAAGCTCGCCGCCAGCTCTCATTCATTCTGAATAGAAAGCTCGTTTCATTCTCAACACATCCGCAACTGTACTAACCTCCAATCCTTCAAGTAATTTCTAAAAAATGCACCTGTTCCACAATGCTTTTATAATCTTTTCACGGCTTTTAGCCATGTTTGCTTTATTTTTATTTTTCAAAATGTGTTTGTTTTAAAACCTGTATATTTTGCTTTAAAGTGTATGTTTTTATCCCGGGTTGCTCATTTCTAGTTGTAAAGTGTCTTTCTGTATTATGAAAAGTGCTTTCAAATAAATTGTATCATTATTATTATCATTTATTATTTTGCCGCCTCTACGAGTCAATGAGTGTCGGAAGTCCATTAGCGGCCGCCCAAAGCCACCATCCACAAAGCTGGGCACACTAATATTGCGTACAATGCATTTCACTGTTCCGTAATCTTGTTGTATGGTAAACATTGTCCATTTCACCACAATGAATAAAGGTTGAAATAAACGAAGGGGATAGAGAGTGCATGTAACAAGAAAAAAAAATGTATATAAACGTTTATAAGACTGAGAACTAAATACGCTGAAATAAAGTACAAAAATGTATGATAAAACTAAATTGGCAAATAAGAACAGGCAAGAGATCATTGTCATGCATTATTAATGCAGAATAAAAACAACAAACAAGAAATATGGAAAATATGAAATCGTGTCGTCAAAAAGAGCTCTAAAAATAGACTATGCAATCTATATTATGAAAGATAAATAAGCTACAAAATATTTGCATTTGATTTTTTTTTTTAATCGGGGACATCAGCTTTGAAGCTTGTTGCAGAGGTTATTACATCCCAGCTAGTGATGATTACCATATACTCTATGAGTGTACTGTATATTTGCAGGATTTGTTTCTCCAAAGGCAAATTCACCGTCAATGCTCCTCAATTGGAGGAGCACAAGCCCCAGCCGGTTGAGCGTTTCCATTGTCTTCTTCGTCGGGATGATGGCCTTTCATCCGTCTCATGCACAGCACTTAGGTGACCACTTACTCGACGGCCGAGAATAAAATAGCCGAAATACGGTGTTGAGGATGTCGTCGTGCGGTGCCCTTATTCCACAACCGCTGCGGCGGTGCCTCCGCCGGCCCCCATCATGCATATTTTCTACAAAGGCATCATGGAGAGCACCCTGACCAGTGATATAACAGCGTGGTATGATGTCTGTACCACGGCATGCTGGAGGACTCTGCAGCGCACCGCGAGAGCAGCGCAAAAGATCACTGGTCTCTCCGGGAGATCTACAACGCGAAGCCACCAGGTATGCAGGTGAACCCACCAACCAATCACGAAGCCTCTTCACCCCGTCAGGGAGGAGTTTGTACCATACTTATGGTTCTGTCCCAGCACAGAAATGTCAGCTCTGTTAAATGCTTTTTATATATACGTACATACACTTGACAATAAAGTTGATTTGACTTGACTCGAAGAGTCAAATTCAGATGTACTCCTTATTCCTTGTATGATGATGTGGTCCCTCATGGTAAAAACCTGTTTCAAGATTTTAGAAAATCCATCGCATGATTTTTACTTCCTTTGCTTTAGAGCCAAGTGTGATCTAATGTTATGCATATTGGGCCCACAGTCCCATCAGCACCTTCGGGCATGGTAAGAAGAAATGGACTCTGTAGTTTTGACAAGATGGAGAGAAGATTGTGCAATTAATTGTACACGGTGTGCATTTTTCCCCAGGTGATCAAAACAAAATAGAACTTGGTTATTTGAAAATATCAATGCCTTCTAATTGCAACACAAGACACTTGCTTCTCATTTGAAAGAGATTCTCATTCTCTTCTCAGTTTTTCAACTCTGTGCGTACTTTATCAAACGTGCATGATCAGTGGTAAGTATAATCAATCAAGGACATTCACTGCTATTGACTGCAACGTAGACTGCAATGTTGTTGCTTTGCTACTCTAACCTAGCAACGCATGGCCATTTCCATAAATGGAGTCACCGAAACAATGAAAACCACCTATCTTGACCCTGTTCAAACACAGAAAAAAAGTACATAACACACATGTTAAATGCGATCTGGGTGAGTTAAATAGTTAACCAGCTCATCTGAGCAAACCATGCCCAGCCTTTTGGCGGAGTGAAATTACATTTCTGTTGAATTCCATCAAATCTTGCAAGGAGGCAATCTTGACAGAGGGGGCAAGCCAAAAGAACCCTTTCTCCTTGCTAATCAATCTAACAAGAGACGTATCTTACTAAAGAGCGAATATTCTTGACAGTCTGTAACCCACACTGAGTCTCAAGCCTCACAGTCTCAAAGATGCTTTCAAGCATAATTGATGGCGTTACTTAGACCTTTATGATCAAAGTCCTTATCACGTGACCTAAGCGAGACCTGGGTTCATATCCCTCAGATGAACCACTCTAACGATCCCCTTCTTACGGCCGTAATTAAATCCCTAGCTCATTGTCTTGATTCATTAGCTGCTTCGACTTGGTTTGCCAACCTTGCTCAATTTTGCTCACACATATCGCAGCGTAGTCCTTCAATTAACACCGACACATTGCCTCTCTGCCTGGAACCCGCAGGGCCCAATGAGAATCCTTGTGTTATCATCATGGCTGCCTTAAAAGTGGCAAAGCAAAAGACAAGTATTTAGTTTCCTGTCTAGACACAGAAACATGGAACGCCCTCAAAACTGCGAGAATTACTCTATTTTTGGCACGATAAGGTTCTTCGGAGTATAAGGCGCACCATCAATAAATGGCCTATTTTCAATCTGTTTTTATATCAAAGGCGCTTAGAATAGAAGCTATAATCGTGGCTGCGGTAGCTTTATGCATCCGCTAGATGGAGCTACGTGAAAGGGAATACAATACAGCGTTATTTATATAGAGCTTTCACAACTGCTGCAGCTGTTGCTGTTGCTGTTGCTGTTGAGCAACCTCCAACTGGGTCCCAAAGCGGCTTCATCAGAATATTGATTTCTCTATATAAGGCACATCCGATTATCGGCTTTTGAGAAAATTGAATGCTTTTTAGATGGGCCTTTTTGAGGTAATAATGCTATTGCTGTCGAATAGAACAAACAAAACAAAAAAAGACCTCATCAAGTAAGCATTACCCAAGAATAATGGTTGTATTTCTGTCAAGGTTTTGTATGATTTACCTAATTTATTTTTGTTCTCTTTTTTTTAAGGCACCGGTATGTGAGAAGGTTAAACCAAGGAGTTGTTTTCCCAAACAAACGCTGTCTTATTTGTTGGCAGCAGTTAGTGATAAACATGAAAAATACAGACAGACCTGACGAAAGAGCAACAGAGATGCTAAGTAGCGCAACAGACAGAGAAAAGATAAAGCAGCAAACAATAGCGACAACAAGCAGCTGTGCAGTGAACGCATCTGCTGACACTGAGGGAAACAATAAATGCAGTTTTGCGATTTTGTTTGGAGGCTGTTTGTGGAGAAAACACATTTCGGAGCATCTTGCTTTTTGCATCAAAAGCCCCAAAGCAGAGAGTTTGGATTTTCACATGGGGAATACTGACAAAAAAAGGTGCAAACACTGTTATTTGGGTTCTTCTCTAGCCTCAGCTATGTCAATTAAGTCAAAAATCAATAGATTCTTTACTTTCTCCTTGATATGCAGTAGTCCTTGAATAGAGAACATCTGTGTATACTGGACATCAGCTTATATGCACACATGACAGCCATCCCTGCTGGTTTTGGATTGTAAATGTAAATACCCATGAAATAAATAAAAGGTATGAATCAGCAGAGGGTTTTAATTTTCGGCTCACCTATCTCGGTCATCTCAGGGAGGGAATACTATCAATAGGCCGAGCTCAACCGAGGTCATCAACGTTGGAAGTGCAGTGGTAAATAGTGGACAGCGTTGCTGGTCTAAAGAAAGCCAGCAATGAGCTCAACGTTGATCCCCCAGTGAGCGCACAGGATACAATTAATGGAGAATAGATTTTAAGATGGATCCGAGTTGGCGTTAAACGTGTCACCGCAGCAACCGTAGAGCTACTGTGAGTAAGAGATAAAATGAAGTGATAAGAGCAGCCCCTGGCTTCAAGTACACGCTGTGACCTGTGGACAGCTCAACAAACAACCTCCAAACACTTTCTCACACTGCACCAAAAGCTCCAACATATTTTGCTGATTCTCCGTTATCACAAACATGGCCACTGAGAAATATATGAATGGGAGAAAGATAGAGTGCGAGGACTGCTGTCATTTTTTTGATTATCGAAACTCATGAGACAGGCTGGTATGTGGGAGCAAAAAGCAGGGATTAATGTCCTCGGCAGTATTTGTTGTGGTCGAATCGGAGCCAGTGCGAGATAAGAAGATACTCATAACGTTTTTTTATCAGGTAGCTTTTTTTTTTGACAAGTGACCGTATGCATCGAGGCGAATGGAGGAGGACGACATCCTCCCTTGGGAAAAACCTCCCCATTGCACCGCCAATGTTAGGACCTCAATCCCCACAGTTCCATTTCGACAGCTTCTGACTGGCAGGCATCGAAGCTTCTCCAATGACTCATATGACGCAAAGGTGTGAGTGGAGGCAGCAAAACGTGTGAAATCCATTGGTACAGTCCAAACGTGTCAATCAACATCATGTCTTCCTATGTTGCTGAATGTTATATTCATTTCAAGTTTGACAAATCTAAATATCTAAATATTGTGACCCTTCTTGAATGACTCACTTGTTTTCACATTTTATTTCCTTACCATGGCGGCACGGCCTCGCATACTTTTTCCCTTTCTGCATCTTGGCTTTTATTGATCTCTTTGCTTTATTGTGTGGCCTCAGAGTAAAGCATCCCATTTTTGGTGATGACACGAACACAATCACAACAACTGCCACATTTGCATACAGATAGACGCCGGTGGACAGCTTTGCCTATTTTTGTGTTATGGATTTTATAACCCCATGAAATTGCTTGATGAGAGTTAGCCAACTCTCGATCGGAATTACCTTCAGCAAAGCGAGCACACACACACGCGCGCACACACACACACACACACGCGCCCACACACACACACACACACACACACACACACACACACACACACACACACACACTGTATGTATATGCATACAAACATAATCAGACAATCTCCCAGCCGCCACACAGCCCTTGGATATTCACAGAGGGTAATAAGGCAGCCCTTACATTTTTTTTTTCACACACTGGGCCAAGCCAGAGAAGGTAATGCAGTAGCTGATAAATATGTTTGTGCTATAAAAAGACAGGATTGCAGGGAGAAATATATTTGATGAGGAGCAACCTATTGGTGCTTAGTGAGGAAACGTGGGTGAACACTTAGCTGACCACTGAGGCTTTTGAGTCTCTCTCTCTCTCTCTCTCTCTCTCTCTCTCTCTCTCTCTCTCTTTTTTCAACCTGGCCAATGTTTCAAAAACAGTTTCAGTGCAGTGCAGCATAAAATTGGTTTCCATCATACATACATACATAATAGAACTGAAAAGTATACAAGAGGAGTTTTTTTTTTTTTGTTTATTGAAACTTGAATTAACAAATAACACAGGATGAGGTTGACACAGACGGTTGGCTGATGAGAAGATAATGGAGGATGTTTTCATTGACTTTTTTTTTTTTTTTTTTTTTTTTAACAGTGGAACCTTCCGGAAGACATTATTCTTCCAATATTCTCATCAACAAGTGTAGACAGTGAGAGTGCCAATTATTTGTCTGGCATGTGAATAGATCCTACAAGTTGCTGAGTAAACCAGATGTATAAAGAATACCACATATCTATTTGATCACGGTAAGAGTAACAGTACCATAAATTGCTGTCAGTAAAATTCAATGAAATGAAATTTAGCTTTAAGTGGAGCCATTTGAGAACATATCTACTGGCAGAGGCATACCCCTGCAATAGGCATCTGGGAAATTGTTTCAATGCCTCGAATTACTGAAGTGTCATTCATATCATCTGATCACTTGGGAAAATGCATTGAGAACACAAAAAAGGAAAAATACTGCTGTTAGGTCAATGGCGAGGATGCAAATATGTTTAATTCAGACTGTCATCAAATCAGACACGCTCCCTTGTAAACTCCAGCTCAGAGAAGCGCTGTCCAGTCTGCCCTGCCGTCCGCTCCTGCCTTGATTTCTCACCTCAGCACAGGCCAACATTTATTTTCTCATTAGGCGGCTTGTAATCACCGTGTTGCCATGGCTGACGCTGTGTGATATTTGGAAATGATTTTTGATGGACGATGTCAGTACTGAAAGTGTTGATGGAAAATTAGCCTGCAGGGATGTTGATTGAAATAATTAAGCTGAAGGTCCCTGGAAATAGTGAGATTGTGGCAAAGAAAATCGGAGTGGAAAGGTTTGTTCAAATCTAAATTTATCATAATTTGAAAATTTATATTACCGTGCTAATGTACCATAGCACTGCACCATTTAGTCGAGATGTATTATCATTTATTTTGGCGCCGGTTTTGGTTGGTTGTAGTAGGAGCAAAGCCGTCTTTCTCAACAACCTTATAACCCCTATTTTCTTGACATCTGTGCCCTACAAGCAATGAAAGAACAGTCAATGCACACCATGAGGGAAGGCAGTGAAGAACCAGACAAAAACAAGGTCAGCTGTGTAAAGAAGGCAGACCAAATCCTGTCTGAAACAAATCCTTTCATTGAGGAGCTTCCCCTCCCACCTCGCTAATTCTTTATTAAAAAAAAAAAAAATAGAAAAAAAACCCCCAAAACAGCACAGCCGCAGGCTTTGCTCCTAAAGCTGTGTAGATGCGCGCAGGATGATCATTGTAATCCTTTTGCATTTGGCAAAGGGTACTTTGCTTTCACATAACGGTGCATTAAATGTGTGGTGGATGATAATATTCAGGCCACTGTACAATCCACCACAATAGTCTGAGGCACCTGGAAAAAAAAAAAAAATCCAGGATTATATAACCGAGATATCCACAGGTAATACCTGCTACAGTTCCAGGGTTGACACAATTAGAATTTTGCATTCATTAGTGTTTCTTTTGTTGTGCACATACAATTTGCAAGGTACATAGCAGCTTTATGGGACACTGCCCCATTTGACCAATGCAAGAACCTATCGAGTGAGGACGACACCGGCCAGCGGCTTAATTCCTGTGGTGAGTGAAATACATATAATGTGTTTTATTGACGGCAGAAAGTACCAAATGATGTCTATTTGCCAGACAACATCTGTGCGTTGCTATTTAAATCGGGTTATTCAAATGAGGAAGTAACTTTCTCCACTCAAGCATGTAAACACGTTATCCCAAATGTTTCCAATTTTGACCATAACCCGAAAACTGACTGCATGTAAACGTAGACAATGTCCTACATCAACGGATAGCAGGAAGGCATGACCACAACGTGAAATATAACATTCCCCTTTCATTGTCCCGGACATTGTCTTTAGCATCACCATGCATCTACTTCTCTAAATGCACAAAAACAGATCAGCTGTGATGTGGTGATTAGTCCTCAAAGGTCAAGGTAAATAAATGCCGGGTCTATTGTTATTCCTCACTTATGCCAGTTTTGCAAAGAGGAAGTGTGAAAGGGGCTAGCCACCAAAGGAGCTTGTAACAAGATCGGCAATGTTCAACCATTAGGAAAAAAATATGTTTGACACAATAAAAAAAACGATTTTTGACAAACGTTCAAAACTTTCTCTTACACTGTCCATTAAAACAAAATACCATCATTTCCGGACTATATAGTGCAGTGATAATTTTACAGTTTGAGCCCTGCGAGTCCCAGGGACTCGCTGATCAGAAAAGTATGAGTCCTATTATGCATTTAGCGAGTGCCAAATTTCGAATTCTGAAATGGTCTACTTATTCAATTGCATATGATAATAACACAGACAACAACAATATGCATTGATAATAGGTTTATTCCTTATTAACAAATGCTGCAAAAATTTAAATAATTCAGGCATACAAGATTTGCTGAGAAATAGGTTCTTATTTCATCCCATGGTTCAGTCTTTGAGTTCATAAATTCTCCTCTCTTTACTCTGCTTCCAATGATGCAAGGCTTTCTCAAAGTCAACTGATTATCGCAAAAAACTATCCAACTTTAGCAGCTTCCTCTGTGATATCTCCGCAATAAACTTTCGCAACACTTGTTCGCAACACTTTTTTTAACGTTACACAACTTGGCAATCGTCTGCTTCCCGCGAGGTGAAGTCCGATCTCGCCAATCCAATCTCGTCTCGCGAGAACGGAAATCTCGTCACACGAGATTACTTAACGCAAGATCAAAACAACAATGGCGGCAATGGTCAAACTGCGTTCGTTACTAGAAAAAAAGATACACCGTCGTTTTTTTTTTTTTGTTGTTGTTTTGACTGAGAAATTTCCTTGCGTCCCAAAAACGCACATTATTTAGAACTGTGCGTCCCGCGGGAAAATTATGCGTCCAATACCCTTTTCCCACTGAAACTGGTGGATAGTAGTGATCCTTGGCAACATGCAACCAATTGGCATATTGTCCCTTTCCGATTGATCAACAGAAGGCGATTCTGCGCCCCCCCATCACCACTTTGCATCTGGTTACGTCAGCTCGCTGTGACTGCGTAGATTTCTTGGTGGTAAACAAAGCAACATGGAAGCAAGTGTTTTTTCTTTTATCAAGCTTTTTACCGTCCTCAAAATGGTCGAAAAGCAGCAGAGGATCAACTCTTTGCTACTACTGAGACAACGAAGACGACGTGAATTTTTGGCCGAAATTGCAGGGGGCGTGCTATATACGAGGCCGATGGCACGCGATGTTATGACGCATCACGTACCGCCCTATGTCATCACGTAGTTACCGGGCAGCTACTGTGTCAGGCTTTCAAACTGCAGGAGATACGGAGCGGAGGGGATCACAACCGGCCTCCCATGGCGTGCTGGTGGACACGGATCGACACTGGCCAGTGAGCCTTTCCCACTGCCCAAAAATGCGTGTTTACCAGTGGTTTTATGGCAGTGGGAAAGGGTTATAGGATGTGGGACGCAGAGGTAATGAGATGGCTGATAGTGCACCTGATGATAAGCCGCACCCACCACATTTTTAAAGGAAAAAACATTTTGTACACACGCAAGCCGCACCGGTCTATAAACCGCAGGTGCCCATATTGTAACATGAGATATTTGCAAAAAAAAAAAAAAGGCGGGACACAGAGTTTTCAATGTTTAATAACATAGCTTAACTTTTCTTTGCCCGTAACGTGGCAGCACAATGGCAGTAAAACAGCACTCACATGGCTGGTTAAAAAAAAAAAAAAAAAACGACACCGTTCCCTGCCATAACACTCTGTCAACCATTCCTTCATTAGGCTTTCTACCATCCACGCTTTTTTGTCAAGTAACTTTCAAGACAATGTTTCTTTTGGCATATGGAACCAGGTGAACAACACCATGACTATGACTGTTGTAGTGAATGCCGCCTCGTTTCATAAATGGAGCGCTGTCACTTTAAAAAGAACATTGGATAATCTCGTGGGAAATCTCGTGAGATGAACACTGAGCTGTGCTTTTTTCTGTTCAGATCTGATGTATTTGCAATCGGCCTTGCAACCCGGCTGATATTAAGAGTAAAAATTGTCGCTTAAGAGTTTGAACGGTGTCGCATGATGGGTGGTGTGAACCGCCGTGAAGCAGGGGAGATTATTTGTTTTCCATGTGTTTCGGGAATGTACAACATGCTCGAGCGCTCCCTGGCGGCCGTTGGAAAAATCTTTAAACAGGCTGCATCATTAAATTAGCCGCAGGGGTCAAAGTGTGTGACAAAAGTAGCGGTTAATAGTCCGGAAATTACGGTATTATCATTCAAAAGGCACGTTGGTAGAGCTCTCATATTGTGTAAGTGTGCCTCATGCTGTTGGCGCTTCGTGCATATTATTCCAGAATGGCTGCTGTATTTATTTATAAATGTATTTGATTATTTTCAAAGCACTCACATTTTTAGGGGTTACATAAATTGAGCATGATCTGATTTAATGCAAACAACTCTAATATGACTTTGTGTGTGACTTGTCATCTACAAAATGGATGTATGCTTTAGCACCTCACCAACAAGATATGTTAAAAGATAAGGCATTCAGTAGAATGTAATTTATATGTCACGGTTCCAGCAGATTATTGTTATTCTACAAAGTGAAGATAAACAAGCACGTGACCTTTTGGAAGCCAGACACCTTGTATTGAAAGCGTAAATTAATATTAAAAATACTCTGTGCCTTGACAAATATGTGGCCTTACACTTGCTGCAGTTCAGCATTTAACTGGGTTGAGTAATTTGCAAAGTTTATTATCTTTACCAAGACGTCAGGCAATTCAATATGGAGACAATACAGCATCTTGAAGGTCTGGCCAAGAGGGGAGCGATCTCAGAACGGGACTTTTAAACCTGCCTCCATGCGAATGATCTAATTACAATATATACTATGGACATACACAGAGGGTGGTCAAAGGAAAAAAAAAAGAAGAAGGAAACACCATATGGCCCAACAGGGAGGTCTCATGTAGGGATGGAGGGGTTCCTTTCCTCTTGTAAAAATATGTAGCTTCGCACCTCCACCTTTCACTCATGAGAAGTTGGACTGGAGTCACTGAGTGTATTCTAATTAAAGAAACAGTTGCCACTAATTAGAGGTACAAAAACACATTCAAAACAGTTATACAGGATCAAATATGAAATGTTCCATGACTGTAGAAGGGAGACTAAAGATTATATTCTACATATTTTCCAGTACTCTACATCAGGGGTCACCAACCTCCACTGTGCGTAAATCTTGAGATAAGAGTTCCTCCCCGGGGGATCTTGACGGCCTTCAGGGACTCTCCCGAGGTGGAGGTCAAGGGGCACTAAAGGTGATTGTTAATCACAGTAAGCAGGAAATACCTTCAACAGCATTCTACATTCTTTGCTTCAAGTGTTTAAACAGAACCAACAACGCGGGGGCTAAAAAAATGACAGTGAGGAATAGATTCCTGAACAACCCTTAAATCACAGTGCTGTAAGTTAGCACTTCAGAAATAACACTGTTTATCATGAGAAAATAAAGTGCTGAAATAAATGTCAACCACTTCTGGTAGGCTACTGTGGAGACAGCAACTATGATGACTTCATGCCTCGTACGCGGGATGTTCTCCTCGAGTTTCGTTTGGCGAAGAACTTTGCTTTAGGTGCTAACGCTAGCTGTGGATGCACTCACGACTGGGTGTTTTACATTAATGTGGGAGGCTAAACTTGAGCAGCTTCGGTGGTCAGCAAACTCGTTACAAATTTGGCACAACACTCTACTTTTATCAATAGTGCTGTCAGGGCGTTTTTGAAAAATAAAATTTCTGTTCCTTGTGCCGAGAATTCTCACATGCTCCTCCATTTTCACCTCCCCTCTCCTCACCGCTGCTTAACTAGCCTGCCCAACTCCAATGGGAGCCAATCAGCTTTTGCAAAACAAGCCCAAACATAATGACAGCCAATCAATGTCAGCTTCAGGCTGTGACTGACAGTTGTTTCTCCACCCTCAACTACTCGAACACAGGAAGTCAACACATGAAAAGGGATATTTTAAAAAGGCAACCCACCTACAGAAACAAAGTTAGAGATCAAAATTTAGATTAGCGCGATTAAAAAACAAAGTGCTAAATATGACTGTAATTAATTATTCGCAATCAACGCGATAATTTGACACCTCTAATTATTAGTGCAAAGGGCTACCAGTTTGGTACACACCTCTGAAATAACACATTTGCTGAAATTGCCTTAAACCATGCTGTAATGTGTTATTGTAATTAATAATATCCAAATATGCGAAGACATTGGAGATGGCACAACAATTTCTCACAAAAATGACTACATATCAATATGTAACACTTTATTTCTATAAATCTCTCCCAGTGTTCACATTTTCAAACGATCAGGTCTACAACAATTTGAAGAATTGAAAATGTCCATCACTTGTGCTCAGTGGCGTTCCGTCAGAGCCTTCAAGGCCTTCTCTGCAGGCACCAACACTATCAGAAACACAGACCTACAGATACAACTTCAATGAAGTACAAATAATTTCTTTCCAACTTTCATTGCGTACGTCTTTGCCGCGCGGCTGCCATTCTTCTCGAGCTTAATTTTTTGGGGGGGGTCCAATCAGGTATGTGTGTCTTGTCCAGGGAAACCAAGACAACGAAAGTATTTATAAAAAATGATGAGATTTATTTAAGAAAGAAAAAGAAAAGAAAAAAAAGATGGAGGGACACCATTCACAGATGTGTCAAGGGAGCCTTCTCCCTCTCCACGTCTTGCGCTCTCATTTTATCTTGTTGGGAGGTGGTGAAGGCCAACGCAATCAGCATTTTGAGCAGCTACACAGAGTACAGACTAGGGCAACTTTGCTTATCCGCAAAATAACTGGTCAGCATTCAATAGTCGAACAGTTATTTTCATTTAGCGCTGTACATGGCAAATTCCCATTACATGTGCTTCGATGCGTTGCCATGCACGTATTATTTCTTCTAACGCCCTTAGGACGTCGAGTGCAGGTGTCGACCACGCACACCACTGAAATCACTGATTCTTATTTTTGATTTTCATCCAAGAAAACAGGCTGCTGCCTTGGCGAGGCAATAGGCTTCTCTCTTCTTTCTCCCTCTGTCGGTCATTGTTGTTAATCTTTCTCGGACGCCTAACTGTTCAGTGAATGTGGTTGCTCTGTGCTTGTACATGTACAATGACACTATATTAGATTACACTTCCATTGATGAGCTATTTTTGAAATACTGCCGCAAGCTACTCATGTGATCCTTGGGGGTTACCTGGCCCACGGGCACCACATTGGTGAGCCCTGATCGCCATCCTTTCATCCATACTCAATGCCATGTGTTCTTTCCACGGTCAGAAAACTATTCACACTTGCATACAGACATTTTGAGTTTTATTTTCATGGCGAGTGCAATTTGGTATGAGGCTCTCTCTAAATCAGAGGCTGGGTAAGAGTTTTGGTATTTTTGCTGACCCTCCAAGTGGGTACAACGTGGAGCATTTAGAAAACAGGTTTTTGAGCCATTGTGGGTGTGAACGCAGCTGACTTCATTTGCTGCAAATTGAAGCAGCACCTCTCATTACCCTTAATGGCCATGCGTGAAAGGCACACTGATAGTCCTTGACATCGCGGAAGCAAAACTGATTTGCTTGTGCAAAACTGATTTGCTTGTCATGCAAATGTATGCGTTTATAAGGATGGTATCTCACTGAGGGGCGAAGGCATGCATGTTGGCAAACGTGGTGAATGTTGTTTTTTTTCATCAGGGTTTCATTAAACGTTACAAAAGGTTACAATCCACATGTTGGCAAACAGTTTTAATGGACATCAACAGTTCTTCAGGTCACCATCAAAATTTAAACCCGTTCCAGATTTTCTGCTTGAGGGCAGCTGCACTGTCTATGAATATAAAGCCCTTAGAGTGATCAATGAACCTAACATAAAGTGCATGCTTTTAGAGTGTCAGAGAAAGTCAGACAACCTGAGGGATGAAGTGAAAACTGCAAACACAGGCCTGAACCGAGTTTTAAACCTGCTTCACAACCTAAACCTTCCTGCTGAGGTGTACAGTACATGTTTTATGTGCCACTGCACTCCCACATGTAACAAACTTGCTGCATAATGTTATGCATATCTGGATGTGCTCTATTCCTCCAGTGATTTAAACTGGCCAGTGATGAGGAATACACACACACACACACACACACACACACACACACACACACACAGAGTAAGTTTATCTGTCCTACTGTGGTGAGACTGCTAATACTTCACATCTAATTTGACACCTGTACATTCCAAAAAAAAAAAACAAAAACAAACAAACAAAAAAAAAAACATCGTAACAGTCGTCAGTTAAATACAGCATTGGTCCCCAACCTTTTTTCTGCCCCGAGGCCAGTCGATGGTAGTCCATCATTTTTGCAGAGCAGCAACCATTCATCGGGGGTGGGGTAGACAGAGTTGCTGATGTATATTCCGGATTGTAATCGAATTTGCTGGGTGGTGGAAGGCGGGGTGCCAACATACAGGGTACGTATTTGCTCCGCTTTTTTCAATCTATTTGTCGGGCCCGGTATCAAATGGCACCAGTCCATGGACTGATTCTGAGGGATCAATCAAAGATAATATGTTCTATAAGTCACCTGAAATTGCACACCTCCAGTTGTCTCGTCACTTTTTCAGGTGTCACGTATTCATTTTCACCGCTCCAAAAAAGTCTCGCCTGCGTCTGTCAACTCTTTTCACAACCCAGCTAATAACCGCTTCACCTCAGGGTCCAGGGTGAAGATGAGTTTAGAAAGGGAGGAAGTAAGAAGGGAAATATTCTGAAAGAACCACACAGGAAGTGCAGCCTCAGCACCTGCCAGTGCCATACCACGAGTATGATTATGCAGAGACCAAAGCGAGCTGGGGGCAGCAACAGCTGGCCCAGTCTCACCGCAGTTCACTGGGAATCGTTTGATCTTTTATACATGCAGTTATCTCCCCTCGCTGTCGACGGGGTGTGCTGGCAAAAGTGGCACCCAATGAGCACACTAACAGCATCTGATATGAATCTGAACAGTATTATTGGATCTACTCAATGGAGAAAAATACCAGGACATGCAACACCCAAAGAAAGGGAAATTATTTAGTCAGTTTGTTTTTGCTGTTATGTCAGCGACCAGTCTGTACAAGGTTTCTGAGTAACTCTGTTGGATATTTTTTGCCTATTGATCCAGACGAACATTTGTAAGGTCACAGGTAATGAGCTTGTCTTAGCGCCCATTGCAAAACTGTATATACAATGGGCTACAGTCATGCCAGAGCAGAAAATCTTCCCCAGAAGATTTAGGCTAATACACAGGACACCAAATAACTGCATCAAGATTTAAGTAAAAAAGAAAATAAACTACAATTGAAAGGGGCTACATTATTCAAGTGTGATGGTGGAGAAATTAGTAGAAATAAAACTCCCAACTTCCTCAACAATGGGGTTCAAAAGCCAGTGGTCAGTATTTTAAATTAACTTTGGGATGCCAGTAGAAGTGAGAAAAACCTATGTGACAGTTATAAGTGAAGACAATTTGGTTGGGAAAAGCTTAGTCAACAAATGTAGACAAACAACCCGTAGCTGCCACACAGAACCTGCAGGGAATATGACCACAGTCAGAAAGTTGAACAATTAATATCCAGGAGTCTAATCTAACACCAGATTGACTCATTCATTAATTGATTCACATATCCCAGTTATTGTTTTTGTTGTACGTGTGACCTATGCTGGACAAAAATAAATACAGTACATATTTGAGATGCGAATGCAAAATTAACAAATAGAAAATTCAAAGACAATGACTTTTCCTTATACAGCTAATTAACAAACAACTACAGTTTGTCTAAATTGACTAGACATTTGACAGTTTGAGCCATTTCTGAACTACGAAGCTACTGCATTTGAGCAAAGTTTATGAGCATGCTACCCTCTGGCTTAGTTTGAATAATGATGTTGCCTCCCCCTACTAATCCCACTGAGCAACTTTTAGCCACTGTTGCAGTTTTGTTGTAGTCAACAGCAGATGTTAAACGGAGGCTTTTTTGGGGAATAGATAACAACACCCTCCAGTTAGGCTCCCTTTCTCGCTCACCCACTTGAGTCATGACTTTAGTCTCCAACATCTGGGCTCGAAAACAATGGTGTTGTGGACTTGGTAGCTTGTTCATTTAAACCACACTGATAAACATGCAACTCCATATTCATGCTGCAGGTTCAAGAGACAATTCTATCTGCATTTCGCTTGACCCAATAACATGTGAAAGAACCCTCATGTGCACACAAGCAAAATACAAACTACACAAATGCTGAGCAGCAACTAGACTAAACTAAAATAGATAACTAAAAAGATGCATAGATGTAAACGATCGTGTCCGACTGCGGTGGCAACGTCGGCAAAGAAATACTTGCTTTGGAAAATACTTCATGCCATCTGCGGAAAGCACATTGGTACAAAAATGACATTGGGTAGGGCGCCGACCGCCCGAAGACTGCTGGGATAGCCTCCAGTACTCCTGTGACCTGAATGAAGGAGGATGAGCGAATTGTCAGGTTCATTTCTCTGGTTATCATCAGGTTCATTTTGGATCTGAAATTTCGTTGGAAACACATCATCTCCAGGCAGGGGGGAGTCAAGGTTGTGAAAATCTCACTTCAGGTTTCGATTGGATCAAGTATAATTAACTGTGTAGTAGCGGGCTTCATAGTTAGACACGATAACTGAGAAGTCACATAATTCTATCACAAAAATGTTTTTACCATGGCAACCAACACTAAAACTTTTTAAAAAATTGATATTTTTAAAATTATGTGAGGTGGGGGTTTGCTGGACCTTTTCTGAAGCATATGCGACCTCTCTCCCATCAGGATGCCTCTGCAACATGCGCTGTAGATTTTTCAAATATTGCTCCTGAAAGACAAACAAGGTAAATTGTTGTTTTTAGTTGACCAGCGTCCACAATATGATATTGCAGCAATGAAATTACTTTAAACTGTGAAGAAACTTACTCTAGACTGCATCCACTTGTTTTTTTTTCCTTCTCTCCCCCACAAAGAGTCTGATGACATGGTCCGAAGGAACCCCGAGCTCAGTGGTTCTTAACTTGGGTTCGATCGAACCCCAGGGGTTCAGTGAATCAGTCTCGGGGGTTCGACGGAGCCTCTGCCGTGGAGGTTAAGACACACCTGACTCAACATGTCAATTAGTTATGACACACCCGCTTGGCCATCGCTAGCTGCAGATGATCACATTACATTGCTTGTCCAATCAGCGCTGCGGGAAATTTAGTTCGCTCAGTAGTCAAGGTATGTATAACTGTCGTGATAGTACGTTGTGTGATATTTATCATGTTTTAATACCTGCTAACTATGTTGAGGAAAAAATAAAGTGGTCGGATGAATATGTACAACATGGATTCACATGCATCTGCATCATTTGTCATGACAAGTTGAGCAACTCTAGTCTCGCACCAGCAAAACTGAAGGAACACTTCTTGAATGTTTATGTTTCACTCATGAAGGGTTCAATAAATATGCATATGACCTGGTTGGGTTTAGTACCGTTAAGAAGGTTAAGAACCACTGCCCAAGATGTTCTTCGTAGGTTGCTGACAGTTAGCACATCCGTGTGAAAGACAGCTATTATTGGAAGTGTTCTTATGAAACAGGAGGAAGAGTTGGCATTTTGAGCAACAGCCCAAGCCAGCTGGTCAATGTGGATGCTCGACCTGGGAACAATTTTTACCTTTAAAACAAAAGTAAAACAATTTAAAAATGTTTTCTCGAAGCTGTCACGTCATCAGTTTTTCGTCAATACCGTGCTATCATGTTTTACAAGCAAAAGGCTCGGTCAGGCTTTTAGTTGTAAAATTAATGAAGGCTTGAGAGATGAGAGGCAAAACATTAATTCATAAAACAGGATTAATCAATAAATAAAACAGTAACCAAGCGAGAATAGAAGGCAATTAAAAAAAAAAATTAGACAATGGAAAACACCTGAGACCTTACAGTAACACCATGTCGACATTAATTGCAAATCTGGTCCTATTATTTATGAGCCTATTCTGACGGACTTTTGTGAAGAATTGTGTTAATTTATTGTAATACAAGTATGAGAAAAATGAAATTGTGTTTTTAAGCTTTTAGCTTGATTTGTCAAAAAGGAAATGTGGTTAGTTGTTTACATTCATGATGGCATGTGGCTCCTATGGCATACATGATATGAAAACTACATACATTTGACACATTTAGCAGATGTTTTGGAGCAAATATCACACCCTTTAAGATTATCTATCTATCTATTCTCATTCAAAGCTTGTTTTTTTTTTTTTCTGCAATGCACCAATGGCATTGATAGAAAAAGAGAATCCCCCAAAAATGTGATCATCATCACAACTTTACATTGATTTTAAATTGGCAGTTTTCACGTGCCTGTACTCCAAACGAAGGTAACCACTAGAAACTGCTTCAACATTTTATTAACACAGGAAATAAATTAATAAAACAAAAGAAATTATTGCGGCCCGGTAGTCGAGTGGTTAGCACGTCGACTTCACAATTCCATCTCCGGCCTTCCTGTATGGAGTTTGCATGTTCTCCCCAGTGCTTACGTGGGTTTTCTCCGGGTCCTCTGATTTCCTCCCACATTCCAAAAACATGCATGGCAGGTTAATGGAACACTCCAAATTGTCCCTCGGTGTGAGTGTGAGCGCGAATGGTTGTTCGTTTCTGTGTGCCCTACGATTGGCTGGCAACCGGTTCAGGGTGTCCTCCGCCGACTGCCCGAAGAAAGCTGGAATAGGCTCCAGCACCCCCCGCGACCCTAGGGAGGATAAAGCGGTTCGGAAAATTAATGAATGAATAAAATAAATTATGAAAAGTTTTCATAGCAATGTTTATTTAACATGACAACAAATGTAAAACAATGTAACATAACACAGTGACCCATTAACAATTGACCACTAAAGAATAATGGGGTTTTAAAGTTATGATTGTACTGATGGTGTGAACATCATCGCTACTTGCAGGAATCAAAAGATAACACCACTGATTGCTGTGTTTTGAGTTACGGCTGGGTACACCCTGAATTGGTTGCCAGCCAATTGCAGGGCGCACAGAGACAACAACCATCCGCGGTCGCAATCACACCTCGGGACAATTTAGAGTGTTGCATGAACCTGCCATGCATGTTTTTGGGATGTGGGAGGAAACCGGAGTGTCTGGAGAAAACCCACGCAGGCACACGGAGAACATGCAAACTTGACGCAGGAAGGCCACAGAATGGAACCCTGCACCTCTGCACTGTGAGCCTGACGTGCTAACCACTGACTCACCTCGCCACCCAGTGAGTATCAGTTTTTTGGTTTTATGAGTGGCTACTTCTATAGATGCCATGTATTAATGTTTACATGCATTTTGGACGTCTGCAAATGTGTTCAATTAATGTAACATGATATCGGTTATACCTGTGTCCCTGCACTCCGACCCCTTGCCACCACTGAAGCAATGCGTCTCCGCGGTGGGGGAGAGTGTAAGCCCACTTGTTGGACATGGCACCATCAACAGGAAGTTGGTTCGCAGCATATAACAAGTAGCCTAATTTTGAAGGCTTCCCGACCCGGTCAGCTGTTTTTGAGACACATCACAAGGAAGCCATTACACTGACAGCTCAGGCGAAGGCTGAAGAGACAGCTGAAACTGTTTTTTTCTTCACTAAAAACAGACCATTGTCTCATAAAAAAGAAAACTTAAACCTATTTCAACTCATAAGAAGGTAAAATGAACGTCATAGCGCTACCCATCACAATGTTTTTCTCCATTTTAAAAACCTCAGCGACACCGTCAGCGCCTCCAGCAGCAAAGGCTACGAGTCAAGTGAGAGCAGCGTTCTGCGCCACCAACACAAGCCTCTTCACCTCTCTTAGAAGGCAATTTTGATGAATGTTAATTCCTGTAAAAGGTTTTGTAATTAAAAATGGGTACTGTTGTAATCTTTTTCTCAGATATGTAAAGTATACAGTAAATACTGCTTGCATATTTTAAACATCCTGGTACCTGTGATGTTTCTTGCTTGCAATAACATCAGTGATCAGACAGACAACATTGTGGACAGCAGCTCTTCCCATTCCCCTTACTTCCTCATGTACAGTACATACACATAATGGGCCTATTCCCATGTGAGTATATCACGCATTCCTTTCTCTTTATGCTGCTATCATGCGTATCGAAATCGTGTCATGGTAACCATGAAGCGCAAATATAGCCTAGAATTGATTTTATCTACAGCCTGTAACGAAACTGCTCAATAGATCAGTTTCATGTGACGTATGCATACATTAAGTCTGGCTGCGCGCATCTTGGAGGCAGAAAACACATGCTTGTGAGTCGTAATCGTCTCGTGCTGTGGGTTCTCAGAATGGAAAGAGCACACACAGAGATCTAGTCTTTTATGGAATTCCTGCTGGCAAACACCGCTTTCAGAAAAAAACTATGAACGTTATGGTTACAAGCTTGACGACGACGTGAGAATTGGACTGAGGAGGCAATTAAGAATGCCCGTCTTTGCAAACAACAGTGACGTCATTAAGATGCACGAGCATCTTGGAGGCAACGTTTACAAACATTTGAAACTCATCTATAGATTTTCTTTAAAATGCATTTTCTGGTGTTATTTGTTCGTGTTTGAGTGTGCAATGTCCGGATATATATTTTTTTGCACTTGGGGAAAAAAAAGAAAAAAACAATGAAAAAACAACCCCCACACAAAGATCAATGATGTTGCTGACATATCCATTTTTCATTACTTTTATTTTTATTTGAAAAAATAAGATGCATTCTCCTTTTCCCTGAATTCTCATCATCCTCATCCTCGGAGGGCAAATAAGCAATTATACAGCATATGAAAACACTTCATGGTGACTTATGGCAGCTGTCTGAGGAGATAAATGTCCAACGCTAAAGGATGAATTTGATGTCAAGTCCTACTTGCTTGGTTTAATTTTTCTTCTGTTTCATGGTTCTCAAAAATAAAAGCTTGTCTTCCTCGAGTAATAAACAGGCACGTGCATGAAAATAGAATACAAAATGTCAGATGTACTCATTTGAGGTTCCTTTGTTTAAGTGTCTGTTGTACAAGGGTTGCTACTATGATGTCACAATCTTTATGGAAAGTGTGTTGACACAGCTTTCCCACTAATGCAGCCTGAAATTGTCACACAAAACAAATGAGGATTCATAATTCTAAACCTTGGTGGGAAGACGGCTGGAATGATATGTCGTGAGTGCTGTTGACTTCAATCTTTTCATCGTTTGGTGTCACTCATCAAAAGGCAGAACGTGAGTCCTGTCAAGCTGAGAGCTGACTACTGTAATTGAAATGACAACTGCTCATTGATCACACACTGGCGACCGCACAGAAATCATATGATAGGAAGTGCAGACAACTATGAGAGGTACTGTCGGGGCTGTAAATATTTTAACCCCAATGCATGGCTGAGGGACAAATTCTTGGCAATAAGTTATTTCGATATATAATGCTCATATGATGAAGTTCAGTGTTCTCTTACCAGTTTGTTGATGAAGAAAGATTATTAGCTGCTGAAAAAAGACAAAGGGTACTGCAGCTAGGCATCAATCTTCTATTTAACTCCTAAAGCCGACTTTCGCATATCAGTCGTTTTCAGAAGGGCCCAATTGGTATTTTTGAGGCAGATGCCTAATTGGATATGTAGCAGAATTAAATTGACATTTCATCAGTTGATTAATCATAATTATGTACAGGATGGATAAAATATTGTCCTTGATAGCTCAGCCTGAGAACAATAAAAATATGAATAACAGGCAGAACATTTGACTGTTTCACAAAACCTTGTCCTTTAGTATTTGTTTAACTTTACAAGAACTTTGCAAAATCAGACGATTTTTTTGTAGGGAAATGTTTGAATGTAGAGTTTTATTATTATTATTATTATTATTATTATTAATAATAATAATAATTATAATAATTATAATAATAATAATAATAATGTTTGTCCCATGTTGTAATGTTTTGTGTGAGAAAAAAAAAAAATCATCCTGATTTCAAAAGTGCGTATGTCATACGTTTAAATCAGCCAGCCGATTAGGCGGCTTCAGTAAGTTTAGCTATCTTCACCATTTCACATTTGATGTAATTGAAAACAGATATGAATTTGCCTTTGACACTAAACGCCATCAAACTTTTATGTCTGATGAAAGTTTGATGAAGTTCAGTGTCAAAAATCCAAAAACTTGTCATGGCTAGCAAGATGTGTCGTCAAACTTCAGGCCATTTGGCCACTGCAATTTTGGCCATCTTCTGTTGATTACTATTTAAAATAAATATATTCATTTAGCGGGAAAAAAAATCCCTAAAAGCTAATCATTTATTTTACACTTACAAAAGGCCACCATCAGAAACATGTACAGATGGGTTTGTTAATTGCTTATGTCAGTTCATTAAGTGTATTAGACTGAGCCAAAAACAACAGATGGAAGAGATGCTCGACTGGAAAAAAAAAAAAAAAGAGCACAAATTGAAATGTCTGGGCTTGCTTACTTCATGGCCGATGTCTCTGCTGTTAAAACATGAGCTCCAACCTGTCCAAGTGCTAACAAATGGGACAGGGTTGGCAAAGTGGGCCTGGCTGTGAAACAATGAGTCAGCTAAAAGCTTTGAGCGCCGTCAGCACCCCGCAGAGCCTTGATGTTTTGATACAGGGATGTGAAATGGGCTGATGACTGCAGCAGCAACCTTGTAGAACCTGAATCCAACCCATAAGTGCACTGAAGCATCTCAGTAAGTCTTTCAAGCTCGTAACAGCAATGGAATTTCTTCTTTATAGTTACAAACAGCCTCAAAGTGCCAACTCAAACGTACAACAAAAAAATAACACGCTCTCGGAAGTGAACGTCAACAGTTTACCGGTGTCACCTAATCCATAATGCAGCCGCCATGTGCTGCTTTTGTCAGGATGATCAAATAAATGAGTGGAAGTTATAAAATAAGTCGACGCTGCATGCTGACAGTTTGTTACTGTGGCTGTCAAGGTTGTTTTTCATGGATTTCACCGAGCATATGGAGGCTGTTTTGCGATGTACTGTCTGGCCCATCTCTTAGAATCGTGGTTGGCAGCATAAAGTTGAGTCATGCAAACCTTTTGAAACAACATATGCACTCACACAGAAAGCAGTGCCCCAGTTTCTCAAGGTGCACTTAGTCATTCATCGAACCACTAGCCTTCTATTCCCCTCATTTGTTTGGAAATGCAAAACAGAAGTCGAAGGACCAGAATGGTTCAGGTATTGTCATGGCACGGGTTGAATTTAGGTTCATGTGCCGCCTGCTGATGTTAGGTGCACTAACATTGACACAATTGAGACATTTCAGCATTGACAAGTTAAAAAAAAACATGCATCAAAAAAATAAAAGAAAGCGTCTGATGATTTGGCTAGAGGGGTGAAATCTGGCAAACCAGATCCAAGTTGCAATATTCTGACATGCCTCGTTGTAACACAGAATGTTTATTTGATAAAGACATCACAAAAGCATTGGGCAAACCAGATGCATTGCTGTGTATTTTGGCATTATTCTCAACATTTGTAACAGAAATGTGAATTGAATCAAATCATTTTAGCCTGAATTTGGCTCGATTTGCTTCATCTGAGACAGAATGGGGAAGTATGTTTAAAGCTGACTAAATGCTGGTAAAACCTCAGACAGCGGCTCTGTGCAGTTTCTGCAATTATGGTGTCTAAATGGGCACCATCTCAACTCCACTTTGTTTATAGAGCACTTCCACAACAAAAGATTCCAGTGAAAAGGTCTAAACTATCCTGTCTGGCCATTAGGGCTGACAGATACCAGCTTCCCACGAAAGGATATGCCATACAAGGGATAAAAAAAAAAAAAAGTCCAAACCTGAAGGTCACATTAGTAAATTGTAACCTTTTAGAAAGACAATGAGAACCAGATTCCCATTCCCATTATGCAAAAACCACAAAAATAAATTTTCAAATAAAGTTTCAAAACCTTCCCAGCTGTCCCTTTTGAAAGACCTATATGTTTCATTCATTTTCAAATGGCACTTTTATCCACGTCTGTCCATGTAAATTAATCAGAAATAGGTAGGATTTATTGTGGATCTAGATTAAATGCTACATGAATAAAAAGGAGCGGGGAATAGCCTTTTTAATGTTTCAGACAGTGGACCGCTGGATCAATGACAAGCTCAAAGTGCAGGGCCTTTCCATTATTGCTGCCTTTCCTTGTTGGTAACAGCAGACTGAACTGAATGTTCTGCATTGTGAGTTCCCACTCAAACACCTCTGCACACACTACTAAGCATGATATGCGTTCTCATTTCACAGAGGGAACTGCAGCTCATGAGGAGACGTGAAGGCTTTTAAAGGTTTGTCTCACCTGCTTTGCTCCCGATATGGTATGCACATAGCCAAGAGATCTGGAGCCTTTCAGATCTAGGCATATGGACGTCATTTCTTCTGGAGAAAAGTTTGTGCCTGAACCCATTATGAGATCACCAATCGATTTAAAGTGTGCTTGCCACTTTGGGAACCATTAACTGTCGTATCGTCACAGTGGAAGCTTTTTTTTTTTTTTGTCATTAAACATAGAAAGACTTTGATGGAGAGGACATAGAAAATGGTGTGAAAGTTCAGAAGGAAGATCTGCTGCTCGGGATGGTTTTATGGATATAGTGGTAACAATATATTGCTACTCACAGTATTTGGCATCAATTTAATAAGATAAGAAAACCTTTATTTGTCTCACAATGGAGAAATTCACAGCAGTAAAATTTGAAAGGAAGAAAGTAGAAAAACAAAAAGTATTTGCATGCACAAAAATACATTTAAAAAAATGAACAAATGATAAAATTTAAACTCACAAATTTAAAAAACTTAGTTGATGCACAGATGACCTTCAACTGTTTTGGATAATAGCGTACTTCAATTACTGTGCTGATACAAGCCTGTCTATGATGGTATATTGCGCTGGTCCATGTTATGTGAAAAGTACATCTTCAAAACAGCCAGTAAGAATGCGGGAAAGAATGACGCAAAAAAAAAAAAAAAACTACGTGTGTTTCTATTTTAGAAAATCTCGATAACGTTCCAGATGGTGCCACACCTATGACAAATCAGTTTCACACAGTAGAACGACATTATTGAACAAACATTTGAAACAACACAATCCGAAAGCCACAGTGAGGCTTGGTTAAAAAAAAAAAAAGCGCCAAGCTTCACCAAAAGTCTGATCTCCTACACCACCTGCGTCCAGTAAAAGACCCTGTTTGGAAGTTTTCAAAAAGGCAAGTTACCAGGTACAGACAGCAGCGTTACCTTTACCAGTCTCATGGGAAAGACAAAATCTCAACACAATACAGTGATGCTTGAATTTACGAGTTTCTCAAGGTATGAACCGTCCATTTGCTGATTTTTTTTTTACATTGAATTGCAAGCGTAGACTTGAGAAACGAACACTATACAATGCTGGATGACTCAACTCACACATAAGCATTTTTTTCGACAGATATATGATACACTGATTACTGTAGTAAGTATCATTTTAAAAAGAGACTGTCTTTTCCACTTTCAGATAAGATAAGATAAAATATCCTTTATTTGTCCCACACTGGGGACATTTACAGTCTACAGCAGTAAAATTGTGGGTAGAAAGAAGAAAGAAGAAAAACAAAGTGTTTGCATTCATTTGCATTGCATGCAGATGAAGTTTACTGTCAAACTAAACATAAAACAGAGAGCGTTACAAATAATGTATTGAAAGTAACCACACAGCCTCCACTACCGGAATGGTAACAATTAGCATTGATGAGTTGTTACCCTTTAATCAATGGATATCTGAACACAATCGGTGCTGCAACACTTGCAGAGAGACCATATAACTATTCTCCCCAGCATACATTCTCTATCCTCTTTAAAGAATGACAATTATTACTGCTGCAATAATAATATTTATTTGTTATGCTTCCCCCAGGTGCTCATGGTGCGCCCACAGAATGAGCAGCAGAGGTGAAGTAGAAAGTATGATGAAAAACTGTTTCAAATCTTTTTAACTGTATTTAATTATGTCATGACTGTATGTTTTAATACCGGTAAATTTGAATTTCATAGAGGGCTATGTCTTCCATATTAAACACGTTGCAAATGTTGTTTGGAATGGATTCATATCCATTTATTTTTCCATTCATCTCAATGAGGAAAGACGATTCGATATTTGAGTGTTTTGAGTTATCAGGTCAAGGAATGAAGTAAACTTTGGGGTGAGCCATATTGCCTTAAGCCCCTTGCCCCCTGAAAATTGATTGGACTATTTGGACTACCATTGGAAGCAAGGTTTGAATACAAACAAACAAGTGCAGTTTTGCAACAGCTGGCGAGTGACACAAATATAGAACTAATGTTTCAAATCTGACCCATTTAGTTCTCCCTCTTAGTTAATCGCCGGCTCTCGCACTGTCTCTGTATGACCTCCAAAATTAATTATTCACTGAGTGGACTCCATCATGTTGGGAGAAAGCTCCTCACAGGTGTAGCATTCGAAACAAACAACCCCCCCCCCCCCCCCCCCCGCCTCCAGAAAAAAAACAAAAAACATATCATGGCTAAAACTAGAGCAAATGGTTAAGCTCAATGCAAAAAAGAATAAAGGGTGGAAAGTGTTAACATAAAGGAGAATGCTATAACCCAGTTGTTGTAAATGGACCACTCATTCATAAGCACAAACAACAACGATAAGCACCAATACTATCCGCCCCAAAATAGTTACGGCCAAAATGCTGCAAATAGTATAAAACGACTTAGCATGAGGGAAAATAAACTGATAAAATGATGTTCTGGCCAAAGCATTTATGGGGCTCTGAGTAGGATTTTGTTGGGGTCCCGCTTGGCTCCCCACCACAGCTGTCTCACTTCTCACTACAACCAATACAAGTGTTACACTTGGCCCTAAGCAGGCGTTTAGTTCACATGTGCCTTGGCTGTCATTATGTGCCCAGTGTGGTTGTGTGTGTGTGTGTGTGTGTGTGTGTGTTTGTGTGTGTGTGTGTGTGTGTGTGTGTGTGTGTGTGTGTGTGTGTGTGTGTGTGTGTGTTTTTCCTCTGAGTACCTTAGTTTGCTCTCACATCCCAAAAGTATGCTTGTTCGGTTAATTGAAAATTCAACATTGTCTAAAGTAGTGACTGCGAGTATGAACGGTTGTTTCTGTACGCTATGATTGACTGGCCCATGGTTTACCTCACCTCTCACCTAAATACAGCTGGGATTTGCGCAAATTTGCCTCAACCCTAATGAGGGCAAGTCAATCTACAAAAACAGCGATTTACAATTATTTTATTCAACAGTCTACATGGAATCATACAAGTGCGCACACATCTACATCGTGTGTCATTGTGGCAAAAAATTCACTTTCAAGGTTTGATGTGTCTATAAAGGTAATATGTAACACCTCCTCATGTTGCAGGTAACAAATTTTATACAAAATAATAATCTCCTCAAAAGAAATGGTGCAGAAAAAAACTGAGAAAGCTCAGAGCAGCATGTGATGTAGCCCAGCAGTCAATTATACGCGAAGTAGCTTCTAAGCTCCCTGAGAATGTTGCCATTACCCATTGGGGAGCACAAGTAATTACAGACCGCGTTTATCCCCATTTTGTCGACAGTAATAAGCCTAAAAGCTTGGCATCGTGGCCAAGAAAATAAAGATTCCCAAGGTATGCTTGACATTGGCTTTTTTTTTGTTGTCTCTCAATATAGAGGCCATCATACAGCTCAAGAATTATATTTGGACTTTTTAATTACGATTACAGTCATGTTAAATGTGTGCTGCAAAAGAAATGCAGAGGTGGGCTGTATTGATGGAGAACACCCAAAGATACAGATGGAAGGCTCCTTTTTTTATTTTTATTTTTTCTGCTCATTACTCCCTTTTGTAGCTTGTAGCTTCATCGTGGCACATGTGCGATGTGCATGGCCTCACATTTTCACTGTTGCCATGCATTCAAGGCTGCACATGAAAGTGCAACAGGAAGGCTAAACTGAAAGCAAAATGGACCATATATCAACAGTGTTTCCAAGAATACAGTAAGTGAACTGAATCTTTGAGGCGGTGACTCCCTCACCATTTGCCCAACAGTACAGGCACTGTTGATGAAGTCTGCTTTTAGAGCTGACCTGGTCACTCCAAGGAAAATGCTCTGTGTGCGTGCTTGTGTGTGCATGTGTCTGTGTATTGAAAAGCTCCAAGCTTTAGTCCACCAACTCAATTCTGTGTCAAAATCAACATCTAGCAGAGAATCTGTATTATGATGGCTTGGCGGCATGATGTTGTTATTTACCATGATGCTTTGATTCTTAATGTGACACCACAGTAGGAATATGCCCAGTCTTATATGTACTTGGAGATGATTACATGTCCCGTTTATTTCTGGTTTATCCTGTCACAGTTAACATCCGTCCATCCATTTTCCGATCCGCTTATCCTCACAAGGGGGTGCTGGGGCCTATCCCAGCTGTCTTCGGCCAGTAGGCGGAGGGCACCCTGAACCGGTTGCCAGCCAATCGCAGGGCACACAGAGACAAACAACCATCCGCGCTCACACCCACACCTAGGGACAATTTAAAGTGTTCAGTCAGCCTGCCATGCATGTTTTTGGAATGTGGGAGGAAACCGGAGTACCGGGAGAAAACCCACGCAGGCCCGAGGAGTACATGCAAACCCCACACAGGGAGACTGGAGCTGGAATTGAACCTCTGCACTGTGAGGTCGACGCGCTAACCACCAGACAACCGGGCCACCCCACAGTTAACATGAGAAGGGAAATTCAAAAGAAATCGTGTCATGGCTCAGGTTTAGGGTGGTCGTCCCCTAACCCAAAGGATGTCGGTTCAATACTTGGACCTTGTGACCATGCTAAGTGTTATCAAGTGAGACACTGAACTCGAAGTTACTCTTGATGCTCCGTCATCAGTAGGTGAATGGGAAGTCAGTGTGAAGTGCTTTGAGGACCTTAATAGGTGGAAAAGAGCTAAAGCAGTGAAAGACCAACTACCAGCCAGTGAAATGACAACCGGCACAGGAACCAAGCGGAATAAGCATGGGGATATAATGGTCACAAACAAGCTGTCAAAATACAAGTGGAGGTGGAGGAGGCGGGTCTGATGAGACAGAGGAAGACTCTTCAATTTACAGAAAGCCCATAAAAGCACGAAAACAAACTTGTAGCTCCACCTTTACTTGCATTTATTACATTTGCTCCGCATTCAAATTCCATGCTGGCTGCATGCAGGCCACATTGGCAGACGACCTCAGTACTTTGTGCCAACTGTTTCCCCATCTCCCAAAATGTGCAGTGGTGTTTAGTTATCACCAAGAGTGCCTTGTTGTCAGCACTTAGCCCAAGTACCCTTTACTTGTTTATCTTATTAACACTGTGTCACATGGATTATGTTGGTAATTGAGGCGGTAAACTGCCAATTGAACTGTTCCTCCTTCATGACTTAATTGCACATTTTTTTTCTTTTTTTTGCTGGGGAGGGCCGATGAGCATGGGAGTCAGAGCTAAAGTCAGACATAAACCATTTTTCAGCAAACATACAACTTAAGCACGTCATTGGCAGGCATGTGCAATGATATAAAAAAATCAGTAGGCGGAGGATATCAACACAATATTATGCCTGGAAGTGAATTTAAGTCAAACCAGGGTTGTGTTTGCAGTCACTTCTTATCCACTATGCAATGCACTATAAAGTGAGTCAGACATTTTGTAGTATTTTTTAAATCTGTAACCTATCCCTAGAGTGCGCTCAGTGACTATGTTTACATTCAGTCAATAATCCTTTTAAAGCCTGAATACTGGTGGCATTCAGTTTTTTAAAGGTCATTTAAATGTGAAAAAAAACCAACAGAATGTTCTCTTATTCAGGTTTCTAAAAAACAGTAGCATGCTTAAGTAACTGCTGAATTATTGTATTGTCTTGAGTTTCTCAAAAATAAAGCTCTCAAGAAAAACGTAGTACACTGGGTAAAAATTGTGACAACAATGCCTTGTGGGATCAGGAAACCTGTTTGAGTAAACACCGTTTGTCAGAAAAGCTACATCCCTCTAGCTATCCACCCATTTTCTGATCCACTTATCCTCACAAGGGTCGCGGGGGGTGCTGGACCCTATCCCAGGTGTCTTTGGGCAGTCGGCGGGGGACACCCTGAACTGGTTGCCAGCCAATCGTAGGGCACACCTAGATGAACAACCATTCGCACTCACACTCGCACCTGTAAAGTGTTCCATTAACCTGCAATGTGGGAGGAAACCGCAGTACCTGGAAAGAACCCACACAGGCCCGGTGAGAACATATAAACTCCACACAGCAAGGCCGCAGCTGGAATCGAACCGTGCACCTCTGCACTGTGAGGCCGACGCACTCACCACTGGACTACCAGGCTGCCATATAGTGACATATGAAAGTTAAAAATGTACCATGCAAAACGGAAGTCTGACATCGACAACACCCAGAACTGCCACTAGCTTCTTTGGGCCAGTGTCAGTGTCAGATGCAGTGTCTGAGGACTCTGAGGTGTGCTCTCCTATCTCTGAGGTTGAAGTCACCGACGTGGTTAACCCTTTCAAGGACAGTGGTTACGACAGTGGACAGCCGATCAAGTTATCAGGTTACATGTTATCATTATTGGCGCATGAAAGGGTTAAAAAGCTCCTCGGTGGCAAAGCCCCGGGGGTGAATGAGATCTGTTCATCAAGGCTCTGGACGTTGTGGGGCTGTCCTGTTTGACACGCCTCTGCAACATCATGTGGTCATCGAGGAGAGTGGCTCTGGATTGGCAGACCGGGGTGATTGTCGGGTGTGTTCTGACGACAGAGGGATCACACTCCTCAGCCTCACAGGTAAGGTCTATTCAGGGGTGCTGGAGAGGAAGATCCGTCGGGAAGAGTAGTTTCAGATTCAGGAGGAGTAGTGTGATTTTCATCCCGGCCGTGGAACAGTAGACAAGCTCTACACCAGGGGTGTCAAACTCATTTCACATGGTGGGCCACATACGGCCTCGGTAGATGTCAAGTGGGCCGGACCATTAAAATGATACCATACTTTGGTATAAATAACCAAAACAATATGTCTTTCTTTTGTTTTGGTATAAAGAAGCACAAGAACATTAGGAAAATGTTGAAATTTAATGAACATATCTTTTACAAAACATTTCATGAAGCACCTTACATTTCCTTCAACAAATGTGCAATTTACTTTTATCATTCACATACATGCATTGCAACTGATCCCACTGATTGTACAAACTTTAACAAGTAATTGGTATTGAAAAATATAGTAATGCACTTTAAGATTAAACGAGATTTATGAAGAAAGGAAGTTTTAAACCATTTACACGTGCATATAAAATCTAAATGTAATCCCTGCCTACATCTTACAAACTAAGGCGAGTGCTATTAAATGTGTAAATGTGAGAGTGCTATTGATAGCGTCTGCTGTGATGGGTCTGTCTCAGTGACGGACTGAGGCTGCTGTTTTCTTCTCTGATCAAAACAGTGTCCCCTTGCGGATACTCAATGAATTCCACCTTATTAAAAATATTAATTCTGTGTCTTTAATGCATTTTTTTCACTTTTAAATTATCCTGCAGGCCTGATTGAACCTCCTTGCGGGCCGGTTCCGGCCCGCGGGCCGTATGTTTGACACCCCTGCTTTACATAATCATCTCGCGGGCCGGATTAAACTCCTTTGCGGGCCGGATCCGGCCCGCGGGCCGTATGTTTGACACCTCTGCTCTACACCCTTAGAGGTGGCCTCGATGGTACACGGGAGCTTGCCCAACTAGTCTACATGTGCTTTTTGGACTTGGAGAAGGCATTCGACCATGTCCCTTGGGGAGTTTTGTGGAGGGTACTTCAGGGGTATGGGGTACCAAACCCCCGATATCGGCTGTTTTGGTCCCTATACCACCGATGTCAGAGTTTGGCTTGCATTGCCGACAGTGAGTCTGAATCGTTTTCACTGAGGGTTGGACTCTGCGAAGGCTGCACTTTGTTACCGATTCGGTTCATACCCTTTAAGGACAGAATTTCTAGGTGCAGCCGAGGCGTTGAGGGGTCTGGTTTGGTGACCTCAGTATTGCATCTCTGCTTTTTGCAGATGATGTGGTGCTGTTGGCTTCTTCAAGCCGGAATATCCAACTCTCACTGGAGCAGTTCGCACCCAAGTGTGAAGTGGTTGGGAAGAAAATCAGCGCAGCCATATATGAAACAATGGTCCTCGGTGGATGGACCTTTCTTGAAGGATTCCCGTTCAACATGAGCAACCATCTATTATTGATCCGCCGATCAATGTGCATCTAATACATGTAGGTCAAACAAGGTTGGCCCCAACCTCTGCACGCCCCTGGATCGAACACCCATCAATACTCTGAAAAGCAATCTGGTGTATGCCGTCAAGTAGTGCAGTGAGGAATACACAGACACATATTGGGGAACCCGATCACTGAGCAGGCACATGGCACAACACAGACAGGCTAACTGTTCAGGTCAAGACTCAGTTGTCTTACCCCTCAAAGAGAAGCAAGGAGCACTGTTTTGCGGACAAAAAAATACATATTTTCAAAAAAAAAACAGATGGTTTGAAGGAGGAGTGAGAGAAGTCATCTTTGTGAACATGGAAAGACCATCTCTAAATGGAGGAGGTGGCTTACAAAACCATCTATCGCCCACATACAATGATGTTCTTTCATCCATTCATAAGAGACTTAAGGTTTTAGCTTCCAACAATCAACAAAAACAAGTACCCATTTACTGCACAGGTCCACGACCATGGGATATTCATGAGGTTTCACCCGACTTGTTGATCGACAGACACCTCTTTGCAATACACGGGTGACCTAAGTGGAGGATACCATGTTCCAGAAGACAATGCCACGCTCAATTGAAAGGATGAGGAAAACCGAAGCAAATTACTTTTGTCTAGGAAAGGGCAATCTCCCCATGCAATTTGTCCAAAATGACCAGGACAATAGGGCTGACGTACAAATCAGCAAAACAACTTTATTAATTCAATGCAATAGTGAAAGCTACCACAGGAGGAGTCTGGTGTAGAGGACTTATGAGATAAAGTTTGATAGGCTGCAGTGAAAGACAACAGGCAATGGCTAGTAGCGGGATGGACTACTGGTGACCGGGCCTAGTCAGGAGGCTCAAGGCTAGTAGGGGGCACACATCCACTGCAAGTCCACAGCACACGAACTAATAGTGAAAAAATAATAATAATAATGAAACGATAGCTAGAGTATAGTGAATTCAAATAAAACAAACCAGAGATCAAAGATGCAACTAATCTGACTTAGGCCAAAGCCTGTACACCTATAACCCTCACACTACTGCACATGGCCCGAATAAATGCAATGAATCTTTTTTTGGCCCAAGTTTACATGGGAAAAACTGTGATAAATAATGCACCATATCTTGGAACCTCTCTGTGGACAGGTATCATAACATGAGTAACAAACAGGAAAATTCAACAAATACATCAATAATATACATTAAAACATCTGACAATACACATTATCAAACAAATTTTCAATACCGTTTAAAAAAAAAAAAAAACAAGCTTACCAATTAGTACTGAACACTGAAGAGACTGATAGGGTAACTGGAAGCTAGAGAAAAACTAAAAGTTTGAATGAGCCAGATGGACTTGAATGTATCAACCATGTATAAAATTCAAATGGCATGTTCCCCATACCTAAAATCACTACTACTACTAACAAATTACACAGTGCACTTCAGGGCAGCAACCACAGCTTAAAAGCTTAAACACACACAATATTAGGTTGGCAGTATATGTACATAAAACTCCACACTTCTACCAGGGTTGGCTTTCTGGTTCACACAATAAAAGGGGTATGCAGATTATTATTAAAATGTAGTGGTTGCAAACAGCAAGCAACACTCATAAAACCAAAATCAATACCTCACCAGTAGCTAGCAGGTCTGATCACCAAACACTCCAAGTCAAACTTTGGAGCAAAAGGGAAAGCCACAGGGCTTCCTCTCCCATCCACAATCTCCCCAGGTCCCCAAAGGCCACCCTCTCCAGCACCCCCTAGGCAAGGAGGACACAGTTGGTCTCAACCTGTCACACATGTTAATGATGGCCTTTTAACATCCCAAAGAAATTACTGTGTAGTCATAGTGGTGGGACGTGCCACCAAGTTGGAGCATCAATAGTTGCGTTTTCCCACACCAAACCACACAAACATTGTTATATGGACTAATGTATGAGCAGTGAACCGTCTACTCTCGAACATTCCAGTTTCGATTGATTCAATGCCCTGAAAGACATCTTGCCTTTTCTTTAACATGTTTCTTAATCACTCTCAGATGGCTCCAGTGTGCCAGCACCCAGGAGCAGTACTGCTTCGTTTAGGCTGACCCCAAGTACAGTATAGCTGAGAACAATGGTTCCCAACCCTTGTCTTCGAGACCCCCTGGAACTTTATTTATCCTCCCAACTATCCGCCACCTAAAAAGAGATTATCTCATCCTTTTTTGTAAAAGATGCATTGAATTGCTTTTCAGCCCATGACCAGATCTTTGATTGTTTTTATGTCCAACATTTTGTAACAATATGTGTGGGAAGTGAGAAAACGTGGACCGCATTTTTGTTCTTTGTTCTGTCCTTTCTGTCTGTTTGTTTTTGTTTTCAGCCCCAGCTGCAGTGAAGGGTGCTCCCTCCAAGTGGCACACCTGTTTCAGATTATCATTACCCTTGTATTTAAGGACGTAAAATTAACCTTGCTTAATATTGTGCTTCACATTATATATTCTAGACCTCTCAATATTATTCGTAGTTACTCTCGTTTTTCATACTTCCTTTCTTGTGAGTATTTTTGTTATTTTATCATTGCTCTTGATTATTGGTTTCGCGTTATTGGACTTTTGACGTTTTGTTTGTGTATTCTCGGTACTGTATTTCTTTTTACCTTGCCTTTTGCAAGCTCTTTTTGTTTGTGCATTTTTCCTGGCTGCTTGTGACCAGCAATTTGCCTTTGTACTTCTTTGGTGTGCTTGTCTGTAAATAAATATTTTTGTCATCGCATTTTTGTCTGAGCCTGCATTTCTGGGCTCCAACACCATTATTCGGTTCAGTTCTGAACCAAACATTATAATCCGACCATCATGGATCCCGCACACTTGGACAAATTTAGGACTGCTTTGGCCAGCTAGTGACAACTGGTGGGTCAGCAGGGAACAGGGCTAACGAAGACCCTAGACGTGGTCAGCGGTTTGAAAAATTAGGCCAGGGGTGTTGAGCACTCAAGGGACTCCCCTTGGATTCTCGAACTGCTGGCACGGGGTTGCCAGCTACCCCAACCATTTGCCAGGAACCAAAATTTCCCCAGCCATCCCGCTGTGGAAGTGACCCCGGACTTTGTGGGCAATTCATTCACCAATACATGTTAATTTTCGACCAGCAACCTTTACCTATGCCCAAGACAGCACCAGGGTTGCATTTATCATGTATCGTTTGTCTAGTCAAGCTCCATCTTGGGCAATGGATGTGAGCAACACATGGCCCAAGCTCCAGTCCTCCTTCCCTGAGTTCATCGCAGAGCTACGCTGGGTGTTCCACCACCCGGTTCAGTGAAGGGAGGCGGGAGGTTGGCTCTAAGACTGTACTCAGTGTTGGCAAATCGTTGCTGATTATTCCATCACTTTCCACATTTTGTCCGCTGAGAACGGTTTTGATGACCAAGCCCAACGTAGTATCTTCCACCGCGGTCTGAATTCCACCATGAAAGATGAGCCGGCAGTGTGTGATGACTCTCTAATTTGGAGAACTCATTGCACTGCCCATTCGCTAAGAACCAGGCATGTCCAGCTCCGGGCCTGGAGGGCCACCGTCCTGCCTGTTTTCCAGCTCTCCCGGCTGTAACACATCTGATTCAAATGATCAGCCCATCAGCCAGCTCTGAAGCAGCATTAGAACAATCCTGATGATGTGAATCAGGTGTGTTGCTCCTTGGAGAGCTGGAAAACAGGCAGGACAGCGGCCCTCGAGGGCCGAGTTTGGACACCCCTGGGCCTTCGACAATCAAAGGTTGGGAACAGCCCTGCGTGGCGGGTGAGACCCCCTATTTCGACCATTGACCAGCTGTGGAACCCATTCAACCAGGTATGTCCAGCCTGTTTTCCATCTCTCTCGGATGCAACATATCTGATTCAGATGATCAACTCATCAGCCAGCTTTGAAGCAGCATTAAAACGATCCTGATATTTGATTCAGGTGTGTTGCTCCTGTGAGAGCTGGAAAACAGGCAGGACAGCGGTCCCTGGGGCCGAGCTTGGACATCCCTGCATTAAACCGTATGACAAACACATGCAGCTAGGCAGAGGGTATCTACTACTGCGGTGCTTGCTACTACTGCAGTCTTCGGGGTCATCTTGTGTCCAACGAGAACTTCACGCGCACTCCGTAAATCCACTCAGTTGGCTCATCGGGACTCAGGCAAGAATGGACTGAACTCGGGTACCAATGAAAACCATGAGACCAACACGAGTGGTTCACCTCCTTGTCAAGTTCCAAACCATGTTTTTAACATCCATAGACTGGAATTATTGGGAAAGGTGTCATTTGTTGATTATAGATTAAAGATTATGGCTCTTGTAGACTCGGGGGACCGACGAGTGTTGCATTGATCCCTTTGTGGTTGAAGCTCTTGGCTGCCCCATGGCGGAACTGAACGAGGTTAATTGGGTGACAGATTTTGACTGGTGTCTCCGAGCAGAGATCCAAGACATTACCACTTTGACCTCTTCACTTTAAACAATCAGGAAATCACATAGAACAAAGAAGATTTTTTGTCATGCTTTCTTATACTCTGCAATTGTTTTTAGGTCTAACTTGGTTAAAGACTCATAATCCACTCTTGCGACAACACATTATCAGTAGGGTAAAACTAACCTGTCTCACGACGGTCTAATCCCCGCTCACGTTCCCTATTAGTGGGTGAACAATCCAATGCATTAATTGGAGCCTACCCGCAGTTGAACATTTTAGTTTGTTTTACCCATTGTTTCCAGTCAAATTTGTGGAAGAATGCTGCTCTCATTGTATAGTTGAAACAGAAGAATCAAAAGCGTACTGCTGCAACTCTGTTTTGGGGGAAAAAAAGCAGTGGTGGGAACTCAGTCAGTCCAGACAGAGGTCTGCCACTGACGGAATCTTGTTTCTCTGCCAGACTGATAAATAAATGATGGAAACTTTGAAACACTGACGGAATCAGCGCAGATTGAAATGATTTTCTGCCCTCATCTGACCCTTCACTCTCCCAAAAAGCAAAGACGACAATTCAGCAAATAATGTTTGTTAGGTTGGCGCATTACCCCCTTCCTCAAAGAAACATTTTTGCCTGACCTCGCTGCATCATATTAGTAGCCTGCCGGCTTTCAAAATGAAAGGTTGTCTGTCGCAAGTTCTCCGCCTTTACCATGCTGGGGGCAAGCATCCTGGACTGTAAGCCCCAGCGGGAAGCCCTTTCCTTTGCCCTTTTCACCAAAGATCTCAAGGATGCGAAACTGGACTTGTTCATCAAGTATAACACTCCACCAAGCTCTGCTGCCGTGGAGAGGATGAGGCCGAAGAGTTACCGCCATGACTCGCGCCGCCGCCAACTTCCACAAGCTATTGTTCTCATGGGGAATATTTCTCCTTTGGACTACTCCAGCTACAGGGGACAGTTTGGGGAGTAGAAACATGAAAGGGAGCAGTAATAGTATAAGAATTATTTGTTTCTGTGTAAAGTGTTCCACAATGTTTGTAAATGAATACATTTGTGTGCTGTTAAACTTGTCAACAGTTTTTTTACTGACTGTCCTAAATTAGCGGTGGCCTGAAATAATGATGGACTGATGAAAACAGACTGGTGGACCAGCCACTGGCGAATGACGAATGATGGACCGACGAAAGCGCCCATCATTGGAAAATAGCTTTTGAGTGCATGGTTGTCTGTTGTCTGTCAACACTTGCACAAGTGGCAAATCCCTGTCATAGAATTACCATATTTTCCGGAGTATAAGTCACAGTTTTTTTCATAGTTTGGTCGGGGGTGTGATTTATACTCTGGAGCGATTTATGTGTTAAATGGCTAATACATTGTACACATCACGTTATTTTCACATTAAACCGCAAGAGGGTGCTCTCGGCCTGTGTTGATACTTTCCACGTTGGCGGTAACTGAGAAAAACAACTGACGATGACGATGACTCTGACGTAAGCAACGTAGAAGAGGAAGCGCTGCATCTTCTACCTCCGGAGTTGGCGGAGTTTTTTTAAAAGTGACACAGAGCATGAAGATTTTATTGGATTTCGTGATTTGGAGCGACGCTGATGGTTTGGTGAATTTGTTAGCATGTTCTTTGTGCTATAGTTGTCTAAATAACTCTTAATATGTTTCGTGAACATACCAGGCACATTCACAGTTCGTTGTTTAAGCGTCATGTAATGTTAGCATATCGTACACTTATTCAGCCTGTTGTTCTCTAGTTTTATTTTTATTTTAAATTGCCTTTCAAGATGACATGTATGTTTTTGGTATTGGATTTATCAAATAAATTTCCCCCAAAAATGCGACTTAAACTCCAGTGTGACTTCTATGTTTTTTCCTTCTTAATTATTCATTTTTTGACTGGTGCGATTTATAATCCGGAGCGATGTATAATCCGAAAAATACGGTAAGTGTAATGTACAGAAACAAAATTCTTCCCTCAAAATGTGAGCTCCTTGTGGGAGTATGTCTGTGAGCACAAGTGGCAGACACTATGGGGCAAAAAATGACAAGCTTCAGAGGGAGAGGTACACTAGGAGTCTGCGGGTCATCGACTGAAACACTAAATGAAATGACACAGATGCCCTCTCAACAACATAACAAGTGGGGAGGGACAGCGGAGAAGTAACACAATTCTACGCTGCATCACGGTGGGTGATTGATGTCACCTGGGATGAATACAACATCGGCGATGAAGGGTATTTGCCCAGAGTGGAGAAACGTGGTAGGAATAAGGTATCAAATGCGTGTGTCGACAAAAGTAGATGGTAAATGGTAAATGGGCTGTCACTTGTAGAGTGCTTTTTTACCTTTGGTACTCAAAGCGCTTCACACAGTTTCCTCATCTACCTCCTGATGACGCAGCATCGGGAGCAACTGGGGGTTCAGTATCTTGCTCAAGGATACTTCGACAAGGTCGCAATGGCCGGGATTGGACACACAAACTCTGGGTTGGGAGATGACCACTCTACCACTGAGCTCACGTTGCCCATATCAGTACTCAGTTTTCCTCAGCTCGCCTCTGTTTCGGTTTGTATGATTAAGTTAGTGGGTAAACTTGTTTCGTAATGTACAGCGTGGATTTCAAAGAGATGTAAACGTCTGGTGTTGCGTCGCTCACTGCTGATTTTTTTTTGCTTCTCATTTGGCTGTCAGTCACACACATGCACCCACCCACCCATAGTGCAATAGAGTAGTAATATACTCCTCATTTAAGTATTTGATAAGCAAAATCGCTCCTCAAAGAATAAACCATTTTTTGAGCCTTGATTATCATTTAGTTGAGTAGTATTGGTGAGGTAAGAGGTCACTGATGCTGAATAAGTGACATGTTTTATAATCTCGTACCAAATATGTTTGATAGGGTTTTGGTCAGGACGCTTCAATTCATTCAAATCAAATTCATGCAACCATTCCTTGATGGACACTGCCTTGTGCGGGTTTAGCCATGCTGGAGATGGAAAGGACCTTCCCCAAGCTTTAGTCTGTCATTGAGCTGTTCTGCACTCCTGCCCGAGTGTTATTAATGGCAATAAGTGTAATACGAGGAATGAGGACAGAAAATAGAGGGATGATTTTTTTTTTTGTTCAGATTCATGAGGAAAAGGTATAGTCAACATGTGATGAGTTGATCTAAAAGTGTCTCCCAAAACTTGTGACATAAGGGTCCTCAACCACACGTACCATTTTTGCAGAATGGCAATGGTTTCATTGTCACATATTCCAGGCATGTCAGCGACAATGTGACAGTTGTATGACATTATTTTACTCTTGTAATAATTAACAATAATTGACAGCAACAATTGATTTCACTCCAAACAGATTGATTGATTGATTTACATAAACGTAAAAAAAATCTCTATTTCCCCTCCTTGTAAAACTTCAGCATAATTGTTATTGCAGAGGATTATTGTGATGCTTTTGATTCTTCTGTGTATGCCTGTGCCTGCTTACGTGCCTGTGCACGGGGTTGCTCAGTGGGCAGCTTGCAATGATTTCACACTGAGCTTTTGCTTTTGTGCCTCTGATGTATCAAACAGCATTTCATTCTCCCTTTTCCACACACACACACACACACACACACACACACACACACACACACACACACACACACACACACACACACTCTTTCATTTGCTCGCTCTCGCTGAGGCACACAGCAAGTGTCTCATCGTCCATCTCAACTTGACACCCATGAACAGTGATGTTTTCTTTAGGCGCCGATGCTACAGGGTATAATATTTCATAGAATGATGGCATTCACTGCTTGATGTTCTCCTCCACAACAAAATTCCCATCAATTTCTTGCTTTCTATTTTATGTCAAGCTTGATCATTGTCTTTGCTCTTCTTTTAATAGGCTCCACTGTTTTGAAATCTGTAGTCATTGGAATGTAATGAAACCTGCAATTTGCCGATTTCATGTGGTGATCTGTGATTTGATTTTCCTCAGCTCGTCAGCTGACAACTTGAACTTGGATGTAGGTAGAATTCATTGTATGTTTCTCTTTAATGATCAGAGTGGGTTTGTCAGTAAATTTTGCCGATCCGTCATTCGCCAGCGGTCGGGCCATCTGTCGTTATAGTCAGTCTGTCATCTTTCCAAGCCAAACAAAAACTGCAACAACGACTACATCTGGCATCTGTGACCCAAACCAGACGTAATCATTTACAAAATGTTCTGTAAATAACAAATTTCAACAAGATTTAACAGAAAACCATAATCATAAAGGTTTCTATGCAAATGAATACACATAGACTGCATACAAAAACTTGACTCAGACCAAGATTATGGATTCATGTTATCATGGCACCCAATCACAGGCAAGACGGGCCCCAGCACACTTGCAAAGAATCAAAGCTCCGGCCTTCCTGTGTGGAGTTTGGATGTCTTCAAAGTACTTGCATGGATTTTCTTCTGGTTCTTCAGTCTTCTCCCTCATTCCAAATTAGATTGACTGAAGACTTTGTGCTTAGGTGTGAGTGACTGTGAATGGCAACCCCACTGAGGAAAAGAGGTGTTTGAACCAGACGGCTGTGAGAAAACGGCACTTGTTTGCTGACATTCAACCGTCAAATGAGCAACCAATGTGAGTGATGCCAAGCACTCTGTGATCGCAAGATTAGAGCAGGTGGCCAACATGATTTTTATGATTATTGTTATTATTATTTCTAATTCTTTATCGTGAGTCAACAGCAATTTGTTTCAGCTGCAGTTGTTTTTTTTTTTGCTTTATAAATGAAGTTGAAGATGGGTTGAGTCCTCTGTAAAGACACCCTATGCTGAATAAAGCAAAGCACCCCCAGCAAATGGCCAAGTCCCATCCAGCAGTATGTGTAATGTTTTTTTTTAAATTATTTTTGTTTAATGTTCAATATTTGCACTTGTCAATATTTGCGACACATATGTCTGCAATCAAAGGATTGCAGCCCAGGAGGTGGATGTGGCTCCTGGAGGCCACAGAAATGGCCTTGCTGTGGCTGTTGATCTGTAGGGAATGGGGGGGGGGGCATGGAGCAATATGCCAATTGGGCACAAGCCGAGGACTGTTCATTCTGGGCTGGGTCACCAGGGCGAGTGTGTCTGCTAATTCAAGACCTGAAACACTCCGGGTTCATCACTTATAAAGTGTCACCATCAACAAGTATCACACTCTGGTCTATTCAAGCATTGACGTTTTTGGCCTCATATGTCCAATGATATCCTTCCAGAAAATGGGACATGTAAAATTTGAGGGTCAGGTTGTTGTATTCCAACGAGGCCAACTGCTGGCTAAAATAGAACTGTGTGTTTAAGAAAAAAAAAAAAGAAAGAAAACGTTGGATGTGTGTTGGTGCCCAGGAACTACAGTCCAAGTGTTGTTCAGGCCCAAGGAAGCAAATACAGCAACACAGTATTTGACTATTGCAGGATAAATCCTTGGCATCAAAACCTTCCTGTCTGAAAGTGAGAGTGGTTTTGCAGCAGTGCCAAATGACACATGCAACTAAAATGTCATTCTAACATTGAGTAGCATTGCCAAAACAGGTACTAAACAGATATCTGTCACAGTATGGTGTATTTGATTTTTTTCTCATTACCAAAGTCAGTTAATTCAAATCTACATACCGCGTGCGCGCACGCGCGCATGCACGCACACACACACACACACACACACACACACACACACACACACACACACACACACACCTATCTATCTATCAATCGATAGATAGATTTATTTATTTTTTTCCCCATCCATTTTTTGATCCGCCTATCCCAGGGGTGAGCAATTATTTGAGTCCTGGAGGGCCGCTATCCTGCATGGTTTCCATCTCTCCCTGTTGCAACACACACAATTCAAATGATCAGATCATCAGCAAGCTCTGTGGAAGCCTGATATTGAACATGTTCATTTCAATCAGGTGTGTTGCAACAGGGAGAGATGGAAAACATGCAGGATAATGGCTCTCCAGGACTGGAATTGTCCACCCCTGACTTATCCTCACAAGGGTCGCGGGGTGTGTTGGAACCTATCCCAGCTGTCTTCGGTAGTAGGCAGGGGACACCCTGAACTGGTTGCCAGCCAATCGCAGGGCACAACAACGAACAACTATCCGCGCTCACACTCAAACTACACATCTAGGGACAATTTAGAGTGACTCATTAACCTGCCATGCATGTTTTTGGAATGTGGGAGGAAACCGCATTCCCAAGCAAAAAACCACACATGCACAAGGAGATCATCCAAACATCCACACTGTAAGGCCGGTGCCCGTGCTCGAACCCTGGACCTCTGTACTGTGAGGCAAATGTAACCAGTCGCTCCCATTTTCTGTCTGTTTCGATTGTGTTTCAGCTCCAGCTGGAGTGAAGAGCGTTTCCCTCCAGCACATGCACCTGTTCAGCATTTCCCCATCAAGCTTTGCCAAGTGTGTAAGGACTGCCAAGTTCCCAAATCTTTGTCGGATTATTGACCTTGCTCGCTGTTGTGCTTCAAGTGTTGTATTCTAGACCTCTTGATATTATTCATAGTCGTTCTCATTTTGTCATAGAACTTTGAATTTTCATTATTCCTTTTTATCAATCTTGATCTTTGGTTTCGCATAATTGGACTTTTGATATTTCATTTGTGTATGCTTGGTGTTCTCTTGTACCTTGCGCTAAGAACCTGACAGTCGCCCGCCATGCCACTAAATTTAAAAAAGAATCACATGTGTACATACAGTATATAGGCCGCAGGTGTCCACGTTGTAACATGGAGTATTTAAACAGAAAGATGTTTCTCACCTCACCCAAAATTGCCCCTTTTCTTTATAATTATCTATTATATGGTTCCCCCAAATTCTATTTGTTGAAAGTATTATCCGCACAGTAATTTAGCAGAGTGGGATTTCGTGTGTTAAGTAATTTTTGTGGGATTTCTCTTACCTTGCAAAAATATTTGTCTGTCATCAAAGGAGTCGGAGCAAGGAAGAAGAAAACGGCCTTGAATAAAAACAAGCTTGTCCTAACTGATGTCTTGTTTTGTATAAAACTGGGTTCCCCCCAATGGCAAGAAGTATTTTACAAAGCACGTGTTTTTCCCCACATATTCATCACGCTCTGGCCTCTGACACAAAATCAGAGATAATCAGGAATATGATTTTATTTTATTTTTTAATCTTCATCATACTTGTAACATCATGCGAGAGGGCTTTGTCTCACATTATACCGCACTTTGCTAGCTCATGGCCTACATCTCAGAGTAATCGCTGGTTCCTGAGGTGAGACCACGACCTTTAAAAATTGGGATTACCCCTTCATTCCCTGTGAACGTGCACACCCGAGGGCGAAAGGGTGGAAAAAAAGGCTGAATACAAGTGGCCCTAAATGCATTGGTGGCATGAAGCTTATGTGTGTAAAAGGTAGTCCGTAAATGACAGTAATGTATTGTAATGCCTGTACATCTTGGCAAGTAGGATCGCAGTCCGCAACTTTCAGCTGTTTATTTATTGAGACAATTCGTCAAATACACAAGTACAAAATACGAACAGGCACTGAACTACCTGTATAACCAACCATCTTGACTCCAGCTCCTGCACATACCAAACACACAAATCCTAGGGTAATTAATGCAATCCTTATAACTTTACAAAAAAAACAATGTATTTACTTACATTTCTTTTATTATGCTTTATTTTACTTTTTGACACTGTATTGCTATTTTTCTTCCCAGAAACCGATAAAATAAAATTTACTTTATCTACAATCAAACTGAGTTACAAGCATGGTCACAAAATGAATTGAACTTATCAGTCAAGGTACTATGTACAGTATTTTACTGAATTTTTAGTTTTTAGTTTTTTTGGGGCGTTTGTTCATTGTATTTATAATTCGCTTCAATTAAATATACTCTGCGGGCCAGCACGCACAGTCTAGTTGTGGTCCATTATATTTATAACCACCAGGTCACGCATTCCCTGGTACTTACACTTTACTGTTTAACCACACGTACACATACACATTCGTCTTTGGTACCATGCCTGACATGAATCTTCATTTCTGCCCATGGCCCTTGTCCATGTGTTATTGATGGAGCACACATTGGCGCCCACTCAGCCACACAGTCAGACCCTGGTGAGCAATCTTAGCTGATCCTCAGTGACCAATAAAGAGAGACCGGAGACTGACAGGTTACTTGGAACCTCTGATTTATTGAGTGGGGTCTGAAGTCTCAATCTTCTTAATTACTTTTTCCCCCCAGTCTGCTTGATTTTACTTGCTTTTTTTTCTGTTTTTACAGAACCTTGAGCTTCAAGTCTTGATAATAAGAGGATGAAAAGCGGCCAGGGTCACCGCCAATACAATAATGTCTTCCTATAGTCCCCATATATACAGTTAAGATAAAATAGGTAAGAATTTGAGTTTTGAAATCGTGCCAGAGAATGTTACAATGACAACAAAGGAATGAGAATGACAGCAAAGTATTCAATTAAAGGTGCCATGTTTTGCATGATGGTAGTGCAAAGGAGGACCCCAAAAAGCAGGGAGGCAGGGAGGAGCAGGGTGGAGTGACCAAAATGTATTTAACAAAAATGCCAACAGGAATACACTGGAGAAACTAACTCAAAAACTCTCTCAAATAAAGTCCAGCAAAATCAAAGTAGCAAAAAACCTAAGACAGAAAACAAAACATGACACGTGCGCACAGCAACAAACAAACAGCAACAATGACCCGACACCGAATGGTCGTGCCGGAGTCCTTTTAAACAAACAAACTAATGACACAATGACTAACAGGTGTGCAGCTGCAGGCGGAGCCCTACAGTGCCACCTGTTGGCCACAAACAGAACCATAACAAAAGGATCATTTTTCTCCAAGAATTACAGTTTAATTCGGGCAAGCATGGTTTCCAGAGCCAACCAACGGAGTTATTATAATTTCTAAACCAAATTGAACACCTTTTGAGCACCCTTCTACCATACGCAGATATAGTTGGGCAGTCCGCAAGTGGGTCTGTTATTTTTTACAAAGTATTGACCAATCGTTAAGTGTTGAAAATTGCTTGCTTTGTTTTACAATGCAATGTTACTGGCTCAAAATGTTACTGATTTTTCTAGGTGGTTTTTGAACAGACCTGTCATCAGACCTTAGTCTTAAGGAGACACATAAAATTAATGTTGGTGCCGGTGGGTGGGTGGGCAGCAGTTCTTCGTTAATTAATCAACAGACAGTACTTTGATTCATATTTCTGATGATCCAATAGCGCAGCACTGCCGCTCGCAGTCAGCTGTCTAGGCTCTGATTTGGTCATCCCTGCCCTAACAGCGAGGATTGAAATGTGTCCTTCCTTGGTATGCTGTACTACACAACCATAGTACTTTATTTATGTTGCACCTTTTAAAAATGTGGAACCAAAGAGTTGCACAAGTTCAATGGCCAAAGCAAACAAATAACACATAAAGACCTAAATCATAGATGGTGTAACATGAGCAGTCACTCAGGCTCTGTTTCAAAAGAAACAAAAATCTGCAGAGAGTGGGGCTTACCTAACATTCAGAGGCTGCTTGCTCCACAGCTCGAAATCCCAATCCCCTAAACTGATTGGAAGACCCGAGGGAACTTGAGGGAACATCGGGCTCCAACAGGTCGGAGAGATAGTTGGGTGCTAAGCCATTCAGGCATGTTAAAAACTAAGAGTACCATTACAAAATCAATCCCAAAAAAATCACAGTGCGGGGGTGTTGTGTGACTGGTTAGCGAACAAGCAGCAGTATTCTGGACTAATTGTAAGAGGGAGATGGGGAGAACTTTGACGAAGCACTAGCTCACCTCTGAAGTGCCTGAAAACACCATTCATGCTTGAAACGGATGTCCTCTTCCGATATTACATGCCATCTGCAGTGTTTTGGTCGATGACTTAAACTGCAGACTCCGGGTGAGGCTGGACCTGGTTGTACCACATTTAAAAAAAAAAAAAAAAATCCCCCAAGGATGAAAGTCGAAGTAAAAAAATTAAAAAACGAGTTGCTTGGCAACGAAGATGAAGGAAAATCTAAACCAATGAGAACTATAAAATATTCTGTGACCACCAAATACTATCCAACCACGCTGTGAGAAGATCAAGAAATGCTAAATTCTCTCAACTATTAAATGACCACAAGATCCATCCATCCATCCATTTTCTGGATAGTTCTAGTACAGCTGTCATACACTCACGAGCCGGAACACGTTACATCACTTCAGCCCTCAAGCATACCAAGGAAAAGTTTCAATCACAGACACTGAACTGGACCGTTGCCGACTGAAAATGCAACTAAAAAACGAGCCGACATACATCAGCTTGCATGTGTTGCATGCATCACTTGTGGTTGGTCAAAAAGATAATTCAGAGGTCTGACCAAGTTTATATGTTTAAAACAAACTGAATATGTCAGAAATGCTTCCTGTGTGTGATTACAAAATTAAAAAAAAATTGTTGTATTTTGAAAAAAATATATACATATATTAACCATCAATAAACTGGCCTGTGTCCCAAGGTAAAACTAAACAGCTGAAGCTACAAATGCATTTCCCTACCATTAGTGTTTTTGCGATTCCCATCGGTTGGAATAAAAAGGAATGATCCCAGGCTGCTCTCTGTGAGATATTTTACAAAGATTTTAAGCACAGCCGTCCAAGGTCTAAGGTATGTAAGTTTTCGGTAAAGTAAACAGAGATCCCTAAAAGAACAGGGACACTTTGAAGATGGGAAAAAAAAATCATCAAAGCTGTGTTCCCAAAGCAGAATGTCACTTCTCAACTGTTTACTTTTGAGAACGGCATCCGTTTGACATCAGTGTTTCGGCTTTGCAGCTCTCAGTACCTCTTCAGGTTGGGTGAAAGACAGTGAAGCAGACAGCAAACAATTACCCTTTTTCTCTATGTTGTAGAATCAATGCAGATATCACCTCAGGCCACAGCAGATATTAGATCACACATCATGAGAGAGGACAGAGTCAGGAAAAACTCAGAAATGAAAAAAATGGGTGCCAGGACTTTCCGCGTAGTTCTCCCTGCTTCAATGTATGAATCTCTGTTCGAATACATAATTCAAAACCCTGACCACGAATTTTAAGCCAAGATTGTTTATTTTACACAAGATACATTTAATAATCAAATGTGTAAAGCACGGTAGATAAAATCACTGCACACAACAGTAACATTCGTACCAAGAAATCATAATCCACTAAAATAGCTGCACTTCGTTGTGATGACAATGACAGAGCTGCCCTTCTTCATTAGGCAGCTTGATTTTGCAGCACATTTCATACACAAGGTAACACACTGGGCTTTACGTATTTAAAAGTACACCACTTACAAACAAATCAACTTAGACATTAAAAGAGTAAGTACAGAAATAAAAACTAGCTTACTAAAATGATTACATTTCACCACAAACGTGAATCTTTCGATGTTATTTTAAAGACTAAACAGTGTGTGTATGTGTGTATGTGTGTGTGTGTGTGTGTGTGTGTGTGTGTGTGTGTGTGTGTGCGTGTGTGTGTGTGTGTGTGTGTGTGTGTGTGTCTCAGGACACACATGTGACTTATAATGTTGAAACAGTCTTTTTGGAATGGATCCTGTATAAAATCATCAATCTCGCTGCACGCTTTTAAATTGGCTCCATTCCGTTGTTCCTGACTGTCTATGACCTTTTATGTGGCCACATGAATAATACAAGCTTGGCAATGCTCACTGTAGGAAGTTTCCTTGAAATGCCCTTTCCAAATAAGAATATATCTCGCAAATGTTCTTACTGTAGGCAGCAGGGGCTGGAGATGCAATCCTTTTGTTATACGAAGGCATGTTATATATGGGAATGATGCGATCCGTTGAGAGAAAATTATTAAAACAGGATTTGTGTTTATCTCTGTACCTTTTTCCCTAAAACGTTTCTTACACGCACACACCTACACAAAACTTTAATCCCTCATGGTGATATTTATCAAAACGACAGGCTTTCGCAAGGCTTTGTCAAATAAACACATTAAAAATAAATGTACCATCAGCCAAAACATTTAAAACATTGCAGTGGTTCCACTTGTCAACATGAAAAAAGTATTTGGGTCTAACTGTTCTAAATCTCCCAACATACGGACATTTCAAGCATTTGAAACAGCTGTAATTTGGTTTATCTTTGTCATTCCAAGATGAGCAAAGAGACTGATAATATTAACCATGTGCCAGATGTCATGTGACAATTTGTCCCACCCACAAGCATGATGACATTTGCATATAAGTGGGGGGAAAAAGAATCAAGACAAATGCTCCCATTTGTAAAGCAAACAGACTCAGACAATTAGCCTTGACGCAAGCTGCGAGGCTCTGACCTCTGTGTCCGTCTGCTTGCCCTGAGCTGACGCGAAGCCAGACCTGCAATATGTTGCCATCAAGAGCGTTGACTCGCATGCACCAGGCATCCTGGCACATGTCGCACTCAGCCGCAGGTAGAAACTTGCGAATACAAAACAGCCGGAAAATCGTGAATGGTTGCTCCTCTGACATAATTAGTAGCTATTCAGTCGAGTGACCTTTCTTCCTCTGATTCTATTTAACCCTGACAGGATGGCCTTGGTTAATATCGCAATGCACAATGTATAACAGGCTTCATGCTTCTGTGAAGGAGAAAATAGAGCTTGTGAGGAACTGACGGTGTGGAACCTTTCTGAGTTGGCTTTGATGCTCCCCGTTGGGCACAGCAAAAAAAGTGGGACCTTTGATGAATTGCCGAGTCCGTATAATATTTACTGTTCTTTTACAAAATTACAGCTAAGATACAAGAAGATGATATTGAAATTGAAGTGAAATTTGACCTCTCCAGTTGAACAGGAGTGAACTGGGAAGCGGCAGGTAACAAGCTGAACCACTTGGGAATAGCTGCCAGCATGGATGACGACTGAATGATTAATTACATTTGTAATATAATCTGAACACTCTAAATTGTCCCTCGGTGTGAGTGTGAGCGTGGTTGGTTGTTCGTCTCTGTGTGCCCTGCGATTGGCTGGCAACCAGTCCAGGGTGTCCCCCACCTACTGTCCGAAGACAGCTGGGATAGGCTACAGCAACCCCCGCGACCCTTGTGAGGATAAGCGGATCAGAAAATGGATGGATGGGTGGATATAATCTCAATTTCATAAAAAGTGATTTTGTAATCACAATGACTGCGATGTGATCATTAATGTATTGTGAAGTGGAGGAGCTGAGGACAGACGAGGGGGAGAGTGTGAGTGGAATATTGAACCTGCTTGATCTTTTTCGCCTCACAAGTTAAAAGAAAAACTCCTTGTGTGTGCTAAAAATAATCCTTCCCGTGTACGTGTGTTGTGTACTTTGTGAGTTTTGGCTGCCGTCGTATGTCAGAGCGCATGTGGAAATGTCTGATGGCAGTGGGATGTGTGCTGCCCTTGTAAAAGAAAAGGGTTGACTTCAATTTGTGTCTCTGATGTTAGAGCTCAAACAGGGAGAGGAAAATGTGCGGCGAATTGAGCCAGGACAAATCAAAAGTCATCCGTGCAAAGTTTTAAAGCGTTCAATTGTTTAGAGGATAAATTCCGCCGTTTGTTTCATCAATGAACCCAAAGACCGGCGAAGAAATTTTACTCCACATTTAATCGATGAGACGGCCAATAGTTGTATTGCCTGTTAGAAATATGTTATGTCATGAGCTACTTCATGATCATTATCAGTACACCAGTATCTTACTTTTCCTCCCCGTTAGCGTGCGGGGGGTTACTAAGTGGAGATCGATAAGCTTGAATTTTTATACAACCATGTTTTATTCGTTTATCCGTCTATATGATAACTTTGAGAGAGTGATTAAGAACTGCAGTTAACAGTGACATACAGTGCCATGTTTCACAAAATGATGTGTAGGAAATGATCTGTAATTTGTAGTCGATAAATTCTTTCATATTAATTAATGCTTTATTTGCCTTTCCCTTAGTGTCCCATAATGCATCCATCCATTTTCTTATCCGCTTTATCCTCACAAGGGTCGCGGGGTATGCTGGAGCCTATCTCAGCTGTCTTCGGACAGGAGGCAGGGGACACCCTGAATCGGTTGCCAGCCAAACACAGGGACGAACAACCATCCACACTCACACTCACAACGAGGTACAATTTAGAGTGTTCCATTAACCTGCCATGCATGTTTTTGGAAAGTGGGAGGAAACCGGAGTAGCTGGAGAAAACCCATGCAGGCACGGAGAGAACATACAAACTCCACACAGGAAGGCATATAAATAATAGTTTAATTAGAGTAGAATAGAATAGAAATAAAGATTAATTGGACATCACTGATGGTTCGTGTTACACTCACCCGACTTGTGTGCAGGCAGTGTGGAATCAATTCCCACTCGGTGACGGTGTGGATGGGAGTGGGAATGGTTCTTCATCTCTGTATGTGCCCCGCAACTGACTGGCGACCCATTCAGCATGTCGTCCGCCTTTTGCCCGAAGTCAGCTGGGATAGGTTCACGCAACTAGCCTCACCCCACCCGCTGCCCCATGACCCTGTTCAGGATGTTGAAAATGATTGAAAGATTAATTATTGAAAAATGCACTTGAAAAGGACATTGAAATAAAATATCAAATCACAATTGTAAGTTGGAGTAAAAAAAAAAAAAAAAAATGAATGCAATGTAACATCCACCCTTGACTCACTAAAGGACTATTCTCCAAACTAAACCATTTAAAACTCATTTCAAATCATTATGCGGGTGACCATGCAGATGAAGCTTACACCATTTAGTGCTGTCAAACATTGTCATCGTAAATAGATTCCGTGTGCCATTTTTTACAAACTCAATTCACGTTGTCAGCAGCCTCGCTGTCAGTCGGACAAAAATAAGTTTGTAATCCTTTTTAGGAAAACCCGATAGAACACCACCTACACACATTCCTTCATGTATTCCAGAAACACATGATGTTCCAAACAGTTACTTAAGAGAACATTGCAAGGTTCCTTCCTTTAATGCAGCAACAACGATTAAGTGACCAGCTTGTACCATGTACTGCCTTAATTGAAAATTCACAGCCTAGAGCATCATCAGCGGAGACAAGGATGAAAGAGAGCAGGGGGTGGTGGGGCATGACCTATGTGTATCGAACAAATTCCAACAATCGGGATAAGAACAACAGAAAATCAGTTGATGGGGTCATGATGCTAAGGGAAGTGTCCTCAGGGTGCCCGTCAAGCTGAGCGCTTCATATTAAGCCGGCATTGTGTGTTAAGTTAGCACTCGTTTTGGCGTCATCAACTGCCAACACCTGTGGCACCTGGGGGGCTGCGCGCCAGTGTGTGCGCTTTGTGTTAGGATGGCGGGGGTTTAATCTGTTCAAGAGCTGACCTCATTTGATGGTACGTATGCCGGTAAACATCCATGAGCACTGCTCAGCAGTGCTGCAGCATCATGATGTGTTCATTGACATTTTATGATTGGCTTCATTTACAGATGGATTTATTGACAGAAGTGTGAATCCTACTCTGGACGCTTGCAGGCAAGTGCAAATTTGAAATTCAGCCATGAGTTGAGGGGTTGTATGATTCTCAGACCTATAGATTATTTCTGTGGTGATAACAATCATACATCAACTCGTCAGATGTGCATAAAAATAAAGACATATTTAATGGCATTTAATGAGGCATGTCACTGTGGCGAGAATTTAGAGTTTGCACGGCAAACCAAATTATATATGAGCCACTCTGAATTTAAAGCATTTTCATGCTAAAGAATTCCTTCCTGCCAGATCTACATCATAATTAATGGTATAATACAGTAGTGTTCATTAGTGATATGCACCCATGTTTTTTCTGAATCTATTCTCACAATTTTTATGCAAGCGCAAATTGTGTGGCTTGCATGGACCTTGTGGACTACGAAAGCCTCACAAGCCAAGTTTGTCTGAACAAAAAACCTCCAACAAAAAAATCATGGCAAGTTATTGGAACACTCTAAATTGTCCCTTGGTGTGATTGTGAGCATGAATGGTTGTTTGTCTTTGTGTGCCCTGGGATTAGCTGGCACCCAGTTCAGGGTGTTGCCCGCGTACTGCTCATTGACCTCTGGGGTAGACTGCAGCATGCCCGCGACCGTTGTGAAAATTAGTGGCACGGATAACGGATGGGTGGATACTTTGCATTAGGCCGTGTTTCTGAACATTAATTAAAAAAAAAAATAAAATAAAAAAAAAAATCAATGGCACCGGATTCCCTGAATGTGTTTAAGCTGATTAAACTATTTCAAAATAACGATTACGCCCACACTATGTTCATATAATCCAACATATTGCAAGATTTGTTCTTATATGCCCAGACTATGGTGAGGATATTCAAATATACAATCTGTGCAAATAAAATTTTGTGACAATCGGCCCCTTTCGGACATTGACATTTTTTTTTCTCTACAAGGCAAGTAAAGGAGGCAAAGTTATGATGTGAAGAGAATTTAAAAATATTTCCTTCTAGTATTTTATTATATTATCACATGCACACATACATTTTGGTGCTCATCCAACCCAGTTTTAGTACATTATGCCACACTACTGGAGCAGTTGCACACCACAGCACAGTACATGTGTAGGCTGCAGTCTTTCCCGCAATAACTGTCTTTTTTGTTTGTTTGTTTGGTTCCCCCCCACCCCCCTTTTTCGGGGGAAGAATATGATACATGACATTTAGGAATAGCAATACTTGACGATGCCATATGGCATTTTTGTAGCACAATAAAACAGGAAACATGTCCAAGACGAAGAGTAACAGACATGTCACAGTGATTACATGAGCTCATCAAAACTGTCTCATGAGGCAGCTTATGTTGATACTGCATTGGCTTAAAACTTTTTTTCATTGAATCAGATGTCATTGATATTTGCACTATTAATATTCCTACACGCTGCCAAATAGAATGAATGACAATTTTGAGTTGTATGTTTTGTCTGTGTGTTTGTTGTATGGTTTGTCTTTTAGTGATCCCATGAGGATTTTTACTTTTATGTTTTGCTGTACATCACTGAGAAATGTATTCCCTAATGCTCATTACCTGAAAGTGTATGCTACCAAAAGCGGATGCCCAGCAGAGAGACTGTGCACAACCTGTTGTCACAGCTGGATGTTCGTAATCGTTTTTGGACGCTGCCAGGAAGCAACAGCAGCTTTTCAATAAAGTAGTGTGTGGCCTTGTCTTTTTCCACTGAAGGGTTGTGTGAGTGAGAGAAAGAATTTAGCCATGGCAGGCGACTGATTGACGGTTTAGCAAGCCCAGCCTGCTACAGATTGACACAGTGGAAGCCTGGCTCATGCAGCCTGAATTACACACACACACACACACACACACACACACACACACACACACACACACACACACACACACACACACACACACACACACACACACACACACATTACTCCACACTTCAGTAACTGGCAGGGTGCTCATCTTGGAATGTTTACCAAATGCCCTCTACATTTGACCATGATGCACCACAAACACATTCAAGAATTCTGCTGTACTACACAAAAACTGCACCATTTTACATTAAACAGTAACAGCCAAAGTGAGAAAAATTGAAATTAAAATTATACCAGACAATAACAAGTATGTCAACTTTCCCACCAGGAAAAAAAAAAAAAACAATTTTTTATTCAGTTAAAGATTATGGCTTAATAAATGTGTGTTATCATGAGGTAAATGATTGCTTTCCTTTTCCATCCAGTTTATCAGTGGCAGGCACTAGGGGCCTTCCAAACCTTCTCTGGTGGCCTAAATAGTATCAAAAGACCTGAATTTAAAACTTGGATTAAATTGTATCCTGTCAGGTTCTGTCAACGATACGAGGAGGAGGTAGGCAGCGGCGCCAGTGGACTGGACTCCACGGGCTTGACCGGCAACACCTTGAAAACTGGATGGACCTTGAGAGTAGGTGGGAGGCGGAGTTTGACAGTTCACGATCACCTCCACCTCGAACAGCTCGATGAATCTTGGTCCTAACTTACATGAGCAGCCTGCCAGATGCAGATTCTGTGTGGAGAACCAATCTTTATGGCCCGGACGGTAATCGGGTGAAGGACGTCGTCGGCTATCAGCTATTTGCCGATTCTGTTCAACGGTGCGAGACAATGCTGTTCTTGTCTCCATCCAGACATGATGGGCCCACTTCAGATGGAGTTGTATGGATGGGATGTCCATTTGGCTCTCTTGAGAGGGAAACAGAGGGGCGTGGTAAACGTACACAGCCATGAATGGAGAACGACCTGTGGCAGACATGGAAGCTGACTGGCCCATGATGCTGGTTGATGGAGACAGGCCCAACGGAGAGCCGTCTCCAGGTCTTAGTTGACCCTCTCACTTTGACTATTGAATTGCGGGTGATATCCTGAAGAGAGGCTGGCTGTGGGTCCCATGGCCATGTAAAACTTTTTCCACCCTGAGAGACAAATTGAGAGCCCCGATCTGACACAATGTCCATAGGAATATCATGGAGTCTGAACACATAGCAGCTCAACAGTCTCCAATGATGACGGAAGCTTGAATAGAGCAAACAAATGAGCCAGTTGAGAAGATTGGTCCACCAAGATGGTTTCCACCATTTGTTTCATCCATGAATGTGTGAGTGTGTGTGCGTGTGTGCGTGTGTGTGTGTGTGTGTGTGTGTGTGTGTGTGTGTGTGTGTGTGTGTGTATATACGTGTGCTTCCTGCTACAGTTGTGGAGTGAAAGAAATGTTTAAGGTGTGCACTTGGGCAGTGGTAAAAGTGTTTTTACAAGAACTGAACACCACTCTGAATGGTTATGTTAGTTAAGAAAGGTATCATGACAGACACTCTTCTTATTATAAACTAGTGCTCTTTCTTTTCTTTAGTCCTCTTGCACTTCATGGCACGCACAGCCAACCATAGCAACCAGGTCTCTCCATCTGGGTCTGTTGTGGGCAAGGTGTTGACCTTGTTCCATGTGTCTCATTGCAGGCCCCAAGGTCCAGGGCTATTACGTCCAGCCAGCGAGTGCGGGGGGTACCTCTGGGTCGTCTTCAGCCAGCTTGCTGGGGGTTGAAGGCCAAGATGGTGCTGGTTGGGTGTTCCTGGGGCAGGCGGATGACATGGCCATACCATTGCACTCGCCTCATTGCAACGAGACGGGAGGCTGGTGGCTGTTTAGTTTTGTCTCTTAGAGCCTGATTTGTGATGTGCTCGGTCCACGACATACCTTCAATCCTCCTGAGGGCCCTGGAGTCAAAGCCATCAAGCCTGGCTGCAAGAGTGTTGTTCAGTGGCAAGGTTTCGGAGCCGTACAGGAGGACGTCCTCCTAAACTAGTGCACCATTCCAAAAACTTTAAATGTGTTTGCCATATTAGAGATGTACTGTAATTTACCACTGTATGATTTGTCTTTTGGTCCTGTGTATGTGGTCGTCTGACACCCAAAGAGGCTCTGTAAGTGGGTTAACAGCAGCAAGTTCAGGCTGTCCGGTTATTTGGCTGTGTGATCCACAGTATTTTTTTAGCGAGCCCATGCAGCACCATTTTTGGGATTAGAGTTTATGGTGCTGCAAGATCTTTGATGTTTGCCATGCAAGGTGACTCCTGTGTGTGTGTGTGTGTGTGTGTGTGTGTGTGTGTGTGTGTGTGTGTGTGTGTGTGTGTTGGGGTAAAAATGAATATTAGCCAGATTGTGATGATTTTAATTATAATGTGAAAGAAGACGGCTGCCGGGGTTTTAAATACAATTCCAGTAAGTGGAACGTGCAACTGGTAGCTGATGCCTGGGAATTTTTGTCTTTGTCCCCACAATGAAAGTGTACTTGGGCTGACACACACTGGCCTATTTGGTCCACTGAAGCTCCTCAATACATGGCAAAAGATAGCAAACCATGACTTGCAGCTATAGATCTACTTTCCCGAATGAATGTGAAGCAGTCAGGGGAAAGGTACGTTGAAGAAAACTTGATAAGTAAAAAGCAAGAAAGCACTGGTCTGGATATGAGCTTGATTAGGCATCAGCCGATGTTCGCTAGGCTTTATCAGACTGCACAATCTGTCTCCTTGGCTGCATCGCTTTTTGTTCTATTCATCTGGGGTCAAATTAATCTCCCTCATTCTACAGATAGTATATCTTTTTTGATAGGTATCACATTGATTCCTCCGAACAATGGATGCGTTTTTTTTTTTTGTCTTGCAAATGATTCCTTCCCAACAAGCTGACTAAAACCTCTCTGAATAAAGATTCCCAAATCATGATGTGCAGACAGTCTGTGACCTTTCCACTTCTCATTTGAAATGTAGCATTATTCCTTACCATCTTTTGTACATATGCATATATAAAATGCATTAAAAAACTGCCTTGGTCTGCTCATTAAAGACAACACATACTGCACTAATGATATTTTAAAACAATTCTCTGTCCATGTTTTCTGTGTCTCTGGCATTTGGTAACGTCATTTCCCTTCTGTCAACAATCTCGCTTGGTTTGTTGGTGAAGAGAGCCTCCTAACGTGTTGCATATCTACAGTGGAACCTCATAATAGTTATGACCCTTTTTACGCAAAATTCGAGTTAGGCACATTTTTGCTGGAAAATTACCTCTATTTATGTCCTATTTTTGATACCTGAACGGTCTTGGTATGGACAAGCAGATGCTGTATTTCTCCTCTCACGGTGTACCTATCATTGAGAATATGCATAATGCATTACAGTGATTTGAGAACTAGTGATATCACTCTGTGGCTTTAAGGCAGAAGTTCCACCTCCGCATCCTTGATCATCCAATCACAAAATAAAACAAAAATATAAGTATCGGTATAACTTAAGATAGGGGTGGAACGGATTAATTGCATTTCCATTCCATTCAATGCGAACCATTACCTCTACTTATGATGATTTCAAAATCAACAAGCTCAGGGAACGAATTAAGATTATAACTTGAGGTTTCACTGTATTAACAGTACAAATTGTTTGTGTGTGTGTGTGTGTGTGTGTGTGTGTGTGTGTGTGTGTGTGTGTGTGTGTGTGTGTGTGTGTTTGTTACCCTGATTTTCCTTTGGGTAGGTAGACAAGTCTGTACATTTATGGGATTTAGTCTTGTACCTTCCTTCCGCTGTGGTTTAGTCCATATCTTTTAGTTTGCATGTGCTGCACTCATGTACAGTATATTTTTTGTCACAATAATTTCCTTATTCTTGTTTTGTCGCTGACACTTGGGGTGGAATTCATTTTTCTTGACTCCTCGTTGCGTTGAAAGCTTTATCAAAATTGCTCTCACAGCGCCATATTAAGCAGTGTTTCAACTGTCTTTACCGCGCATTGAGGTCCAAGGGTTGAACATCTTGGAGAGTCCACGAGCAAGCTAAAATCGAGTGATCATTGATGTATTATTTGACAAAATGTATATATGCAGCGCTTTTCATACGTTAAAAATGCAACACAAAGTGCTATACAAAGATGAATAAAAATCAATGCAGAGAGGGTGGAAAGAGAACCACACACACACACACACACACACACACACGAAAAAGAACTCCATCCCTCCCATCCCATGTGGAAGCACATACACACCTATATGAGGAAACCCACCCACATGTTGACAGACACACATCACACTGTTCGAGTGACTGGTGTCGAGACATGGCAAGGTACTGAGAAGCCACATGAAGGAATCTGAGTGACCAATCCACACCGAGAAGTGCCATAATCCGCGACCACACAGGATGCCACCACAGCGAACCAGGCAGACTGTGAGGTAAACTCCACACATTGTGTAGAGAAAAGCCCCCCAGTATGCAGGATGACATCCCCGCAGGCATTGCAAGCACACCTCTCAGTGTGGAAACTCCCATGAGGTGACACTGGAGTTCAGGATTTTAAAATATTGAAACTCAGAAAGGCTAAAAGTCAATGAGACAAAACAAGATAAAAATAATGACTAGTAGAGCAGAACATAAAATGTGCAAAATTTGGGAGAAAATATTTCTAAGTTAGCGACATGTTTGGTTTTGCAAACCGTCTCTGCATGGGTGAGCGGACGAACTTGTGATGTGCCTCCCGTGCTATTTAACCATCATTGACTCTGTGTGTAACTCATTGCAATAGTTTTGCTGTGGTTTTTCTTTTCCTCTTAATTAGACTTCAGAATGATTTCAAGGTTACGGTTGGCTGTAAATGCCCCAAAACCCCACATCAAAGTCTCCTCCGCGGCAACAAACAGAAAGTTTTTCATGTCGGTGCATGCAGCGCACAAACACACACACACGCACGCACGCACGCACGCACGCATGCACGCACGCACGCACACACACACACACACTTCTTCCAACATAACAGTCCCCAAAGAATGCCTCCAACATTTCTGTTTAGCGTAGCACAAATCTTAGATTGTATGCATGATACGTACAGTATTTATTGTATTGAAGTGTCTGTTAAACTAAACAACTGGGAGCAAGCTTTGAGCATCTCGAGGGTCCCTGTACACTCACACTTTTTTCCAATCACAATTGTCACAGAGGCCATCTAGATTGCTGCTTGACGAGTCAAAATGTTTAGGTCTATGTATGATACTTACAGTGTTTACTGTATTTGAACGTCTCTTAAATTGAAAAAGAATAGACGTAAGACTCAATGTTGTTTCCCTGCGGCAGCAAGCTGTTGCAAGGAAATATTGCCTACACACCCGCTTCTTCTACTCACAATTCTAACAGTGGCTGCCCTAACGTCATTCCCATGTCAAAAAAGACAAGTTTCCTTAGATTGTTTTCTAGATAGATAGATAGATAGATAGATAGATAGATAGATAGATAGATAGATAGATAGATAGATAGATAGATATCCATCCATCCTCACAAGGGGCGCGGGGGGTGCTGGAGCCTATCCCAGCCAACTTCGGGCAGTAGGTGGGGGACACCCTGAACCGGTTGCCGGCCAATCGCAGGGCACACAGAGACGAACAACCATCCGCGCTCACACTCACACCTAGGGACAATTTGTTTTTGGAATGTGGGAGGAAACCAGAATACCCGGAGAAAACCCACGCAGGCCCAGGGAGAACATGCAAACTCCACACAGGGAGGCCAGAGCCGGAATTGAATCCACGACCTGTGAGGTTGACACGCTAATCACTGGACCAAAAGACAAATCATACAGTGGAAAATTACAGCTTGTCTCGAATATGGCAAACAAATTTAAAAAATACTTATAGATACCGTTCCAAATAATCTATGGAACGGTGTACTAGTTTATAATAAGGAGAATAGTGTCTGTCATGATACCTTTCCTAAGTAACATTACCAATCAGAGTGGTGTGCAGTCCTTGTTAAAACACTTTAACCGCTCTCCAAGTTCACATGTACAGCTTAAAAGTCTCTTTCACTCCACAACTCTATGCACCGGGTTTGCATTATTTGATTTCACTCATCCAGTTATTTAACAACAAACACATTTGAACGAAATTTTTACCATTACTGTCAAGACACTTTATACACTGTGTATCTTGAGACACACCGCCAACAGGTTACATCGAGGTCATGCAGGCAACAAACAGTGGAAAAATATTGTATTACTTCCAGTGTTTCTGTAGCCTTTGCCTGAGCAAATGAAGGTTCGATGAAATGAAAAATGTTATTTGGTTTATTTTGGAGCTAAGGATGTTGTGATAATGGCACCTTTGCTTTGTATGGCATTGCTGAAGCTAATGATAACTTGCAGTGGTGGGCGGTGCCTCTTGGACGTGAGCCTTTCTTCAGCACTGGGTCATTGGGGAAACCAAATCACGAGAAGGGTTCACTCAGCAGCACCAAAGCCCCCCATTCACGAATGCATTTTGCTTGGGATAAACTGAGTACAAGCAAAAATCGTGGCTGCTTAAAATGATGAGTGGCTATTAACTCCGGGAAAGCAGTAGCCAACCAGAACACAAAAATTTTGCTGAACATCAAATTCTCACAAGGAACTATTTATAATACACTGAATCGCTAGTCAATCTGGTGACCAGTGGTTGTGTTATTACTTTAGCTAATGCTAAATGCTATCTTTGTTGACAACTCAATAGTGCTGAAGAAGTCAATGCACCATCATCAGACTAGTATGCGTTCCAGCTCTTTGAATGAAACCTGAATTTCTGTTCTCTACTTGGTTCTTAGCCTGGTGATCTATTCTTCAGCCGTTGAGCCAATCATAACAGAAAATTCCTCTTCAAGCTGGGGATCCTTAAACCGGGGTCCCCCTGGTGGCAGGTGATGATCAACTTGGCCACATTGAGTGAATGTGAATCATAGATGTAGACCTGAATGACACAACCACAGAAACAAGAGAGTGTCCAAAACAAAGAGTGACACATAATTGAACAAGTTGAACTGAGTTAACTTGGGAGGAGGGGGGCAGATTTCCAAAGCTCTGCTACCAAAATAGTAGCATCATAGAGACTTGTATCATAAGAACCAAATTATTTCAAGAATATCAAACAGAAGTCTAGATCGGAGGTTTTTTTTTTTTTTTGCAGGAGACGCATCACAAGTTAAAGATGTGTAGATCCATCATTCGTGATTTCAGCATAATGAATTAGATCTTTGAGGTTTTATGAGCGTCAGCAGTATCAGACTCAGGAGTTCAAAAGATTAAAATTTGCCACCATTGGCATATGATGGAAGAGGAAGGAGATTTTCAATGAGGGATATTAAAAGGCAGGATTGCAGACAGGAAAGAAAAGATTCAGCCAGCTATAAATGTTAACATCGGTGCAGATTGCATGAACCATATGCAGTACAGGTATTCTGTAGGTTCCCGACAAGTCAGACTCATCATTTGGGTCTTAGTGAGCTCCACTCTCAAGTTATAGGAATTTCATGACTGTACCAAGTGCTGTTATAAAAGCACTAAAATGTCGATGGGACAAGTGCAGCTTTAATTTACAGGCTGTTTCTTGGTTGCACGCTCCCTCCCATTGTCTAAATTGGAAATGATGCGCTGCGGTGCTGAGACATCTCTTTTGAAAGGCCCAAGAGATGCCACAGCACAGCTGCTAATGCTGGAAAAAGATGTTTTATTGAAAGCGGGATGATTATGAACCGCATTGTGTGTGGCCATTAGCGCAAAACTGTTCACCTGGGAGACAATGGTTCAGACGCAGCATACTTTCTAATTTTGGTCCAAGGGCCTCGAGTGGAGTCTCCTCTCATTCGGCAAAAGGACATCTGTTAAAAACTCCGGCAGCATAAAAAAATTTGAGCTTCCAGTAAACATGTCAGAAAGCATTGTGAGCCATGCAGTTCTATATTTTGGCCACATTGGGGCGTGGCCAAATGAAACCAGGCTTAATGTGGCAAATGTGTGTTATGGTCTCATGCAACTGCCTATCCTGGTATTTGTCGGTTGTGTCAATCCTTTAGCTACAATATTCCGAAATTAGTACTGTATGTACAAAATGTACTTTTCTTTATTTTGGCAACATTCGTGTTCGTGTGCTATGTGTCTGACCCAAATTTGATTTGTTGGGGATTCGATGCACACACTCTGGGGGCATGTAACACCTGCAGGTCTTTCCAGCAGCTGGTCCATAATGAAGAGTCAGCGCCCAACCAAACTCGACAATGTAAAACAGTGCCGGATCTTGAGTAAAAATCTAAAATGACGTTTTTATTTGTGATATTTTAAAGGATATTTTCGCTCAATCCCATCCTTTGAACTGATGTGATTTGTGAAAGAACAGCCAAACTAGCCAAATCGCTCTTAACTTCACAAATATGATGGCAGAAGACTATTTGTTCAGGGAGTCACTAGCCTGCGGCCACAATGAAAGATCATCGAGAGGGCAGTTATGATGTTCTGGCTATTTTCAGACGCTGGTGGATAACAGTAAGATGGATGTTTAATGTGATAAGCTAGTCACAGAGTCTTTAGATAAACTGGTTGATATTGCTCTCCAAGCTTGAAGTCTTGCGATGATTTTGGGAAAAACTATTCTCATCACTGCAGTTCAGGATTTGAAACAGAATCTCATTTTCACTTCCACATGAGCCTGGGTCAGGATTGCAATCACAGTATGATGGGATTAATTCTCGCGATAGACCAATTATCAGCCAGACCGATTATCGGGGGGATGCCGTGGGCTCGTATTCATCCACTATTGGCGGCAAACATGCGTAATCGGTGGTGTTTTACTGTTTTGGCGTCCACCCAACTCAGGGATCAAACCCACGCTGCCATCATGGCTCCAGTTTGGGAGTGCAGAACGCTAACTACTGACCTGAAAAAAAAAAAATGTTGACTAGAGACTCATAGGGCCCGGACAGATAAAACAAATAAAAATAACAATAACACATACGAGCGCACGCGCACACACACACACACACACACACACACACACACACACACACACACACACACACACACACACACACACACACAAAACATTTTTTCTCTTTCCATACATTCCTCGGCAGCTACCAGTTGACTGCAATGGACAGGTAAAGCACTCCTGGTCCAAGATAATATGCCTAAAGAAATTTCAGCAAAATGAGTGGGAGTTTTTATTTTCAAAAATTTTGAGACCAATATTTTCCCGTTGACCGAAAATGAATATCAGCTCCAAATATCGGTTCTCCGGCTCCGTGACTATGAATAATCGGTATGGGAAACAGCCCTGAAAGAAACATGGCGGTCTATCTGTAATTCATAAACTCCACTCATCATTGTCTTATTATTTTATTATATTGTGTGGCCTTATTAAAGGCTTTTGACAATAAAATATTACACACCATTATACTGTCATATTACTATATCGATTCAGGTTGAAATTTATTTTTGCTTGCTTTTATGGTTATCTGAGAACCAAACTGTGAAATTAGCACATTTATAATAACAATTGTTCAGCTGTGTATACCCTGTAATTACAATAAATACAGCCTTTGTCTACATCCAGTCAGTCTTATGTAGAATTTATGTCCTCCTTGTGTCCCTTTGTCATCCCGCTTTTCTATTTTATTCAGATCACATCTACCTGCCCTTTTCATTTTATCAAAAGGGCATCTTTCCAAAACACCGGGGAGGGCATCTAAATCAGAGACTTCACACACATCTTTGCTTCCACATTGATAAAAACCCAGAAAAAAATGCCTGTTGATGAACGCAGCCAGCACTTCTTTGCATGAATTAACTTTGTGGAGGCAATGTGTGGATGTGAACCACACACGAAGGAAACGGACCGATAAGGATTCCCCTATGTTGTTGAAGTCATAATGATGATTTTCTGTCATAACTGAATGGGTGAACCATGATATGAAGCCCACAGTAAGGAAACAAAAAAAAAAAAATCAGTCCCTCTAAATTGATTCACCTGATATTGTTGTGTCAAACTTTACATTTGAAAATAAGGGCATTAGGTCTGCCTGACCATCAAAGCAGCTTGCTCCATATTTTATGCGACCAGTCTGAAGGATGATGCGTTCCGCGCTGGTTGTTGTGGTAACTAGATTGAGAGGCTGCATAGCCCGTATGCTGCTGCATGCACACAAACATATTTATGTCTGTGTTTGTGTTTCCAGCCAAAGCTGATGTGAGTAACAGCTTGGTGCAGTGCTGTCACCAAGCCAGCATTAGTGTGCATTATTTATCCGCTTGCAGACTGAGCCAGAGAAAGGCATAACCATAGCAACAGGAGCCGTGCAGGCACACAATCATATACACACGCAGGCAGCAAGGAGAAACATCGGTTACACTTGCACGGTGGCGTCTTCTTCACAAAATCCATGCCTTTCGGCAAAGCATCCGCATTTTTGTCCCCCCAAAAAGTGTAACCAGAGGAGCTTTGAGACCGGTTGAGCGCTCCAATCTGTCATTCAAAAGACATCCTGGCCTTGTTGGGCAAAAATATGTTTTTGCTTCATTTCACAAGGCTGGGAGTGTCAACTTGGATGTCAATGTTTTTCTTTCTCTGAGAGTGATTTATACTTGAGACCAAAAGTCTTGGAGACATTCGCTCGATACTGACCTGTTCTGTACTTTCCCTTGGTTGAGAGTTTGGAGTGATGCCGAATGGCAAGAAATATGTGAATCTGAAGAACACATACCACAGGGGAAAATGATCGTTTTGATGCTGAAGTAGGTGATGCTAATTGGCGGAAACACCCCTACAGCCATTTTCTAAATTGTTTATCCTCACTAGGATCACGGGTGAACTGGAGCCTATCCCAGCTGGCTTCGGTGAGAGGCAGGGTATATGCAAGTCAATCACATACGCTTCACACTCACAATAATATTCTATGGAAAATTAAGAGTGTTTAATTAACCTGAGAAACATATTTTTGGAACGTGGGAGCAAGCAACCCAAACATGGGATGAACATGCAAACTCCCACAAACTCGTGGATGTGCTAACCGCTCAGTCGCCGTACAACCTTTGTTGAAAGTAACTATTGGACTTTCCGGGCCCCATCCCACATAATGTGGGTGCGGTTCCTCAGGGAGGCAGGGGAGGGTCCACTTGATTGGAGCCACCTTATTCCCAAAGGCTCTCATGGGGAAACGATTATGTGAGCGCCGTCCGGTAAGAATCTGCTGTTTGTTTCATCGGGTTTCACTTCATAGAGCAATTTATTTGAATCCCCACCCCCTTTTCTCAGATGTCATAACCACAAGTAGAAGTTGAATCTGTAACTACAAGAGCGACGCTTTGAACTGGCTCCCCAGACGAGGACAAGAGAATGTTGTCGTGATAGACGCTAGTTTCCAGCACCTTCCCGGGGATGAGGTTCACAGAAGAAGAAATAGTTTGAGAGTCTTTGTTTGAAAAGTCCAACACGGACGAGCAAAAGCGAGTGAGCCACATGGACGAGCGGGAGCTGTTTGAAAAACGGTCCCTTTACTAAAGTTTGTTCTTTTTTTGGGTTCTGAACGTGGAGGTGGGTTTCGGCTGCTGTTTGGTGCAAAGCTGGATCTACTCTGTGAGATAGACGGCTCTTGGCCACCCCAAAAACTTGGAAAAATCTTCAGCTATTTGCCTCAACACCTTTCACAGAAAGCTGATGAAATTAACGAGACAAACAATCTACATTTGTTTGTATTTCGTGACTGACTTGTTTCAAAAAGTTGAAGAATTCAAAAGCGGATCTTTCATCCTTCCATTTTTCTGTATGCGGCCCGCAAACGAAAATGTTTGGACACCTCTGGGCTATATAAATAAATGTGACTTGACTGGCTAAAGGGTGGTCTAATTTGCTGGTGATCTAATGCGACGTTGCCATTTTTAATCGATGCACAAGGAGACAAATGTGGCGAATTGCAAACTAAATTGCAACAAAAAAAAATGCTATTTCATTCATACATATGACACCAGCATGGTACAATCCATCTGAATCATGGTAGAAATGTATGCATTAAATGAAACATCATCCTAAAAATATTGTCATAACACCCCCATCACTATTTCGGGGACAGGGGGGGTGATGGAGTTGTCACTCACGGACACAAGAATGTCGAGGAAAAGAAAGAAAACATCACCCATGTGCACGGTTTGACTGTGATTTGCTCTAGACTTGCGCCCGGAATGAAAATAAGGCCATTAGTCGTCTGAGTGAAGCAAGCATAACCATGCATAAAATGACTTTGATTCATGAGTCATGACCAACGCACTGAATTGAGTGCATCAGCACAGTAGCCGTTTGGTGCTGAAATGATTGGAAAGATGTGTAATGAGCAGGGTTGTCATCATGCAAAATAAGACAACCAGCCATCCAATATGCCATCCTAAAATGGGCATTTCATACCCCTACACTGCCCTGATTTACAGAAATCTACTTATGTTGTCATATCATTACATCCACGTTTGGCTCGCACTGAGTGATTGGTTGAGATGTGGTTCTTTTAATCTGGAGAGAATTCAGAATGTATCAAACACAAACAAGATTCCCCTACAAGCTGTAAACTTTATACCTTTAGTATGCTACTCTGTCAAATGATCCTTTTTTTAAATTTAAATATCTACTGTGTAATTGCTGAGACAAGAATTTTGTGTGCTTTTATGTTTTATTGTGATCTCAACAATCATGGTTATTGCATAATGTCTATTTCAGCTTGGTAGAACAATTACTCACATAACTCTAACGTTCAAAACTGTCAATAGATAGTGTGAGGCATTTTACCTTGTTTTCATTTGAATTGCTTGTCTTGCTAAAATTTAAAAATAAATAAACTATGTAAAATGTCACGTTGCTTTGCTGATGTGAAGTAGGTGTCTGTTTTGGCATTCTTTCTGCAGAACTCGTGATTATGACAATAGAGTCTGTCAGGAGGATGTTACCTCAGTAAACACACACTGACATTGTCTGGGATTTGAATTTTAAAGTGTACAGTTGTTTTAAATTGGATGGGCAAATTGGTGCTGTTGTTTTTCAAACCAGCTTTTAAATCTTAGACCACCGGTTAATGTAAAGTCACTCCTTTTCACAAAAGCACTCCATGCATTTGTTACATCTCGGTTGCATTACTGTAATTGCACTTTATATTTGAGTCAGCCAGTCTTCCTTGAAGCGCCGACAGTTGGTCCAAAATGTTGCTGCTCACCTCCCTCCTCAGCGGAGCTCGTTGGAAGGAGCACGCAACTCCAATACAGTTCTTCACTGGTTCCCTGTATAATTTCGAGTTCATTTTCAAGTTACTGTATTTTGTCAAATCCTGAAATGGTCTTGCTCTATCTTATCTCTCTGAGCTCCTCGACCCCAACACACCTGCCTGATGCCTCAAGTCAGTGGACCGGACACTACTGGAGTTATCGAGGACTAAGAGGGGGTTCTGAGAAGATCAAGCCTTTTCACTCTCGGCCCATTGAACAAAGTTTTTTTTTTTTTTTCTTATATGTTGAGCTAGTACATTTTTTTTGTTTGTTTTTGAGTATATGTCCTTCTCTTCCTTATGCCGAGATAATATACTGTACATATGAAAATGTGTATCAATCAGTGATGCAATGCTGACACATTTGACTAATATGACCATGACACATTACTATTTCTCGTTGAGTAGTCAGATTACAATTACTCTACCATTGTCAGTTTATCAGACATAGTTACTCTTCCATTATCATTCAACATTTTTATGAAAAATACATTTGCATCTATACTTGCACACAACATCGGTACTTGAGAAACCACTTACTTACCCACCTGAAAGAGGCATATGCGACGAACGATCTGACAAGAGTTAAATGAACAGCACACTCTTCTCACCCACAGTGCTTTTCTCACGCACGTATTGTCCAGAAAAACACTTGGGTCCTAACAATTTAGCACTCGCTGAAGTCACGAAACAAATACCTTTAAATTATGGAACACATAAGAAAGGGAAACTCTGGTATTTACAGCTTGAACATTGTGAAAAGCTTTGTGGGAGTATTCAAATTCACATAACCGTCTGGAGGAGTCACAATGTTTTCAGCGCAAGGACTACTCCTGTCCAAAAACAGGAATGGAAGGAGTCAGAGAGATTCACATTCACGTTGGAAACACACTCACTATTTTGATTTTGTGTCATGACATGAGACATGAAAGAGGCATTCGAACCGTAAACTCTTTAGAAAACCAATTTGCTCTCCAAGTTGTCCGGCGCGCAGTGACTTCCTCATTCCTCTTTTAAAGGGAGTTCACTTGAGCTTCAGGCCAATCAGGTCCAAGCTGCAATTGGCCATTCCCAGGTGGTTGCAATGACCTTTGCCTGAAACAATTAATGGCTACCAGACGTATTAAACACCACACACTGATATCACACAGTAACAATTTGGATGGAGAGAAATGTGCACCTTTCTCCCATCCAAAAGCCACAAAAAAACAGAATTTTTAATTTGCGTCTGATGTCATCATGACATCATATGTAATGTAAATGTTGTCTGTGGTAATGCTTACTTGCGGTTGTCACAAAAGGCAACATTCAAGATGGGATTGGCAGTACTACGCGAATGCATGGAGAAAAGTAAGCCTCTGTCATGGACGTGTTTTTCGTTTTTCGATGTTAGGAGGGGGGTGGGGGCAGACTGGGACGGAAGCGCTCTAAAAGGGCAAGGACAGACAGGGACGGAGGACAATTGTTATATGAATAGGGATGGAGGGACAATGACGGAATGACTCCCGATATCAGAACATGGAGGACGGACCAGCCAAATAGGGTTAACTGCCCATTTCTGGTATTACCCTCTGACACATGCTTGGTTAAAATTCATGCCGCCCATCACCAACTCCTTTGAAATTGATTTTTTTCTGAGTGTAAATAGTCTACACTTATTTTTGTGTTGAAGAAAAGTGCAGCTGGGCTTCCAAACACTTCACTGTGTCGTCTGCTCTTGAGTCTGTCCCTCCTCATGACAAGAGCACCTAAATCAGTCATGCAAGGCAAGAGTTTGTGGTCATGGAAGGAGTTGAGGGGGTGGGGGCTCGCTGCTTGTCTTTGTTGAATAAATCCCTGGTTTATGACTGGCTGTGAGAAAGTCAACTCTCAGCCTTAACAAGATGATTGGGAAAAAGTAACGTCTTGGCTGAGGAATGTTTTGTTTTGCCCCAGTTTTTTTTTTTTTTTTTTTTTTTTACAAACAGACAAAATGATCGTCTTCACTAAAACAAGTGTGCCACCTGTTCCATTTGCCATTTCCTGATCCATTCCAGAATTTACCTTTAAAAAAAAAAAAAAAAAAAAAAAAAGTTTTTTCAAGAAGATACTTTTATTCTCTCTGCATTGTGAATGTCTCAAGTGCTCTGTTAATGCTTTTGGATGTTGTGCTTTTGGTTGTGTGAAGCACATTGAGTTGCCCAGTGATGTGATTTAGAAATAACGTTGCCTGCCTTGCCTTCCATTTAAGGCAGAATCACATCACCCATTTTTGTGCCCCTACCGTAGGTGGCAAGCCCATGGGACGGGCGACTGATGTCTCGACAGGCTGCGCTCCAATCTGTCCAAACTTGGCCACCAGGTGCTTGCCACTGAGCCTTAAGGCGTGTGTCTACAGTGACCCGTGTCCAGGAAAACGAGGTCCAAATATTTTACCTTGCACAGAACGTTCAAAAGATGGATTCATTGAAATCTTTGTCGACTCCATCACCGGCTTAGATCTTAGACCTATTTTCCCTGGGCAACGCCACCACGGGCATAAATCCCCTGACAACTTAGCTCCTAGCATCACTGTGACGCACAAACCACTCCGCCCTGGTAAGGTGACGACGGCTCAAGGCGTAGTAGACTCCTGACACATAATTATAAAGTTGCATTCACGTCACTTAGGTCAGCAAAAAGGCATTTATCTGCCCTCGTTGAGAATCCAAAGACCCTAGTGGGCACCAAGTGTTCTTGAAAATAACCTGTCAAAGCAGACATCTAATTAAAAGATTCAAGAGATCTGCACCTCAGGTCTTGGCATTGTTCCAGCCTGTGAGTGCGAGTGTGCGTGTGTATGTGGGCGTTCTTGGAATGAACAAATGTGACTGTTGTATCTCTATTACCACACATGTGCTTCTGTCCATTGTACTGAATGACTGTAAACGATAGCGCTACCATGCATGTAATTTCATTTTCCCTCTCTGCGTCTCACTTTGTGCATGTCCGCCGTATCCATTTCCACACTGGTACATCTTGCGCGTATGGCTGTGTGCTAATTGGTCAGAGTGTGTGTGTGCGCGCGCGTCTGTGTCTGTGTGTGATAGATGCTTAAATAGGGCATACCGCCAGCAGTGCACCACAGTGGAACTGACCATGGCTTTTGCTGTTTCCCTTAGCTGATTCCCTGTCACTTGTAATTAGGCTGATGGCTTGTGTGTTCCGCATGTGTGTATGCATACGGTTTCCTATCACCCATGATAAACCAAAAAGCCCCAAAATATATAATATACTCCAGCCTTGGGAAATTTGTCTGCTCCGATTTACACCAAAAACAAAATCACTGTTGTGACGCGCAAATCAAATTTCTCCAACAATATGTACAGGATATATTTGTTGTGCTTTGCGCATTACTTTGCAAATGAGAAGTTTACAAAGGTCTGTTTAATAGTTGTATTGATGAAGACTTACGAAGTGTGCCTGGCATTCACAATAGACACTTGGGTGAAATAGTACCATTTATCATTTAAGAGATCAAAAGTGCTTTTTTTTTTTTTTTTACATAATCACAACACTGTACCAGTGAACAAATAGCAGATGAGTGTGAAGTTGATTCTTTTGAGGCTTTCAAAACCTTCTGAGCCCAGCACTATGTGCCGTGTTGACACAAATACAATTGTTTCTTTGTGTCAATGCCAGTACTGCAAAAGGAATGAGCATCATGCAAATGTGACAGTGCCCTGGTGTGTTGTGTAACACGCCTGGAGTGTTTTATTGGATATATCCCTGTCTTTTTTTGCCACCCAAGATCTCTGCTGAGCTTGCTTGTCAAAGTAGACTTTTATTTATTTATTTGTTTATTTTTTAAATTTGGTAACCCTTCACAATACAACGAGTGAGCGTGCACAGATTTTTCTTACATGGATGAATAGGGACGTCAGCAGATTCCTCTTTCTTAGTTAATCCTTGGATGAATACGCGAGCCCTAACTTGCTATTATGAATGAGTTTCTTTGTAGGGAAACGTATATAGACTCGTGTATACACACACACACACACACACACACACACACACATATATATATATATATAAGCGGCTGGATAGCTCAGTTGGTAAGGCACCGGCTTGGTGTATGGGAGAGGGCTTCGATTCCCGCTTAGGGCAATATGAGCACATAACATCATTACGGCTATATGAGCGAAGCACAGAAGGGCATTAGTAGCGATACCAGAGGAGCCAAACATCAGCTCCAGGTTGACAGAGCAGTCACACAAGACTGCAGGACCCGACATACCAACCTGTGCACAGCCTGGATTGATTACAAGAAAGCCTATGACTCGATGCTACAAACATGGGTCACTGAATGCTTGGAGTTGTATCAGGTGAACAGGACCCTAAGAGCCTTCGTTGCGAACTCGATGAGGATGTGGAAAACCACACTTGAAGCCAATGTCATCAAATGTCCATCAAATGTGGCATTTACTAAGGTGATGCACTCTCCCCACTGCTGTTCTGCATTGAAGAAGGATTCCATTTATTCCTTCCAAGGTTTCCAACTTGCTCAACAGTATATAATGATCAACTGTATCAAATGCTGCACTGAGATCCAATATGACTAGAACTGACAGCTTTTCTGAGTCATTGTTCAATCTTATTTCATGTCATACCATAATAAGAGCTGTTTCTGTATTTGGTCGGAAACCTGATCGAAATATATCAAAATGTCCATTTGAGTTCAAGAAATTGCTGAGTTGATTAAAAACCACTCTCGATAATATTGCTTTTGAAGGGAAGATTTGAGATGTTTTTTTTTTTAATTTACTAACAAGAATGCATTCAGTGTTCTCTTTTTTGAAGTGGGTTGATGGCAACTACAGTAGTACTTTGGGATACTCCCCTGACTGACGTGAGCGGTTGAATATTCGTTTTAATGTAAACAATTGTTTTGATTTTTTTTCTGTTCCAGCATATTTGAACTCATCTTGACATGATTTTTTAAATATTTCTCTGACATTATTTCCCTAATTTGAATGTATATTGTTCATCAAATACCAGGACAGGTCACATATATTATTTGTGTATTTCCACCCTGCTGTTTGCATTGCATCCCTGACCGAATTTGTCACTTCCACTTTCAAAAATGTCCTGGTGAGTGTAAGTCATTCATTGAGAAGTTCTAAAAGTCTCTCTCTCACATTGTGTAAGTCTTTTTTTTTCTTGTTACATAAAAAAGATCGACAAATGTTCACCGCATGGTCCTGACATTGATCCTTTAGCGGGCATTATGATGATGATGATGATGATGACAGATTATTTTATCTCAAAACAAGACAACCTGATCAAATATGAAGTAATTTAGCTCATTTCTAAGGATGTTTTAAAAAAAGTTTATATGTTTCAAGAACAACCAGACATTATTCGAGGTACCAAGAACAAAGCGGAGGCTCAGAGGGGATCGAGCCTTTTCCGTTGCTGGTCCCTCTCTTTGGAATGACGTCCCGCTAAACGTTCGGCAAGCCCCCTCACTGCTCATCTTTCAAATTCATCTCAAAACTCATTTCTATTCTTTGGCTTTTGACACAGAATGACTCAGACTTGATTTTTTGTTTGACTGTTTTTGCGCTTTCTACTGTCTTTGTCATTAATTTATTGTTTCAGTGTTTATTGTTGTATATATGATATTTGCTACATGTACAGCACTTGGTATACAGCAGTGGTTGTTTTAAAGTGCTCTATAAATACAGTTGAGTTGAGTTGAGTTGAGTTGTGCGAATGTGTGTGTGTGTGTGTGTGTGTGTGTGTGTGTGTGTGTGTGTGTGTGTGTGCTTACTTGTAAATGCCCTTGAAGCATTGTCCAGGCCAGGGAGTCTAATTGGTCCATAGAGGCTTTTGTTAAAAATGGTAGGGAACATGTGCAAATGTGTGTGTCTATGTCCTTGAACTGTTGAAACTGTAAAGGAAAAACAGTACATGTGCTTCATAATATGTGGCAAGAACTATAGCAACTCTAGCTGACTTGAACTGTGTGCAGAGTTAAAGGACGTGTTTTAATAGAGGAGGAACTTTGGACTGTCACTACTATAATGGACCAATAAGACAAACTAGCTACTTTTGAAATGTAATTCTGCCTGAAGCCTTCCCAGTTTTACCTCATTCATCTTCCGAGTCATATCAGCGGAAGACAAGCCACATCCGATAAGGAATTGGATTGTAATTCTGAAGTGCGCTGATTTTAAAAAAAGTGGTGGGGGGGGGGGGGAGTCAGGCTTGGAAGGTTGAGCACTTGTGTCTTTGTCACAAGAACCATACGGGAATCAAGCGGTCGTCAACATTGGGAGGTAGCCTTTGATTTGGTGGTTTGCATGAAATTAAGAAAGCTAGAATGGGGACATGTAGAACGCATAAAAGATGTGAAACGGTTATCAGGAGGATGTGAATGTGGAGCAGGGAGCGTTAAAATACAGGAAAGAATTCCATGTGGGCGTTGGTACTGAGAGTCCCGAAAGAATTGTGAGCATAGAGTACGGCACAGAAGTACTCATTACACTGTCAGATTTTGCGAGCCGCCATCATGCTGTCTGCAACCTTGTTTAAACATGTTTTTTTGTTTTCTGGTTCCATTTTTGTATTCAAAATTGGGCTTTTGAAAAAGGTTATGAAGTTCAGAGGCAACAATTGCATCTCTGAAAACCCGCTGATGTCAATGCAACTGTGTGTCTCAATTTTTTTTCCTGACTTATTGGTGCTCATCGCTCATGTTTGACAGCATGTTCTACTTCTCCCGATTGCTCATTCGTGAATGAGGCTCAAAACGCACCTACCATCTTGTATAAAAATACATCTGGCAGTGGGATGTGTCACGGTTGCAAGGTGGTGGTGGACCCCAAAAAAGCAGGCAGGAGGGAGGAGCAGGGTATACTTGAAAGATTGTATTGAAACTCAGAAAACTAAATCCAAAACAAACAAAGTCCAAAGTATCAAACAAAACACATAACCGAAGATAAAACATAACAATGACCAAAACCTGACTGAAACAAACATGACAGTAGCACAAAGCAACAATGACCCGACAATGATTGCTCGGGCTGGGAGTCCTTTTAAAGCCACTAATTACCTAATGACCAACAGGTGTGCAACTGCAGGGGAGCCCTACAGTGCCACCTGTTGGTCCCAAACCAAATCATGACAGGATGTGTGACTGGCGGGACATGAAATTAAAACCATCTTGGTCATGTATGCATGACTGACTTGGTAAGTCCCCTTTTCATTCCCATTTTCTTTTTTTATGTAGATTTTAGTGTAAGCTTGGGAAAGAGATGCACATTGGTCTAGCCACCAAAACCAAATTGGTGCTTATAATTGGCCTTAAAAGGGGTTAAATTAGTCAAAGAGCCACATGTCCATCTTTTTAGAAAGTTACATTTATCTCAGTCCAGGATCATTCATTTTTAGTTTCTTTATATCAGTTCAGTTTATTTTATCCTACAAAGTATTATATTCTCATTCTTGCTACTCTTTCCATCGTAGCTAGTTTTCTTCTGACGTATTCCCATGTTGATTCAGAGAATAAACGTTCACATCATAAAGCTGCATTTTGTAATGTGCTTCAATAAAAATTAACCTCTAAGCTTCAAAAACAAAGTCAAAACTTTTTAACTGTAGCAGCCTCCTAATTAATGACTGATTAAAGAGGTTTTATCATCTGTTGAAGGCTTTTTAAATTTAATAAAGAAAGAAAGAAATACAACGTAGTGCTCCTAATGGTGACTGAGTGTACTTCTAGCAGTAAAATTCAGCTGCTGCTATTAACTAATTAAATACATTTTTACCCGTTATGGCCACAACAAATACAGGAAGCATGCTTACAAAATTAACCACAACTTAATGCTCCAGCCAGCCATGCGATGTGTTTAAAGATCTTTTAAACTGCACCTACTGCCATGATATGCTGCTCTATTCCTGATCATCTTGCAGATTTCAATATTTCTGAACAAATAAACGTTTGAATGGAGCAAAGTAACTGTTCCTGAGTAGCCGTTTGGCCCTTTCGCCTCTTCAAATTCTTGTTCTTGCCAAGGAAATTTCCTTTCCTATCTTATCAGAGCAAGATAACCTGGAAGTAGTTGGAGGATAGGATCGTTTGAAATCGAAATATGCTTTGGAAAGGTAACTGGATACAACCAATTTCCTGTGCGGAATTGACATGTTCGTCCCATGCCTGCGTGGGTTTTCTCCGGGTACTCGGGTTTCCTCCCACATTCCAAAAACAAGCATGGCAAGCAAGCATAAATGGACACTCTAAATCAGGGGTCCCCAACCTTTTTTGCCCCACGGACCGGTTTATGTCAGACAATATTTTCAGGGACCGGCATTTAAGGTGTGGCGGAAATAATACAACAAAATAATATGGTATGAACTGCATGAAAACTGTGGTATTTTCGAAATATAATAATAAACACAAGGAGCGTCTAATCTGGCCGCAACACTCTGATCGCTATGGTAATGTTTAATGCCTTCAAAATACGATACAACGCAAATTCAAAGTGCATGAAAATGACGACTCACCACAGGCCCGAGCTTGATTTTCTGCAACCAGACGGTCCCATCTCGGGGTAATAGGAGACAATGACACCTCAAGTGTGT
>NW_017805153.1:65071-109328 GCF_001891065.2 Hippocampus comes | reverse complement strand
GGTACCAAATGCCCTGCGGACCGGTACCGGTCCGCGGACCGGCGGTTGGGGACCTCTGCTCTAAATTGTCCTGAGCTCTGATTGCGAATGTGAATGGTTGTTTGTCTCAATGTGTGCTCTGCAATTGGCTGGCTCCATATAAACAGAAATAAAATGCTAAACAGTTTTCAATTCATGAGCGAAGGGGCAATTCCAAAATCTGTGCAAAACATCATCAGTAATCCAAGACAAAAATCGTTTTCATCGAATTTTTATGCTAATATTTTGCAGGTAAAGTCCACAAGCCAGAGACGGCAGTAACACTCGTCATCGCGCGATCACGCCAGTTAGGAAAAGTGGAGTCAAATTCATTTGCAACAGTGCTGTCCTTTTCAGTGCTGGAAAACAAACATCTGTTCACTTCCCCTTGACATGATGATGCAATCCAACAAAAGTAAGGAAAGGTGACAAAAAGGTTTGGAGATTTGACTTTCTGAAGAGGCCCCTGGATTTAGGCTGAATTGCTAATACAGCGGGGCTGCTTCTGCACTTTTTTTTTTTTTTTTTAAATATCGCACTCTCGTTTAAATTGTAGGCTTAGCGTCTGCATGTGTGCACACCCGCTATATGAGGTCTGGGATGCTTTTAGCTCAGTAACAAAGCAGATGAGCGTGTGGGTTGACATTCGTACATCTCTGTAGAAAACCATAAATTAAGCCCCTGGGAGAGAGTGAGAAATGGGGAGGTAGGCATGAAAAGCAAGGAGACGAGGGCAGAAAGAGAGATACAGAGAGAGAGAGAGAGAGAGAGAGAGAGAGAGAGAGAGAGAGAGAGAGAGAGAGAGAGAGAGAGAGAGAGAGAGAGAGAGAGAGAGAGAGAGAGACAGAGAGGCAGCCCCACAGAATCAACCTCCTTCCCCTCCATCTTCTCAATGTCAACTGTGAAGACGGCTGTCATTATACACAATTTTTCCTTTTCCAATTCAAAAGATATTGCATCAACAGAAGAGGATGTCACGGACTTCTTGGCTTGAAAAAGATCACGTTTTTGGCATGTAGATGATGCTTTTCTACCAAGATTTTATAGAGCAAATATATCGGAGATAGCTTGAGTGAAGCACTTTGCATTTGAACCAATTGAATCTGCTGTGGTGCATAGCTTTACGAGGTCACATTGTTGGCAGTCAATTCGGATGAACAAATGAATTGAAAAAAAAAAGAATGAACTGTAATTAGACCTCTAATAGGCACGTACAAAGTTCGCGGCTCCCCTCACAAATGGTGCTGTGGTACCACAAGGGAATGTAGTCATCCATCAAGCAGCCATCAAGGGAGAAATCGTGACAGTTTATGGATTGGCTCGCTAGCTCTCTTTGCTGTGTCTCTCATTCAGTTTTTCCCCAAGGGGAGAAAATCCGACAATAGAAGAAGCTTCTTTGTGAGCGGAATCTAACCTGCTGTCCATCTGAGGTAGTATTGTCGTGACCTGACCCTCAAGAGTTCTTTTCTCACGTTGTGGTTTTTGAAGCAAAGGTAAGATCTACAGTATTTTTTTCATACAATCACGAAGAAAGAAACACACAAATAATACACTGCCCGATGTTATAGGATACAGTCTCTCTATCAATCAATCAATCACTTGATGAGTTTATCTGCAGCTATATCACGAACTCGGTGAGTTTCCCAGCAAAGATAAAAAAGACCAACTACATTGCAGTCCATTTATTTTACCTTCTTGTCCAAACTACAAAACTGAAAACCACAACAAGGGGCAGAAGACAATCAGTCTCAACCATTGGCAGTGTCTGCAACTGCCTGGTCACAGCAGCACACACTGCCCAGACCATTCTTGTTACCCAAAATTGCTCCTCTACTTAGCCCTGCACAAAACCTAACCGTAGGCCCAGGGACTTACCTTAACCTACCTTTACACCTTTTTCTTTTGCGGCTCACGGAATGTCGCGCCTGTCTTCATGTACCCGCAATGCCCGACTTGTACCCGACTGGCTAGTTGGTTCACCAACTGGCTTTTGGAGCAGGACGCACACCAGCAGCGTACACCAGAGCTGATTCATCCAGGCCAATATCCAGTTTACTGTTTTGTTAAACCCCATTTGCCCACCCAATGTCTTACTGTGGGTGTGGATGTGCAAATGACTATGAATTCCTTGTACGTAAGAAGGTCAAAAACAAAACGTATTTGCCCTGGGCAAAATATGGACCCGGGACCGCATCCAGCTCGGCCACCTTCTCTGACCGGTCCTCACAGTGACCATAAAGACAAAGAAATACTGTTCTGAAAGTTGTGTTTTAATATGCGCACATAAGCAAGAGCTGCAATATGTTTTTGATGACTTTTCTGACTTCTTGACCACCTATTTTTCCCAAAAAGAGATGAGCAAAAATGACAACAGTGGTCCTAATGCAAGTCACATTCTTATTTGCTGCATAGTTTAGGGAAGTGGGCCAAGAAGATTTGGCCAGATAACATCATAGCTCATTTCATCTCACAAGACAATGTGATTTGTCTAAATGCATGAAACTGATTCACCGCCAATGACATATATTTTCGTCTTTTAAGAATGCAGACATGCAATGCCAGGTACACATTTCTGTTTTTTTTTTGTTTTTTTTTCATGTGGAACGATAAAAATAATATTGCCGAAATTGAGGTTCGATGCTGGCTTGACCCATGGCAAGCCTTGCAGTTAATCATGTGGGCCCTTTCCGAAATGAATTGCCTACCCCTGGCTGAGAGTATGGTCACAAAAATGCTCAAATGGAAAATCTTTGATGGAGTATAGCGAAGGAACACCTCCCCGTCTGCAGTAGTTCCACTTCAAGTCACCAGTGAGCACTGCATACATATCCCATGCAGCTATGGTTCATGAATGCCCCCGCACATATTGTCTCTCCAGACCATTAAACACTGGCCAATCACAGTCCAATCTCAAGGAGTGCATTGGGTGGGAACAAACCACAGCATTGAGCTTTTTTTTCCCCTTAATGTCACATTTCTATCGAGACTACTGGGTATCTGTGAATATCCCTATGAACACACCAAAGTCAAAGGGCTAAGCAAGTTCTGATGCATTGTGGACTACACATACCAATAATCCACCATTGTCTCGTGAATAACCATTTGAATTCTTATTGTGCAAATTTGTTTACAATTTTAATTATTTGTTTTATCTGAATAAGCTTTTAATAACACTAAAATAAAACAATTACTACATTAGACTAATTACAAATTCTCTACATAAAGGCCTTAGAATATTATCCATCCATTTTTTGATCCGCTTATTGTCACAAGGGACACGGGGCATGCTGGGGCCTATCCCAGATGTCTGCCGGCAGTAGCCGGGGAACACCCTGAACTGGTTGCGAGCCAATCGCTGGGTACAGACAGTTAAACAACTCTTCAATTATGGTTAATTTTGAGTGTTTCATTAACCTGCCATGTATGTTTTTGGAATGTGGGAGGAATTGGGTGAACATGCAAACTGGCCACAAGAAGGCCCGGGTCTGGAATCGAACCCTGCACCTCTGCACTGTGAGGTGGACATGCAACCAGTCGAAGAGCATGCCAAACCCATACAATGGTATTTCTATCAAATGCATGTCGCAAATAGGCTTTTAAACTGTAAAGCACAGGTGTCAAAGTCTGGTCCTCGAGGGCCAGTGTCCTGCATGCTTTCCATGTCTCCCTGCTGCAACACACCTTATTCAAATGATCAGGATCATTATCAGGCTCCTATTGAGCTTGCTGATGAGCTTATCATCAGCAAGCTCGGGGGGGGGTAGATCTGACTGTAGTTCTCCGGCTAGGCTCTGAAGTTCAGTCAGGTAGTGGCCACCAACCCTCAAACACGGAGGCTCTGCAAGGTAGTCTTCTGCAAGGAAATGACAATTCACCAACTGCAAAGGCCCGAAATGAACTACTGCAGTACTGCCTTGTCCAGCATCTGCCCCTCGCCAGTGGATTTCCCCATCTGTAATCATCTCATCGCTGCATCCCTCAGCTGCTGTGCAAAGGTGAAGGGGCAATCCGTGGGTACCAGGTTGGCAGACCAGAACCGACATTGGTAATGTTCTGACATGTATACCACGCAGCGAAGGACAGCTTTCGGCACTGCCTCGAACCTGCCCTCCAAGGAGGCCAGCAATCTTCGTGTTGCAGTCAGCGCCTCCCCTGACAACATAGGAAGCAAGCACTTGGCCCATTCTGCAGCAAGCCAGCCACATGCGGCTGCCGTCACCTGAAACATTTGGCTCTTCTGACAACAGCATCTTGTGAAGAGCGATGTCTCAGAGTGCCCTACTGTGACAGCAGGCCCTGTAGCAGCTGGCTCTGCCTCTTACTTTGGGTCTGATAGGTCTTCAACTGCCGGCATTCACTGCTGCTTGTTCCCAGTGCACTGCAGAAATCTCCCCCAGCATTTATGATAATCACATCGTTGACTGAAATTGCTCTACATGTGACTTGTATGTGCTGGGGCATGTTGAGCATCACTGCGATTGGCTGGCAACCGGTTCGGGGTGTACCCTGCCTACTGCCACAAGACAGCTGGGAGAGGCTCCAGCACGCCCACGACCCTCGTGAGGACAAACAGATTGGAAAATGGATGTATGGATGTTGAACATTAGTGTAGCAGTCTCGCTACCTCAGTGAGTCCCGTAGCGCAGAAACACAGATACACTGCTTGCGCGCAGGCCTTTTATTTTATGTTCTGAGACAAAAGGCAGCACTGAAAATCACATTATATGGATATGAGGGAGCCACACTAATAATGATTTGGAGTTTGTCTTTCCAAATTAGCGATTAATGTCTTGATTCAAGTACACACAAACACACAGACAACTCACGCTGGACTTGTGTGTAGAAAACTGTTTATGATTTCAATGGAAATACGACAGATTAAACAGAAGATCGTACACTACCGTAAACTTAACTAAAAGAAGGCACATAAAAGTAACTCAGAGAAAAATGGAAAAGGTAATGAGTAATGGAGATGAATGAGAAATGGACATGTGCCTAGTGAATAATGAGGGCAATGTGTGAAGCGTACAAAGCCCAGATTATCCTTTCAAATGTAAATATGCACCAATTTGCAGCCTAGTATATTGCAAGTGTACACTTACTAAGGTTGAAGGTGGGTCACGGTCAGGCTGATGAAGAGTTCTGATAAGGAGCGGGTTGAAGATGAGGAAAAAAGGGAAAAGTAGGGAAAAAAAAAACAAACAGGTAGCAAAGTTGCGACCCTTTCTTTTTTGGAAAATGAGTGTTTTTGGTTAGCGTGAGAGTTACGACATTTCTATCATATCTTCTCAAGAGGAACACGGAAAGACATCGCTCATGAATTCAATTACCAAAAAGTGTTAAAGCACAGGTACAATTGCCCTGCTTGTCATCAATCTTGACTTCAACCAACCGCTGTCCCTACATACTATTATCCTTGCTGCAGCAACAGCTCGAGGTGCTCAACAACAGCTCAACAATTCACTGTAAACTAAAGGAGAAAAGATAGAAGAGAAAAATATGCTAGAGTGTAGGAAAGGAAAAAAAAAACCTTCAGGCAATTTAAAAAGAACTTTTCTTTGAAAGCAACTGCAACTCTAACAAAGATGCAAGGCGTTGTACCGTACATGCATACGGACTCCGAGGGCTCTGTTTTTGAGCCGGCGCAAAGTTTGCGCAGGGACACGTCAGACTAAGTCCTGAAATTTTCGTAGACCCATGCAGAATGCTGCATTCCACCAAGTGCTGTTGTCCTTCCACTGCAAGAAAATCCATCAGAATTGATGGCAGGTGGCTATTGTGAAGTGTGTCGTGGTGAGAAGTGCACTCCTGTTTCAAATTTAGTTCGTATCGCATATCGGTCAAGCCACTCATATCTCAGGGCACCAGCAGCGTTATCACATTTGGAATCTGAAGAACAAATGTGACCAAAGTTATGGTTAATGTAAAATCAGAATGGAAGTGCTGCAGTGTAGTGTAAGTAATTCCAAATCTACAGACCTTATCCTGTCAGTACAATGAGCTGACCTACGTTGTCAGTAAAAACAAGAGAATGGTCAGGGCAAAACAAATCCCTCCTGCCATATCCCCAACTGCATGTGAAATGTTTTTTTTTTTTTTTCTTCCAGTGAGTCATTTTCTCTCCATCTGTCCTCTGACCCGGTGCCTTGGGCAGAGCGCGTCAGTTTATGCAAGTTTCCCTCCCTTGTGTTAACACGGCAGCCTCCTTGTACAGCGCTTTGAGATAAATAGGCGCCATCCGAGTGCATTGCACCATCCAGAGGCTCATGTGTATGTTTGACAGTCAGTGGATTCTGTCGATATTTCCATTTCCTGAAAATGGACTGAATTACCTGACACAGCTTTGCACTGTTCTTAATATGGAAGAGATTTAAATATCAGTCTTATATTTCTAATTTCTGCTGAAAACAACAAATTCGCTGAATATTGCACAGTATTGCTAATTATTGGAGTTTCTGAGAGGAAAGGACAAAAGTGAAACGAACAAGTTACTGTGTGGTAGTTACGTACGCCGCTAACCACCTTGAAAAATAGCCCAGTGTTTGCATGTGTTTGTCTTTGTGAGTGTTTTTATCCAACAAGGCATTGACCGTATCATTTAAAAGCAACAACGCCGGGTTTCCTTGGACTTAGTCCAAATGAGCTGTTCCAAATTCAAATAGGCTGCGGCTGCACACCGGTCTACTGGCTAGCACGTCCGCCTCACAGTGCAGAGGTGCAAGGTTCGATTCCGGCCCCGGCTTGCCTGTGTGGGTTTTCTCCGAGTACTCCGATTTCCTTCCACATTCCAAAAACATGCGCAGCTTGATGGAACACTCTAAATTGTCCGTTAGGTGTGAGTGTGACCACAAATGGTTGGTGGTCTGTCTATATGTGCGCTGCGACTGGCTGTCAACCAGTTCAGGGTGCACCCCGCCTACTGCCCAAAGATGGCTGGGATGGCCTCCAGCACATCCGCAACCCTCGTGACGATGAAGCGAATTAGAAAACGGCTAGATGGAAAATAGTCTCTGCTTGCTTCCTGACAGCATTTAGTGTCGGTGTGTGAATTTTGACTCACAGAAGTACACAAGTACAAAAGAGCATGTTCCACAGTGTCAGGAAGCTTTTATTCAATGCGGACTTCATTCTCTTGAGAAGCGTTTCTAAAACGTTGGTTCCTCCAATCAAATAAATGCCGAAGGCCTCGTTCCTAAAATATAATGAGTAGCTTGTGTTAGGAAACGGAATGTTGCTTCTTAACCCTCTGCCAAAGAGGCTTCATTCTCCAGTTGTGGTCGTGGCTCCCATGTGAGGAAAGTAATCGGATCAGTACAAGGCGCAGAACGCCTGAAGCGCCATGAGAAATGGGCACGTTTGAGGCCACTGAATCTAATCAATGAGATAATCAATAGGTGGGGGCTGAAGGAAGGGTATTACTTAGGACTGGCGGAAACACCACTCGCTCATCTTGATTAAAGGCCACTCTTGGTGGGTCACCACTTGGCTGTTGTGCTCTGGGCTGACACCAGAATTCAGGGTCAATTATGAATCTGTTTAATTACTGCGGTATTATCTCTGTGGTCTCAACGGTCCACATGCGGATATTGGAATGCGTTGAGGTTTATGAATGACTCCGGGAGATATTGATCTCTAGTCCCACGTGAAGTTTATTTGACGCAAGGGCACTAAATGCATTCAACTTGAACCCGTGGCATTGCATAGAAAGCACGGCTCTATAGCAGCTCAGGGTAAGTTGCGACAGCAGCCAAATAAATAACATAATACGGATTAGACACGCTGAAACTGACTTACAGGGGTTCTCGTGAAGCTGTGCTTTTAGTACGGCTCCAGGCTACATTTTGTGTTGCCACAATTTAGTGTTGTAATTAAATGTCGCTTTTCAGGCATGTTTGCGTTTTAACAAGCACAATGGTGCCACTCGTTTGTGTTAAACAATTGCTTTGTGCGTGAGCAGCCTGCGCTAAAGAACAGGGGCTGGTTCATAAATATTCCTTTTTATAGAACACAGCCGTACCCCCAGACTTGATGTGCTGTGGTATTAAATGTAGAGCAGCACCCGGATGTATAACATTGCCATGCAATTCCTTTCTCAGTTTCAGGATTTGCCTCAAATGAGTAAAAATTGGTCGACATTTTTACAGAGTCAGACTTTTTTTTTTCCCTCTAACTGATCTGTATTTAAGCATTTTAGATTACACTACAGAGTGGCCACTAGAGTGGGAGTAAATCTTCAGAAAAGATTAAAACTTCTTCACTCAGAGCCCCCTACGCTCATTGTGTAAAATGCAGCTGAGTAACTAAGTTCTCATTGAATAAAAGTCGATTGTAATTGTTTGGAGTACAACTAACTCATCCACTACTTTGAGTACAATCTACTTTACTGTCTTCCAAGTGTAAGTTTTACTCGGTTTATACTTGGACCAAACTGACTTGGCCTTTCTCAGTATATAATTTTCTTCGATTAGAGTACTTAATGTGTTAGCAAAAAGTAGGCCCCGGCACTAAATGCAAAACAGCAATTGAATTATTATGAGGAAGTGGCCCCAACTTAAACTGCAAAAGCCACTGAGACCAACAAAAATGCCGAGATGGCAGGATGGGGTTTCCCCTACAGGAAGTGCTGCATCTGGTCTCATCCACATGCAGGCGTTCGGGGAGCATATCCCAGCAACTATGGAGTGCCTACTGGGCCATAACAGAGTTGTAGTGTTGTACGCTCAGCATGTAAAACAGACAACCTCATTCTGCTATTTATCCCAAATGTATTGCTCTATTCGATGGTCTTTTGGATTGGGCACAGTCACACAATTTAAAAAAATAAGAAAAATGCTGCGTGATTTTTAATCAAATCCTATAGTTCCATTTTAATACAATGCAGAATAATAATTGCAAAACAGAGGCTTGTTTTTTTTTATATTTCTGTGAATTATAGATTTTAAAGAAATATTGTTTTGTTTCTTAGTTATCAAAAATGCCACGTTTTCTTTTGAAAACCAAATAACATTTAAATGTAATCTAAAGGTATAACAAAGATTAAAAAAAAAAAAAAAAAAAAGCTGAAACCCGATGAAAATTCCGAAAATCACAACATTGTTTTACTCAACCTCAACCACACTTTATTTAACAAAATAGAAGCAGGTCAAATATTGCAAAGCATAAAAATGTAGTTTGAAACACAGCGTTTGAAAATGATAAACCATCACGTGGGCTGAAGCACACAGTAGACAGCGACCCCCAGGTAGCCCCTGGGGTTGGACAGAAGAGCAAAACTGGGAGTTGAAGAGGATGCGATGCCTTGATGAGTCACAGGTTCACTGCGTCCTTACTACCAGAGGTCAAGCAGGGTGGAAATGTAAAAGCAAATCCACAGCTCGGTGAAAAAATGTTTGGGGCCTCCAGAACAGCCATTGCAAATGATTCACAACATTTGCATCCGCAAATCATTCATTATTCTTTTTTCCCGGGCCTCTACATGAAATTCTCTTTTTCCTATTATTTCTCACGTGTGAAAGATAATAGTTATGGGTGCATGAATGCAAATGTTCACACGTCTCTTCTGCCGAGGGAACAAACAAAAGAAGTGATTCAGCACCGTGGACAGCGCTCAACTGTTTCCCGGGGGAGACACGTTGGCCTTCTGGCTTGGGCTGACGTGCCATCTCACTGCAGCTCTTTATCCTAAACGTGAATACCTTGACAATCTCATCCAAGCTTAATTTAATTGCGAGGTGTCACTATTTGGGACCCTTCAGAGAAAATGAATTGGTGGTGTCAACACGAGTTACAAGGCGTTTACATTGCGCTAAAACACAGAAAAGGGCACCTGCGCATTTGTGACGGACGGCACATCATAATGTGTGGCTGTCTTCATTTCTTTTTTTGTTTTTTTTTTGAAAGCGGCATTTAATGTTCACACCCTCCGTTAAAGCAGACCTGCATGGTGTAAAAGGCAACCTGCATCAGTCGTTGCCATGTTTGTGCAGGCCTAAAAGCACCACCTCTATATGATGACAGGACACATTCCACAAAAGCAAGAATCCTCCCCCAGTATAGAATACTTCAAGCACAATTATTTTGTACAAGGTTATATAGCTATAAACAAAAAAGTCCACAGTAAAGGCGAATCATAATCATACTTTTTTTTTTTTTAAATGTGTGTGGAGGAATATGCATTTTTTTTCACAAGACAAAGCAATCTATGCTATATTCACCTGCAATTCTCAAATAGACCGAATCATTCTAGCTCATTTGAAAACTTGGCTAATTTTTATGAAAAAATATGATGGTACAAACCCCCCATTTAAATGACTTGATTTTTTTTTTTTTGTTTTTAATTTCCTCTCACCCAAAGCAGGCTATGTTCATAGACACACACAAAACCACAGAACTGTTATTTGAGCTACATCATCTTTGCGGCAGAAGCATCCTTGTGACGTCATGCTCGTCCGCATGTCGCCACGGAGTCAACAATTGGCACGGCATTAAAAATAACACAGTATACATTCAGAAAATAGGATGACCTCGCAGACGTGCGTGTGGTTGGGTCGGGGCTGGGGGCCTGCACCCGCACCATCTGCAATGGTATAAATAACCTCAATATTCATCGACAATCAAATCATAAGGAACAGAATAAAGGAACATGCACTGACAGCATTATGTCCTTTCTGATACTAATCTTGTTTACCCTCTTGCCTCTCCAAACAGGTTTAAAACAACAAATCAAATCCTAACTGCAGTTTCACAAAAATAGAGAAATGGCACTTTGTTATAGTCATATATATGTAACTCTCATAATATCTCTATATATAGTCGTCATATTGATGGAGAATGAACGGGTGGGAGGGGGGGTCGCCTCCTCTCCAGTGGTCATGGTTCCTCGGTCGCGCGCCATGTGTGCGTGTGTTGAAACCATGCAGAAATCTCATGCATATGATACATCGGCCCGACTATTTACATTTACATTCATGCGCTCGTGCACCGTTCCCTCGCGCACACACATCCCGATTTTATCGCATGACCCCTCTCTGCCGGAAAAAAAAAAAAAAAAAACAAAAAAAAAACAACATATGTCGTCCGATTGCGGCTAATAGCACAGGTGGAGGGAGTAGTGTTTCGGGGGGCGGGGTAGGACTGAGGGATTGTCATGTACAGAATATACACTGCCGGGGCCCTGTGCAGCAGACTAACTGGTTGACGTTGACTAAAACGAGACACAGCCGACCGAGGCCGTCCGCCTCTTACACGGGGACAAATGTGTTGTTTGGGTTGTGTATGCACGCCAGTCTGCGCGTCCTTTGTCAATCCAATCTGGCCTGCCTTCTTTTTACGCATCGTTTGTCGTGGAGAGATGCGTGGTGCAGTCAAAGCCCCGCTGAGCCCCCGCGTCTGCGTGGTAGGGACCACTGTGCCAATACGATGAGTCGCACACTGTCTGCAGGGAGTTGATCTCGGAGGCAGACGAGTTGCCGTCCCGCCGCTTGGACCGCTTGCGGTTCCGCAGGATGAAGACGAGCATGCCAACAACAGTGAACGCGGACGTGACAAACACCAGCAGCAAGCCGGGGACGAGCACGGAAATGGAGACCCGGTTGGGCTCAATATAAGAGTTTGAGCGCGTGCCCGAGTCGAGCGTGAAGGTGCTGTTTTTGGACAGGGAGGTGGGAGGGGGGATCCGCTCATAGAGTCTGGGACACATGAGGTCATTCCGCACGTAGCGGAAGTCGCGTTTCCAGAACTCTTCCGGCGACTCGCACTTGAGATCGCTCACGATGACGTCAGCTCCAAGTTTCTCGGTCCACTGCTTGAAGGGCACGATGTTGCAGGAGCAATCCCACGGATTCCCGTGCAAATCAATCTGAATGATGGAGTTGAGCTGGTCCAACACGCCCGCTACAGGCAGATAGGAGAAGTAATTGTTGTGCAGGCTTATTTTGGACAACGAAATCCCAAGGAACGCATCCAGGGGTAACGACTTGAGCAAGTTGTTGTTGAGAAAGAGAACCCGCAGGTTCGGCATGGGGCTGAACGCGCCCGCCGCTATCAGCTGGATGTCGTTGTATTCCAAACTGAGGTATTCCAGGTTGACGAGGCCGGCAAACATTTCCGCCATGAGCGTATCCAGATAATTCTTATCCATGTACAGCCACCTCAGCTCAGTCTGGTTCTGGAAAGTGCCGTTGTCGATCGCTTTGATGTTGTTCCCGCCGAGATCGAGCAGGTTGAGGCTGGCGTAGCCCAGCAGCTGAGTCTTTTTCACCGCGTGGATGTTGTTGTCTCGCATGTTCAGCTCGTGGGCGGCCAGCGGCCTCGGCTTCAGGTTGGACAAGCTCTCGATCTTTTTTCCCTCGCAGTTGACCCCCAGCCCCTGTCTCGAGCCCACCAGCTTGCAGTTGCACGGCTGCGGGCAGGTGGCGTTGCGAAGCTGCTCTTTGGCCTCGCTCGCACCTGTCGGCCCCGGTGTGGGTTTGGTCTTAAGCTGCCAGTTCTCACGAGACTTGGAACGGCTCTTGGCTCCGTGACCGCCAGGCGTCGGCGGCCCGCTGGCATCCGCGCTGGGCTTGTAAGGCGTCGGACGTGGGCCGCCGCCGTGTGCCACAGGGCCTGAGGTCTCATCCTGCGTGGGAGGGGCCACCAGGCTGGTGTCTGCTCCGCCTCTCTGTGAAGGGCACAGTTCCTCTTCAGACGTCTCGTTCAGGTCGCTCCCTTGCAGCCTGGTGGGAGCCTCGCAGATCACTCTCCCGATGAGCGCGTTGGGCGGGATGTTCTCCAGCCATTCTTTGAGGGAAACCAGGTCACAGTTACAGTCCCAGGGGTTGTCTTCGAGCAGAACCTCCACAATGCCCGGAATCTGCTCAAGGATCCCTTCGTAAGGCAACGTTTTGATTCTGTTCCCCCGTAGGTCAAGATGCGTAATGGGCACGTGTTGAAACACGTTTATGGGTAGCGCGCTGATGAGGTTGTCATTAAGTATTAACACTTCAAGTTTGTTCAGGTCCCTGAACACGGCTGGGTCAATGTCCCTTAAGAGATTAAAATCAGCTTGCAGGTATTCCAAGTCATCCAGGCCCAAAAAGGTACTCTTCCTGAAGGAGCGGATCTTGTTGTTGTTAATGTGCAGTCTTTTGACCAGCTGCAGCCCCAAAAAGGCGCCCGGGACTATGTCGTGCAGCCCGTTGTTCTCCAAATGCAAGCTGACTGCATTGTAAAAGTTGGCGAACTCGTTGGGGAAGAGCCTGGACAGCGAGTTGCCGTGCAGCAGCAAGTGGTAAAAATGCGAGCTGGGCCCGGTGAGGTGCTGCAGCGTGGTGAAGCTCCTTTTTTCGCAGCCGATATGCACGTCTCCCTCGACCTCTGTGCACGAGCATATCTGCTCCTGACACACGTCCCTTGTCACGTTCCCACTGGCAACACAAAGAGCCGCGTTCAGCAGGACAACCCAAAGCAGCATTTTTCAATGCGGACAAGACATCCCCCGTCTCAAGACATAGGAGCTGTTGATCGGGTCAAAAACAATCCAAAGGAAAGCAGAGGGGAGACGCGGGTGGGTACGGCAGTCTCGGTAAAAAACATCTGACCTGCTCGTCAGCTCACACTTTGGAACAGAAACCTCCTCACAGTCTCAGCGGGTCAATTGGGCGAAAAACAAGAGGAACTAATGTCCAGCGCATCCTTTTTACAGCTGAAACGACTGACCTTGGCGGAAAAATTCGGAACAAATGGTCGCCTTCTTCTCTCGCTGGCGCGCTGCGGCGCGGGGAGCTGTCCCCTCTCCCCTGGTGCCGAGGCTTGACTGGAAAGCACCCGCATTCCCCCCTCACATCTCTCGCCTGCGTCTCACCCCGTTCATTCCTCTTCTTCGTGCGTCGAACGGCACCGCACCAAAAGGAGCACACAAATTGTGCATCCAGCGCGGAGCTGTGGACGAAAGACGGGATATACTCCACTCAGCTGCGCTGGCGAATGGGGCGAGAGAAAAAAAAAAACGGCGGCGCAAAAATGGATTAGAAGTCTCGAAAAAGATGTGTGCGCGTCGACGATTGCGCCAAAGTTGCGCCAATTCAGCGTGCTACCAGCCGCCGACTCACTCCTCCAGCTTGCAGCACCGCTGCAAAAGTGTCCAAGTCGGCGCAGCAGTGGCGCGATGACACGTACAGGTCGTGATGCCTCACTTGCATCCCGAATTCCACACCCATTATTTAAGGAACCACCCAGCAGTGCAATCGTTGCTCTCGATGTTTTTTAACGAACACTGTCGAATGCGGTAAAACTAATTCATCCGCCACGGGCATGCCTCAGCTCTACAAGAGTATCAAACGATGCGTCAGCCTGTATGCGCATGTGTGCATGACGTGTTCCTTGCTAAGATGCTTTGCAGAGAGGGACCCACGAGGATGAGAAACAAAGGGACGTGAGATGAGCAAAGATTTATATTTGCCGTTTGTTTGTATTGTACTCGATTTTTTTTTTTTTGTAGTTTTTTTCATATGCGTGGAAGTTCCATACAAGTGAAGCTTCAGTCTGCATTTCCCACTTTGTGGCAACAACCATAAATGTTCTATCACGTCTGTGGGAAGCAGCACATACTGTATGTTCAATAAACCTTGCCAGGCTGTGAACATCCGCAGTCACCTAATGGCGCCCTATGCATGATGTGCTTTAACTGTCTACATCAGTGTTACACGTTGCCCTCCCATGCCACACAGGCAGACAAACACACACACACACACACACACACACACACACACACACACACACACACACACACACACACACACACACAAACACACACACACACGCGCAACTGTCTACATCAGTGTTACACGTTGCCCTCCCATGCCACACAGGCAGACAAACACACACACACACACACACACACACACACACACACACACACACACACACACACACACACACACACACACAGGCGCGCTCGCGCAAGGTTAGAAATTGTCTGCCTTCTGGCGACCGCTGACCAGTCAGTTACTGTGTCTCGTGGTTGCACACTCTTTCAGTGTCCAAACATTTTGATTCAAGAATAATCCCCAAAATAGGATAAAATGGTATTTCTAGCGGGATATCCTAATCTTGAGAGTCAAACTTAATTGGATTGTGAATACAAAATGCATTATCCAAAGGAATGGAGCATGGAGCTCAGCATGATGATGTGATACAGATAATGTCGCATTGCATTAGTGTGACTGGGGACCAGAGGAGCTCATACTCATGACACATAACTTCATCGTCTAGCAAGACAACAAATTATTTCCTGAGGATGTGAATGGGACTCACGAGAGTTTATCCAACACTAAACATTTAGGTTATAGCAAGTTAAAAGGAAAATCTGATGATCGGTTTTAAATTGGTTGTGTAGATAGATTAGCAGCGAAATCCTCAGTTGAATATGAACGGAAAATATTTATTTACAGTATATCGAATGAAGGCGTGCTCTCCCTGTTGATTCAAATGATAAGCTCATCAGCAAGCTCTGCGAAAGCCTGATATTGAACCTGTTCATTTGAATCAGGTGTGTTGCAACTGGGAAAGATGGAAAACATGCAGGCCTTTCAAGACTCACCCCTGGCTTATCCTCAGGAGGGTCACGGGAAGGAAGTCTGGGCTTCCCTGCTAAAGCTGTTGGCCCCGCGACCCGACCCCCGGATAAGCGGTAGAAAATGGATGCATGGATGGATGATTTTTTTTGCTGTTGTTAGTATGTGTTCATATCGTTTTCAAACGTTTTCAAAACTAAGATGTATTTCAAATTTTTGGGTTGTATTATTTGGTTCGATGTGAGGGACACATTTCTAATATTTCAGCATGAAAGATCCCTTCTTAATATTTTTAATGAGCAGACTATCCAGTCAGGTTCATGCGATTGACGGAACACATTGATCTAAATTAAAATTATATCAACTGTGTTCACTAAATTAAAAATTAGTGAACGAATCCTATAAGATGCTGGATAGGAGTCTTGCCCTTGGCAGTTTAATGCGCCATTGAGATTCATCCAGAGCCCCTTCAAAAAAGGGAGTTTTGGAGCCAGTAGAATACTTTCTGGGTAATTATAGAAAGGTCAGGAGCCATGTTCAGCTTGTTTTCACATGAGCATCGAGTGCGACTGAGTGTGTGCAAGCAGCATTCAAGATAAGGCCCATTGGTTGAGAGTTCCCCATGAGTCATTCTTTGATCGTAAATAAGGTCTAATCAGCCAGATCATAGGATGTGGAGGGCAATTATGAAGTCCATTGAAACCTCAGCACAACTCCAGGTTGGTGATATAAAAAAAAGCAAACCCCGAAACATTGACTATTTGACCAAAAAAAAAGTGCTTATAAAGGGCATGCAAGCACCTTATTTCAATTATGGACATAAGGTTCATACCAATATGTGATGTACAAAAAAAGAGGGGTCAAGTTTGAACCGAGAGTCAATAGGACAACTGGCAAAAGCACAGCCTGTGTGATATTGAGCGGCAAGCCTGTATGAGGACTCAGCAGAACGTCTGACTGCAAATCTATACACAGCTATCAACAAGCCTTCTCCACCCACCACAATAATCTCGACACATGTCCCCGATGACCTGCCGAAGCAGCCCGAGAGGCCGCTGGGGCGGGATCACTTACTACCATCTGAGCTAGCAAAGGGACTGAACTGAGCAGGAGGTCATTCACAGCACTGAAGTTTTCTTAATGGGGTACATGCTGAACAGAAAAAGTGAGCAAACGAAAAAGAAGGAAAAAAAAAAAATCACTTCGGATGACATCTCATTCGCCCAACAAAGTTGACCCTTTAAGTTTAGATCGCTTACAATGTTTAAAATACATATTATACAAATCTATGAACGTTTGTATCCAAGAGCTCAGTTTAATCTTATTTGTTGTCCTTTGCTTTACCCAGCGTGAAACCCTTTAATGGTTGGTTGGCCAACCTCTGTCCTGGCGTACTTCATCTCACCTCAAAAGTAGTATGGTGCATGCCTTTTCTATTTGAAATTCAATTGATTTTGAGGAGTCTTATGTTTTAAACTGCAGCAATTAATCCGTGTTACCATGGCAGCTGGTTCATCTCTGCTAAATCAGACAGAGCTGGTGAAACACTCTCATCGCACAGCAGTTGGCCCTGATACCACATGAGAAACAATAATGTTGAGCGTCACCCCTCTAATTGATGGACACATGGACCAGGGGTTTCATGCCCCATGATTCATTCGAACCTCTTACAGTACAACTTCACACACTAGAAGCTCTATTGTCATAGACAGGTGCATGTAAAAACCATCACATCTTCATTTATGTGCAGGGGCAAGTCGAGTTGAGCATATTTGTGACTTTGACAGATCGTGATGCACGTTTCTGGGTGCAAAGCAGGGCATTTTCTACAACATGCCTCCAGCGCACCTGACAATTTGGTGACAGAATGTAGACTACCCGGTCGACAAAAGACCAAATAAAAACTGGTCTACGTTGTGGCACAGCTGGTCTAACACAATTTGGTGAACGTGATCGAGGCGCAGAAAGACAGATTCTGATCTCTCGATGTCCTTATATTTCACTCATAAAAATTTGACAAGAGCATGCATCGATCCCTCTAAATCAGGGGTGTCAAACTCATTTTTGTCACGGGCTACATTGTAGTCACAGTTTCCCTCGGAGGGTCATTATGACTGTGAAATACATGTTTGACCACCTCCTCCTATTATTACATATACAGTACACAATTAATAGATAACTAATTTTGAAATCAAAAGTCAAGGAGAGTAGTTTGTCCATAGCACGCTGCTCTCTGCTGTGCGCACTTGAGCGGGAGCACGTACGCACGTGGTTAAACCAATCAGCGCCGACGCAACCCACATCACAGATCAAAGAAGCTTTGAGCAAATGACAACAGCTAAGATAGCTTAGCTGTTGAGTGGCATTGCTACAGAACGATCATATGTCAGTAAAACTTATTTAATAAAGCAGTGACACAGTTCACTTAATCAACAGCATATTATAACATTGACTCGTTAACATTGAACTCTCTTGCTGCTGCTCTATTTCCGTGTTCAACTGTGTAACCCGATCGCCTTAAGTTTGAACTCTGAGTTGAAAGCATGTCTCTCGCAAGGAGCCATTTTGGGGTCGACATATTACTGTAATAATCATACACAAGGTGCATCGGATTTTAAGGTGCGCTGTGAGCGTTTAAGAAAATGGAAGGCTTTTATGTGTGCCTTTTAGTGCAGAAAATACGGTAATGCAAAACAAGAAAATGCTTGCAATAGCTCAACATGATTATATATTGCACATGATAGTTTGAAATTTTGGTACAGATTTTAGCAAGTGTCATGGAAGTTGGCCCGGTTGATTTGCTTTCGCGAGCCACATAAAATGATGTGGTGTACCAGATCTGGCCCCCGGGCCTTGAGTTTGACACCTGTGCTCTACATCACAGTAAAAGTCAATTCATCATCAGCTGTTGAACTGTCAACCAAGACATTATTTAACAGCCAACACAACCACCGATTACCAGATTGATGTTCAAACTATTTTTGTAGTGTAGTCATCCCCACGCACAAATACTTGCGAGACACACGGCACGTGTTTCTGTCAGTCATCTGTAAAACGGGAGTCCATCATGATGGATTGAGAAAGTTTGTCACCACTGACTCGGTTAGTGGCGAATCCACTTCCGTCAATGCTTCGTCTGTCACTGTCACGTCGCGTACAAGGCAGGGAAAAGAACTGCTTCATACGCAACAGTGCGAACGAGAATAAGTGGAACCCGAAGTAGCAGACACTGACAAGGCTATTGTCTCAAAATAATATTCATTACAAACGAAAAAACTCCGTCTAATGGAAAACAGAAAACGCTGGTCAAAACGAGAACCAGGATATAATGAAATGCGAAAAACAAAACGCTTGCGAAAAAAGGGCAAGGAAAAGGATAAGACAATTTACTAGGATAAGTATATTTTCAGACTAATCCCCAATGGGATGACGAACGAGTAACAAACAACAATCGAATACAGTGTACGAGCATGGGCAATAACAGTGGCACGGCAAGCAATACTCCGGCAATGAGACGAAAGCCAGAGTGCTTAGATATAGCAGGTGAAATCATAGACAAATGGACAGCAGGTGTGCAGGCAGCAGAATGAACGCCTGCCACCTGCTGCCAAATACGGAATATGACAGTCACTACTGATGGAATGCCCACCTCTGTGAATTATTACCATTGTCATGTTTTTTGTACATCTTCCTAAAAGCACATAGTCCGTACGCCTCTCGTGCATTATATTTAAAGGGAGCCATGGGAGCTGCTTCCATTGCTCGGGATCCAAGCCAACCGGTTCAGTGCCATAACGTCGTAAACGTGCATTTCTAACTGCGCGCGTCTATGAAAATACCAAAAGAAAGAAGACTCCACCCATGCTTATTCGAGTTGGACTGCGCTTTGAGTTACCCTTGCGCTGGGCATGTAAATAGATCCCTATGTGTTTACAATGGTTTATGGTGTGCATAACAACCACCGTTCCTTTGCAAACATATGTTGTGTGATGTGCATCGCACAAGAAAGTTTAACGGTTTACCTGGCAATCTCGCTCACACTCAAGGTGGTATTTATGTGACTACTTTCGAGCCCGGAGCAGTGTAATGGAGTGGTATTCATCAGATCAAAGAAGCAGACATGAGAATCACTCATGAGTGGTGGAGCCTTTTTCAGTGTGCATGTGGATGACCACTGTGGCACTGCACTTGTATTCATGGGAGGAAATATTGAATTGTATAAAATATATGAAACAGTTTGAAGTCCCAAGAGTCTCCAGAGAAAAATAATAACATTCGAGTTCTTAGCATTATGGAATGTATAATGCATTACATGCACCTCAAGGTCATGCATATTTCGTCTAATGTGTGACATAGCTGATTTTCAACGGCTTTATTCTTTTGCGCGACTGAATCGCATTTCGCTGTCATCTGCATGCCTCACAACATCCTATATGCAGTGGTATTGAAGCAGAGCATCTCTTTGTGCTTACAAAGCCACCAGGTATGCAAGATAGATATATATATATATATATATATATATATATTGTCCAACGGTTTGATGGAATTAAAGCATTCAGGTCATCTAGTGTAAAGTCATCATGGGGACAGTGGGGAAGCAGGTTGTCTCCTGTCTGAATGGGTTCTGGGCTTGCATCCAAGGGTTTTTAATCCTCATTGCCTTGTGCACTCAGTCTACCAAAACTAATACTAGCATGCTGTGCCATACCCAGTCGTTCAATTTTTATTTGAACGGTAGAGTCTTCCAGCCAGATCATTTGTTTGTTACCCCCCCCCCTTTAATGAACCAATATGGGAGCAAGGATTGGCAGGGGCTGAAAATTCTTTTTTTCATGCAGTTTAATCTTATAGCGTATAAAGAAGGCCTGAAAAAGAGAATAAGGCATGAGGAGACTACTCTGAACTAAGAACAAAAAGAAAAGACCACAAAAGAACTATTGAGTGGTTCGGGTAAGAAAGCACAATAAATGGAAACGCCAGGGAATGTAATTGCAAGGAGGAGGAGGGCATCAAATTATAAGGTTGCAAAGAATGAAATAAACACAAGCAACTCTGGTGTCTTTTGGAGGAATTCTCCTAAATCATGCATGGCATCAGTCTCAGCCACTGGACTTCTGAGGAGCCATCAAATTGACGCCACCTAAAATATTCCATCTAATCTTTGCCCTTGAAGCCTCCGTTGCCCTCAGCCATTAAAGACGCATGGAGGCATCACCCTTGACTGCACCCCACTAATGGACATTGATGCCAGACTGAGACACACAGACCATGAACCACAAATCTATTTTCTTGTCTCAAGAGTTGGGTGTGCAGTAATAACGCTGGCCAACAAATGTGTACTCAATGTTTTAATCAGAGACGCAAGTCAACTTTTTTAATGTTCTTTTTCAATTTTTTGTTTTGATTGTGCTGATTGTGAAAGGAGCTGAGAACAGGATTATTGCTTTCCTTGATTGCTAACTTACACACACTGATGAAAAATATTTTGCCCAAGCAAGCCCAAAGCAGGCAGGTGAGGAAAAGTTGCATTTTTGTATACCTGTACTTATGCCCGAAGTGGCGAAGCTGGCACTCAAGGAGTATTCACGGTTACACATTAACAGTAGGCCACTTCATAATGTACATATACCACAGACTGCCCTACCTTTGTTATGTAATGTAACTACGGGTATATTATACCATTCATTCATTCATTTTCTGATCCGCTTTATCCTCACAAGGGTCGAGGCGGGTGATGGAGCCTATCCCAGCCGTCTTCAGGCAGTAGGCGGGGTACACCCTGAACTGGTTGCCAGACAATCGCAGGGCACACAGAGACAAACAATCTTCTGAGTTCACATTCACACCTCAGGAAAATTAGAGTGTTCCATTAACCTGCCATGCATGTTATTGAAATGTGGGAGGAAAACCGGAGTACCCGGAGAAAACCCACGCAGGCCCGGGGAGAACATGCAAACTTCACACAGGAAGGCCGGACCCGGGACCAAACCCATGACCTCTGCACTGCGAGGTCGACGCGCTAACCACTGGACCACTGGGCCACCCATGTTATACCATGTCTGTTAAATAAATAAATAAATAAATAAATATCACATTTGAGGAACACACCACTGATTAAACCAAAAATTCAATGGCTAACATCCGATTAAGCGGTGTGCGTAAAAAACTAATCTATGTAAAAAAAAGTTCAAGCCGATTAAGTATTAAAATGATGACAGCGGCATTGTGACCATTTTGAGCAGTTCCATGATCCCTATGGCATGGCTGAGGAGTGCAAACCTGGCAGCATTTAGTTTTCCTGGTCTAGTTTGCTATAAAAATGCCCGATGGCATGGCCAGATTTTGTCATAATTCAGATACGGACATTCCTAACCATAACATCTTCCATTTTCTTCCTCTGAGAAAGGAAAAAAAGTGTTACACCAGCCGTAAAAAGAGACTATTAATGTACAAAAACTATGACCATACGGCAACAAAATATATTTTACGCGCAAGTCTGTAGCACTTCATTGCCTGAAAATATTAAAATGATTGTCCCAATATTTTGGATTTTATGGATGTTAAGTGATGTTCAGAGGAAGGCTTAACGACATCCATAAAATCCACAAACACTCCAGCAGACTCTGTCCAAGAACCACACTGCTATTGTTGCTGATTTGACCACCTGGGGTTCAACCAACAGCCTGTTGGTGGTCTCATGGTGTATTGAAGTTGTAAATTCCCCAGAGAAGGATGACAGCAAGAGCAGCACGATCGCTTACAGCTGACTCGTGCGTGCCCATTCCGGTCAAAATGGCAGGTTCTGATTTCTTGTGTCAGTCCAGCCCAAATATCATCTGTGGTCGGTGATTTTGTCCGATGTCAAACTTGGTGGACGTAATTTACAACCGACAGGTGTAATCAAGTAAGGCAAATATACTTAACCGAAACACTGGTCCTGCTTTGCTTTCATGACGGAATGAGCGAAAAGCAAACAATCATCTTGTCTTCTTTTGCTGAAGAGGATGTGCTGGACTGTGATTGGCTTTGGTTTCACATCCTCATGCGATTTTGACGCATATTTGTGTGATTGTTGGAGTGCAATCAACCTGGCCAACTTTATATGAAACAGTACATCATGGAGATGATCTTGCAGTTCCTTATAAACAAACTTTTTGCTTCTTCTGAATGGACTCCATCGAGTCAATTTCTACTCCCGCAATGTCAAAGGCTGTGCGCTGATATTCAAGGAGACGAAAGAAGCCATTCCAATCGACGGTTGAAATCTAGTGTTCCTCTTCATTTTTGCTCACACTTCACATTAGCGCGGGCTGTTCTCCCTTCCATGTCTCCTCCTGGACGCAATTTTTGCTCAGGGCACATTGGTCCACTCCATGTTGAACGCAAGGCAATAGTTTCTTCTTCTTCTTGGCGAAGCAGCACAAATGAAATAAGAGAGATTGTGAGTCCACTGTAATATGATGCTGATTCTCAACTAGCTTTAATGTTACTTTTTTTCCCCACTGGATAACTTTTTTTCCATTGAAGAGAGGATTCTCGTAACTTGCTAACAGTTCTAATGTCAATTCAGCCTTTGCCAGAGCTGTCACACTTCCTTGTGTGACATGGCGAAAAACAGCTGATGGAGTCGGGCAAACCTTCAAAATAAGGCTCAGAACTGTGTTCCAGCCACCGACTCAAGGAAAGAGGAAAGAGTCACCATGACCTGGTATGTCATAAATTTAGTGGCCTTGACAGTGATTATTAAGATATTTTTCTTTTTTTTAGGCAGAATTATGACTGGGTAATCCACTCTCCAAACATACCTAACTGCACCAAATTAAGTTATGAGGGCAGCTGGATTTGTATTTTGCTATGTTTTGGGCACAGATCAAGGTGCACGTGATGAGGGAATCATGTTGCTTCGTTGTTCTTATCATTGACATTCTGGGTCGACGGAAGGTGGCAATGTCATTTGTTTTGACAGCTGGCAACAGTTTGAAACGTAGCCTACTGACACCTACATGAAAGTGGAAGAGCAACAACCCCGATGCAAAGTTTGAGCAGTTCAATCGGGAGTTTCCTTCAGCCCATACAGTGTGAGCACTTCAAAAGCGAGGTTTGGCTCTATGTCCAAGACATTTCGTCATACAGTGTAAGCTGGAATTTAAAAGTAGCATTTCCAAAAGAACATAATGCTTGTCCTGTTTTAGGCAGATGCAGACGTATGGACTGTTTCATTCCACCCTATGTAAAGAACAGTTGATGAAAAGATTTCAAAAGGGTCTGGAATAGCCGTAGTTCTACCTAGGTATTCAGTAATGTGATTAAATATGCCAATTGTGATGTCTGGCCTAACTATAAAGAATGTTAGCGTCCCTGGGTATGAATAATGAAAGTTCATCAGTAAGTCCTTTTGTTATCTTGAGCACTTCAAAAGCGAGGTTTGGCTCTATGTCCAAGACATTTCGTCATACAGTGTAAGCTGGAATTTAAAAGTAGCATTTCCAAAAGAACATAATGCTTGTCCTGTTTTAGGCAGATGCAGACGTATGGACTGTTTCATTCCACCCTATGTAAAGAACAGTTGATGAAAAGATTTCAAAAGGGTCTGGAATAGCCGTAGTTCTACCTAGGTATTCAGTAATGTGATTAAATATGCCAATTGTGATGTCTGGCCTAACTATAAAGAATGTTAGCGTCCCTGGGTATGAATAATGAAAGTTCATCAGTAAGTCCTTTTGTTATCTCAAAGCGAGCTGCGGTACAGCCCGCCCCCCCCCCCCCCCCCCGCAAAAATTCAGATGTGATGAGATTTGAATATGATAATTAACATACACACTCAGACAATCTGAGCTGCTCACTGTGCTCCTGAAACTTACTCGTACGTTCTTCATTCTATAAAGATGCTGAAGTCTGGCTGTGCTGAAGGTTTCGACATGTCTGCCTTGTGCTATCTCTGCTAACCCCCAATAGGAGACTCAAAATCAGAGCACAAGCAACACAAATAATTAATACTCAGGGGCGGTGGAGTTCTGGTGCAGAAAAGATGATGAATTTAAGAGTAGAGATGAGGACAGAGCAACAAGAATGGAGTTAAGTCAAAGCTATCATTGACAGTAGGCCGGTAGACGTGTTTGAGTTCTACACATTTGTTCGTTCGCATGACCTCTTTGCTTGGGTACAATCTGTATCACATGGGGCAAAACTCTCAGACACAACTTTACTGGGGATTTGCTTTCAAAGCCTTTGTTCTTATGTTTTCATCTTCGCAGCGTGGATAATTCTGTGCCTCCAGCTTTTTGAAAAAGAGTTTGGGGACATCCCTTGCCTGCTCCAGCATGGCTGAACCCCAGTGCACAAAGCAAGGTCCATAAAGGATGCTTGACTTGTTGGTATGGAAGACTTACTGAATGTTTTGTTCAACAGAACAACTCTTTTGCGTGAATGTGAATGAGCAGATCAGTTCAGAGCATAACTACGAATCGCAGTGTCTGTTAGTTCCTCGTGAAACAGTGAACAACCAATGAGAAGCCAGCCTGCAGGTGGGAGACGGACTGTTGTGATTATACTGCCTTGTCGGTCTGGACTTGGTCGTGTGAACATACTGTCATGCCACGAGTAATTTGTGATTTGCCAAGGAAAAAAAAAATGTTTATCACTCAGTTAAGCACGGCTCAGTTCGTCCTCGCGAGGATACGAGCAGCTAATGTTTGAGAAGAGCCAAATGCATCAATGCACCCAGATTTAGATAAAGATTTAAAATGAATTGGAATTAATAATCTCTCTCTCTCTCTCTCTCTCTCTCTCTGTCTCTGTCTCTGTCTCTCTCTCTCTCTCTCTCTCTCTCTGTGTGTCTCGCTCTCTCTCTCTGTCTGTTTGTCTGTCTGTGTGTTTGTGTGTATACGCAACACACATGTTGTCCCCTCTGTGCCTCTCATACAATTCGCCTGAGAGAGTGCTCACGTGTCAAGTAATAAAGCTAACAGAAACACGCCTGTCTCAAGTGTGCAGTGTAATTGCTTATTCACTACACTGGGTGGCCATGGCACTGTCATTGTTAAGAAAGTGTACAGGGTGTATTAGCTATAAGATGTCATTTTTTGGGGGGGTTTTTCACTGCGCATGCACACACAACACACAGCACGAGATGCGAAATGTACAAACCTTTGAGAGACACCATAGGAAAAATATTTAACAAAGAAGAAGAGAAAGGTCAAGAGAGCCTCAAAAATGTGTTGATAATTTTATTCTTTGTTGTAAATGGATCTATATATTTTTTTCCTTTTTTGTTGTCCTTTATGTTAATATGGACAGTGTTATGCAGAGGTATACTTCAAACATTTTTTTTGACAAATGATAATATTGATTGTCACGGCAGAGTCTGGGGAGGACGCAAAATATTTGCTGGGGCGGCGAAGCAGAAAATAATTGAGAAGCACGGCCGTACACACAAATGTCTTGAAGCTAATGGACACCATGTTGAGTACCTCGAGCAATTATAGAGGCCAAAGGTAACTTGTACTAATCTTGTGATGTCTGAATAAATTTGCAATGCTATTAAAATATTTATGTAAGTTTTCCTTTCACTGATGTGTGTAGTAGCTAAACATTATTATGGTCTGACTTTATGAACCCCATACAATACATCATATTTTTTTAATCTAATCAATAAACATCTGTAAAATGCTATATATTGTTATCCATTATTACATTTTTCATTTAACCTTTATTGAACCAAGAAGCCTCTTTTTTCAAGGTAGTCCTGGCCAAGAAACAACAAGAAACATAAAATGCAGTCACTAACGCATCTTTTCAGAGGTGGGTCTGTCAGACTGTCACTGGCAGACGCCCGTTTATATAAACATTTTGGATGAAGAAGCACTGACGAAAGTGGTAACTTTGGTTACACTGCGATGCGAGATTTTGGAGTAAGGTAAGCTAAACATTTTAGGAGTTAAAACAGCGACAGGAAACCACCAGTGTCATTTCTCCCCATCAATATCAGTGCTGGTACACGCGTGGAAGGCGCACGTGTGCTGCTGAGGGAGGCGCAACCATCAAGCACATATTCTTCTTCTTCTTCGACCAATGTTGTGGTCAAAATGCTGAAAGCAATCCGTAACGTGTCCACACAAGGAACAACCAATTGCCCATGTCTGCGTAATTTTCCCGACACATTCGGAAAAGCAAGTACATATTGCGGAATTTGTCTAAAAAAAAACTGTCAGTTTGAATTACAAGGACTTAAAAAACATTCCACAGACCCCTCTAACAAAGAGTTCAATAACATGCCACTTTGGATAATTAGTTAAAAGGTCATGCTTATTATTATTATTATTATTGTAAAGCAATCCAGAAGCTTCTGTGTGTTTTCCTTTTCCCTTCTCAGTTTCAGACTTCATGTTTCTGTTACCTCCTCCAAAGTGGTGGTGATGCCCATCATGTTATTGTAACCTAAGAACTCAAAAATTTACAAAATAGTTCCCCACTACCACAACAGCACAACATCAACAACAACAAAAACAACAATGCTGCTACTACTACTACTACTACTACTACTAATACTAAAAATAATAATCGGAGCCTGTTTAATTGAGCATCCAGACCAGATATTAATACAGGTTTGCGAGGCATGATGAAGCATGCATACATTCAGGCATCTGATTTATTCATGCATTTTTAGAGAAGTCGAAATGCTCTATTTTCTAATGCATCTATCATTCAAAGATAGGACCCTGTAGACACAGTGCAACAGATTGCCATGTTTAAAATGAATGAAATCTTGGTGGGTGCACATAAACATGCCTTTTGAAGCACTGGCAAAGCTGAGGCTTCTTGGGCTGCTCTGTAATAGATTAAAATCATCGTGCTTTCTTCAGAATGCATCTGCTTGCCTGAGATAGCACCACTCAGTGGCTCCTCTGAGAAGAATGTATTATGGGAGACAAACTTTCTCAGCAGCAATTGTGGTCATTCGGAAGCCACTTGTGATTGAAATTCTGGATTAAGTACAGTGGAGACACATCCTCAAATACACGCCACAAATAAACCAACATTGTCAATTCCTGTACAAACCGGTAAGAATTGTATACCACAAATGTAAACAAGGATAAATGTCACGAACGGTGGTGGTGGAGGACCCCAAAAAGCAGGCAGGAGGAAGGAGCAGGGTGAACTTGACAAATTGTATGGACAAACACTGAGAAAACTAAATCCAGAACATAGACCCGAAGACAGCAAGAATCCAAAGTAACAAAACAAACAAAAACCAATGGCAGAAGCAAAAGACTAACAGGAACACAATCACCAACAGAAAACAATGACAGTAACAATGACCCGACACTGAGTGGTCGGGCATCAAGTCTTTTCAAGTGACAACTAATGACACAATGACCAACAGGTGTGCAGCTGCAGGCGGAGCCCGACAGTGTCACCTGTTGGTCACAAACAGATCCATGACAATAAAGATTATAACCAAAGGTTTTTAGTATTGACAAATACAGACAAAGTACAACAAAGATCGCTGGGAACTAAAAGCCAGGATAAAACGTAATGAACACAAAGCGCTTGCAAACGGCAAAGGGAATACATAACGCAAATTGATTGCTTGTCCATCAGAGAATGAACATGTGTAGCAGTGGCATTGTACAGTTCTGGTAAACACGTGTCTGCAAAGTAGCATTGGCTTGGCATAAAATAAAAGTTAAGGAATTAAAAAAAAAAAAAAAAAAAGCCCCCATAAAATAATACAGAGCAAAAATGTGTGTATACTAACTGAGAACTGGGGGAGACGCAGGAGAGCTGTCCACTGGGCATCCGGTAACCGAAAAGACAGTTAAACGGGGGTCATACTGCAAAAATTTATTTCATGGTAATTGCACTCGTTCTTTATGCTCATTTCGACTCAAATTCCTTCTCTTTGTCCTTACTTGTGGCAACACAGCCGCATGTCGCTTCGCACAGGCACTCGGTCACTGGCCAATTGGAAACAAGGGGTCATTTTGCTAATTTTTAAGTCTTTCAGAACTTCAAACTAAGAACTTCGTCCATCCATCCATTGTCTGATCCGCTTATCCTCTTGAGGGTCGCGGGCGTGTTGGAGCCCATCATCTGCCGTCATCAGGCAGTAGGCGGAGTAACTGGGATAGACGCAGCATGGATAAATCATTTCAGACAATAGATGGATGGATGGATTTGTGTGTGTGTGTGTGTGTGTGTGTGTGTGTGTGTGTGTGTGTGTGTGTAAAGCAAAAAAGCAATTTTTGGCATTAAAATCTTATTGTTATCTGGAGGAATTTTCAGATGAACGATTCACAGTAAAAAAAAAAAAAAAAAGCATCTCTTGATTGCGTAAATGGTGTTGTAGTTTCTTCCTTATATTCCCGAACAAATAAATTGTCAATGTTCCCTCAGAAAAGGTTGCGTGGTTGTTGCTTTGCAGAATTGCTGCGTTCAAGCAATTCTCTGTCCTCGCATGCGGCGCAACTCAGTGCATTGTTCAGGTGTGGGCGGCCTGCATGCTGGAAGGCACCTCTGTGATCCAAGCACTGTATGCGACACCTTTCTCTGCTTGACATTGTCCAAGTGTTGCTGCCGGCTGCAGGAAGCTGAAGTTTATGGCAACAAATACAGCCGAGCTTTGACTACAGGGCATCAGGCATTGTTGCCCATCCAGACCTTAACTCCTATTTAACTTGAGAGTGTTCTTAAGTTCGTATTGTGGAAGGCCCTTCTTCAAGTCAAACCACTGTTTGCAAAAGCAGAAGCTATTCAAGATGCAGGCTGTTATAAAAACATGTTTTGGCAAATTTACAAGAAAGGGTAGAGGGCTGGCCAAAATGCTATCAAAATCTGGATGGCAAGAGGAATGCAGTATGAAGAGATTCTGAAGGAAGAGTATGCAGAGAATGTTAATAAGGTAAAACACGAGTCCAAGGGGGCAGTGACTGTGAACCCCGAAATTGAAGCTGTGATGATGAACGTTGTCAGTGGTTATGCTCCACAGAAGGGGTCTGAGTTGAAGGATAATGATGATTTGTGGAGTGGCTTGAATCAGGTTGTAGAGAGTATTCTGAGACAGGAGAGAGTGGTGATCGCAGAGCAACTAAATGCACATGCTGGTGAAGGGAACAGAAGTGATGAGTGGATGATGGGCAGGTTTGGCACTCAGGAAAGCCATTTGGAAGGGCAGAGAATGGTTGATTTGACAAAAAGGAAGGAAATGGGTCTCAAAAGAGAGAGAAATATAGGGTGACATCCAAGAGCAGAAGCAGGTGCATACCGGTTGACTATGTTCTATAACGCAACTTGAAAGAAATTGTGCACTGTAAGTTTAACCCATGTGCTGCAGTCGATCTAAATAAGTTTATATAACGCAACATACAATTTTACAAAAATTGTAAAAGTATTATTCCTGAATATTTATTTCACTTTCAACCACTCGACATGTTCAGTGGCATCAGTGCTATACATACACATATAGTTCTTATTTTTTTCTTTGTATTTTTGCCCTCTATGGACAATAAAAGCGGTATTGTGCTATGACCAAAACATAAATATAAATCTATATAAATAAAACATGAATTGGAATATTTCATATCACACACTTTTTATGCTGTGTCTTTGATTTAAAGATGACAATTCGCAAAAATCTACAAAAATTGTAGAAATTGTAACATATGGGGTAACCCATGTGTTACAAACATCGTAGAAATTGCAGCACAAGGGTTTTAATAGAGCATAATAGAGCATAGGTAGACAGCATCGGATGGTAGTGCGCAAGATTACGATGGAAGTGAGGAAAAGAAGTGCGGGTGTTGGGAGGAAGATCAAATAGTAGAAATGAGGAATGTTGTGAGGACTTTCAAGAAGGGGCTGTCTCAGTTGCATTGTGGAAATGGTGGCTAATCTGCGGAGGTGGCAAATCCACGTCCATCAAGTTAAAACCGTGCTAGTTTGGCTTTCGTCGCTTGGAGCTCGTTTACCTGCCGGTTGAGAAGAAGGAACTGTGAAACACCTGTGGCTAACACCAAACTGGCAGGGTTTTTAATTTCTGGACCTGGAATTGCCACCTCTGCTGATTGGGTTCGTGCTGTCATGTTTGGCAGGGTTGAGGACCTAATTGCATGGAGGCAGAATGTGTTCAAAGAAAAATAAAATGTTTTTATTTCCCAAAAGAAAAAAAACGAAAAAAGGAATTTGTATAGCAAGGTGGAACACCTGGACAAGTGGATAACACAAGGGACCAGTTTGACGAGCACAGGTGGACGTAAATACATAATGAGACAGAGCTGAATGTCATAGAGGAAAGCATGAGAAAACTCGCCTACGTCAAAACCAAAATCAATACACACTCAGCTCCTGACAAATGCAGTAAAAGCGGTTAAGGAGTCAAGTAGGAAGACGCTAATTAGATCGTGTCAGCAAAATAAATAAATAAATAGATAAATTAGGTGGAGCAAGCCCAATTGTGGAACAAGGAGATTTTAGAGCACAGAAAAAGAGATTTGGCAAAGAAATGGTAGGTTGTGAGAATGAAAGAGAACAGACCGGAGGAGGGACACGGATGGGAGGGAAGAGAGAGGTAGCAGGGGTTGAAGAGAGTTTATGATGTGTTGTACAAGTGAAAGGAAATGAAGTGATGCACTTTATTTGACCTGAGAATGCTGATGGAGTAATAAAGGAAAGGTCAGAAGGCGTTGCATGGTGTCTTTGTCAATTTAGAAAAAGTATATGACGGGGTCCCTCTGACAAACAGCACAAACCCACTGCCCCATGACAGCAGAGGTAGCTCCATTGTCTGCTTTCTGTCACCAAATTATCAGGGTTGTCATAGAGAACGCCTTCGGTCCGGCGGCAACTTCCTTTCCTACTGGAGTCATACTCGGAGAAAATGTAGTTTGAATTCCAAACGGCTCAGGAAAGTTACCTTGCTGCGACCTTTAACCTCTCTTTAGCGTACTGTATATTACTCCTGAGCAAACTTTACGAAAGGATGTGACCCATAATCAATGAACAAAAATGAATACTGCCAATTTGAATGTTGTCAGATAAGGATGTAAATCAAATCACACTTTATGACAAATTGACAAAGAAATCCAGGTCATTCCAAAGGCTTCACATCCCTTCTCTGGCAATTGAGACGGATGAGAGAAAATTCTGTAGAATTTGACAGAGGTTATTGCACTCCAAAAGAGATGAAGTTAATTGCATTACTTCGACATCTAAACAGTGCAGGCATTGAAAAACTGAATGTGAATGTGCTTATTTGTATAAGCCTGGTTCCAACTGATAACTGGGCATATCAAGTGTGCTAGCGTGAGTCAGCAGGTGCTCAGAAACATTCGAAATTGAAATTGTTTTATGTACACATTGCTCGGGGGGTCGTCAGAGTTGTCACTGGTGACTTTAGTGGGTTGGCTTTCAAACAGGAGAAACGCCAAGGAGTCATGAATATCACTGCAGGTCAACTGAAGAGGCTGTTTCAGTCACTACTGAGAAACCAAGGGAAGGAAATTATGATGTGGCACAAAGGTACTTAGGAAAGGGTATACATGAGATTTAAAAGTCAGTGCCCAGCAAAGGGGGACAGGTTTTGAAAAAAAAAAAAAAAAGAGGAAATAATATTGCTGCTGGAGGCCAAAGCATTTGACAGCTGCATTATTCAGATTTACCCTTACAAAATCCTTCATGTGGGTGCCGTGACAATTGAAATTATGCAGTTCTGAGCTCAAAGTACAATGCAAGTCAGTGCTGCCATACAGTCTTTGCAAGATGCAGCACAAGACAAAGATTTGTCGGGAGGCATGGAAAATGAGAGGGGACAGGTTAAACCCCAGACTTCACTTAATGCCTGTTGACAATTGAATTTTATGAGTTCAGGAAAGGGTAAAAAGTATTCGAGTGCCACCCATCCGAATAGAACCACCAAGCATTTTAATTGGTTCAGTTGCGACAGTATTTGTTTTCATTCCTTTGTTTTGCTTTTCCATCACTACGTCAAAAATGGCAAACGATAACTGACAGCCATTCACACATGTTCCAGTTGTAGTGCAGGTGGCAAAAGGGGGAAGCCAAACACATTGCAGTCTGCTGATTGGTCCGATACATGCCAAAAAGAAAACCACAAACGAGCCATCTGAAGGCTATCCGCTTTGAGCAGTTCAAACTGCACCGTGATGAGATGAATAGCACCGCTTGGTGAAAACTTAAATAGGCATCAGAGAGCTTTTAACAGTGTGGCCAAAGAGAGGCTGTAAGGTGGCGGAGCAGATGTTCAGACTCGGTCCTGTGATGTTAGGCCAGTCATGAGAGAAGAAAAATGTCCCACCTTCATCTCTAATCCATCAGCCGTCCGTGACTCACAACTAACGACCTGAAATTTCTCTCTATGACCAAGATTTGCCGTTGCTTTTGAATTAAAACCTTTCAAAGTGACGAGCCCCTTCCTGCATCCCACGCTATTCTGCCAGCACTTCAGAAAGCTTCTCACTGAAGAGCCACACAACGCATCTCCATGGAGAGCAGTGTCATTGTCAAGTAGTTCTTCCCTGGTAACTCGCTGTGAGTTCTTTGATCAAACTACATGCAGATGGGGCAAGGGGTGAATATTACACAGGACTTAACTAGAACAATTTCAGGAGGGCATCATTCTCTCTAATTACCACTGGTCCAAAAGGGCACCGTAGGAGGATTTTTATGAAGATGAGCTGAGCACGCATGCAGGCCACATACCATTACCATAACATATTAAAAGTTGTAAGTAAACTTCAAAGATTGGCAGAGAAGTGTATTGTATTCAAACATGTTTTAATCATTCAAATAACCAGCTATACAACCATACGACAAAACATTTGCGGCATTTGCATTTATTCTATGTCAAATGTAAGTGTGTGTGTGTGTGTGTGTGTGTGTGTGTGTGTGTGTGTGCGCGCGCGCGCACATTTGCGTGTGTACAATATGTCAGGATTCATGATTTTATCTGTGGGCTGTGTGCAAACTACTATTTTTAGCATGCTTCTTTGAAAAACCCTGAGGAGCATCGCTGTTGCAGCCAGCCTGCTTGCTGCTTAACTGTCCATTCTGCTGACCCCGCCCCCCCCCCCCCACACACACACAAACATCTTCTGGATCTCTTGCTCTTATTTCTTTTAGTCACTAGACCTTCATTTAAGCATGCAAACAGTCGTTCCCTTCATCCCAGGGAGATGCAGAACTCCAAAGGCCACCAAAACTGCTGCCTCGCTGCAGGCTGCGGCCATCTCGCCTGGCCGCACGCTGGCCACTGTGCTGCCAGCCACATCTATCTCACTGTGCCTGCGTATAATGGAGCATTATAGAAGACGCTATCAAAGCGCAGTGCTGTGCAGCTTTCTTCCAAGTACCAGAGTGCAACGGTGCACACTGTCCTCTCCTCTTAATCCTTTTGCATCAAATGCAGCGAAACATTTCGATATCTGAAAGAACAAGAATAAATCAGTGTGGCCTTCGCAGAAGCAAAAGTCAATAACTCACGACATACACAATTTTATAATTTGCCCCGTTTTTGAAAGAAACAGAATGCTGTGGTTGGAATTGAACAGTATTATTTTGTCATTTTATGTTAACTGTTCTGTTGATGGCGGCGTGGGCACCTGTGGTTGAGAGGAAAGAAATTTCATCTGTTCTGTATGTTGCACATAGAGCACATTTGACAATAAAGTTGACTTGACTTGAAGTCATTCATATTTTGGGGCAACTCGCTCTCTCTCGCTCTCTTAAAACTGTAGGTACACTTGAACAATAAACTCATATAAATACATGTAATTCATGCTCAGCCATCCATCCATTTTATAATCCGATTATCCTCACGAGGGTCACGAGCGTGCTGGAGCCAATTGCAGGGCGTACATAGACGAACAACCATTAACGCTCATATTCACACCTCTGGACAATCTCTAGCGATCCATTAACCTACCGTGATTGTTTTTGGAATGTGGGAGGAAACCGAAGTACCCGGAGAAAACCCATGCAGGCACGGGGAAAACATGCAAACTCCACACAGGAAGGCCGGAGTCAGAATGAAACCCTTTTTTCTTTTCATAACCCCTCACACACACAGCAATCAAACATCCATAACCCAGTTCATTACATTATACTGTATTGTTACAGTTCTAAAAAAAAAAAAAAAAAAAAAAAGTTTGTTTGGATCTAAAATTGCTTCTGATCGTGACATTTTTTTTCAGTTTCAGGTTGCAAACCTCATTTTGATTTTGTTGATGAATGTAATACGTTCAAATACCGTATTTTCACGACCATTCGGCGCACCGTATTGTTGGGCGCAGTCTCAGTAACGGGTGCTATTTCTGTATTTGACACATACACAAAACGCACTGTATTATTGGGCGCAGCCAGGCATGGTAAAACATACGCAATCTTAAACATACGGCATGCATGCACGCACGCTAAAAACACGTTAGCATGAAGCATACGGTAGCATGCATGCACGCTAAAACATACCAGGTATGTTAGCTTAAAGCATACGGTAGCAGCTAAGACATACGGACACACGCTAAAAACACGATTTTAAAAAGGCAACGGAAGCAAAACTGAGTTCGGTTGTACTTTATTTAGCCATTTTACAATGTACTCACGCGACTGGTACCTGCTAGGGGCGTGCCTTTAGCGTCCTCTTACACGCCTACCCTTTACTCATTGGCGACTGGTACCTGTAGGGGCGTGCCTTTAGCGTCTTCTTACACGCCTACCCCCTTCACTCGTTGGCGACTGGTACCTACTAGGGACGTGCCTTTGGCGTCCTCTTACACGCCCACACTTCACTCATTGGCGGACTTCCACACGACTGTCGTCACTCACGTCCGCCATTTTTCTATATAAACAGCGTGTCGGCCAGAAGTGTTCTCAGACAGACTTTAGAACTCGGCGCGTACACCAGACCCTCCGCATTGTAAGGCGTCCTGTCCATTTTGGAGAAAATTTAAGACTTTCAATGGCACCTTATGATCGTGAAAGTACGGTAATACATACTGGTGAAGCGAAGCAAAATGTTTCGGATAAATAATGCTTCCACAAAAATAAATAAAACTATAACAAGTATTTATTTTAATTTAGTCAGCAGAGTGCTTTTTTTCTGAATTTTATTCATGGCTTCTATGTCTTCTACATAAAAAACAAACAAACAAAAAAAAAACAATTGCTTGTTACCTGACAAAAGTAAAATATGAAATATTGATTTTATATTTATACTTGCATAGTATTTATAGTGCAACTATACATAGTGGGTATTTTGGGGGGGTTATATTAATCCATAAAATGAAGCAAACATTTATCAGTAAAACATGTTAGCGCCACCTTATTACCTTACCTTATCAGTTTAACATGCACTCTTATATATAAACATGTCAAGAATGCTGATACAAGCTGCAAAGTTCAATCAAAGTTGAATGCACTGTCCTCTGAATTGTCTTCATTGTTGGTTTGCACATAAAGTACCTGAAAGAAATCAGGCTGTCCGCTAATGAGGATTATGTAAGAGCAGCTGCTTGCTGGGGTGATATGCTACAATTTACATGATCCAATTAGTCGACAAATTGCAACTACAATTGGCGACTTGTCGACAAGCAAAATAATTGTTTGTGGCAGCCTGAGTTGAGATTTGTTATTCCAGGGCCTACACAGACTGGGCAAGTGCTCAACATTAAGCTGTTATTCATGTGGCATACGTACAACTTGCCAGGGAATGCAGTAAATGGGTTAGAGACTTGAGACTCGACTTGGATTTGGCCTTAGAGATTTGTGCCTATCTCTGGCATGTGCATTTGTGGGCATGTGGGGAGTGGGGGCGGGGGGCGGGGGTTATAATCACCGTCCGTCCAACTGAACCACTTAAACACCATCGCCAACTGAGATAAAACTGCCTTGAACCACCAGTGCTCTTGAGTAACTGGGTTCATAGCTGTTGATTTCTTAATTTATGATGGTGGTTGTTGCACTTAAAATGGTATGTGGAAATAGGTTTCCATGGTATATCACTGATGGTGTAGTCATACACTCACCTGACTTGAGTTCGGCAGGGTGCGGTCCGTTCCCACTCAGTGGCGGTATGAACGTGTGGGTGTGTATGGTTGTTCACGTCAATGTGTGCCCGATGACTGACTGGCAGCCAGTTCAGTGTGTAGTCCGTCTTTCGCCCAAAGGCAGCTGGAATAGGCTCAAGCACGCCCTCGACCCGCATGAAGATGAGTGGATTAGAAAATGAATGGATGGATGGATGGATTCCATGGTTGCGTAACAAAATTTTCCATCCATCCGTTATCCAAGCCGCTTATCCTCACGAGAGTCGTGGGTGTGCTTGAGCCTCTCCCTGCTGGCTTTGGGGCAGTTGTTGAGGAACACCCTGAACAGTTTGCCAGCTAATCACAGGGCACACAGAGACATCCACACTCAGTCACACCTGGAGACAAGTTTTCCATGAACCTGCTGTGCATATTTTTGAAATGTGGGTGAACTCCACACAGGAAACGCCGAAGTCTGGAATCGAACCCTGGACCTCTGTACTGTGAGGCGGATGTGCTAACCAGTCGGTCACTGTGCCGCCTAACTAAAGTTAAAATAATTTAAGTAAAAATATCTCATATTAAAGGGTAGTATGTAAATACAATCACAATAGAATGTAAATCCAAACAGTTAAAACAATAGTGGCAGCCTCATTTGTTGTGGAGAACAGTAAAAGGCTGCAATAGAGGAGAATGTTAAAAATGTGCATTATGTTTGTTACTATCTATACACATTAACAATACCATATTTTCGTGTTATTTTTGTCGATTTTTTTTTCTCAAAGTTCGAAATCCCATTCAGATGCAAATGCATTAATGCAATTCGTTGCCAGTGACTGTCAGGAATGAAACTATTTCTTGAATTGTTAAATAAAATTCATAAAATAAAAAGAAATTAAAGGAAAACGTTGCTTGATCCATCCATCCATTATCCGAACCGCTTATCCTCACAAGGGTCGCGGGTGTGTTAGAGCCTATCCCAGGGGTGTTTGGGTAGACCGCTGGTTACACCCTGAAATTGGTTTTCAGCCTGTCGCAGGATACATATTCAAATATAAATTATTGATGATACATGTTTGTAAATGTTTGTTCATTACATGTGACACCTTTCTGCAGGGCCGGCACAACCCAATGTCGTGCCCCTAGGCAAGAGTTTATATGGTGCCTCCCATCGATGATTTACATACGCTTAGAAGAGAAATCAGTTTTTTTCATGAGGATAAAGCGGTTCCGATATTGGATGGATGGATGAATATGTGTACACTGTACAGTATGTGGAAAGATGTTGGGAGGCAAACCTTTGGAAACGTTTAGTGTCGGACCACATAGATTTGCTCTCAAATTGCTTCCGAGGGCAACTCTCAAATAGATTACTGTGTTGGGAGATAAAAGCATACAGGAGAGTGGCTGAAAAGTCTGAACTGGAGGAAAGCAGCTCCGAAGTTAAAATTCAACATTGTCAATTGCTTTGTCTGGATGATGGTCAATCATGTTAAATGCTGCACTTGTGAAGGATGAGGTGCATCAAGGTGAGGGATCTTTTGAGGCCATCCAATTCTGATTAGACAGACGAGCTGGAGACCTAACATAATGGCGACAAGTTAAATCTGTAAACACAAACACAAGTTCTTCGTGAACCAGGAAAGATAAACAGTATTGACATAACCTTTGCCCGTTGACCCTGGAAGGTGATACTCAGCGTCAGAAAACCGAAAAAAAAAAAAAAGGCACATTCTTGCTGACAATGCGATGACTTTGGATCCGAATAAAATGAATTATTTCAATTAGGAAATGAGTCGAGTCTGACCATTTACATACTGCAGCTGGGCTTGCACCCTTTGTTCAAACACCCATCTTTATCCAAAGTGTCTGGCAATGCAAAGGTCATAGTAGAAAATCTAGCCTTAACTTATTTTATTTTATTTATTTATTTTTGGGTGCAAGCAATGTACTGTGATATTGTGGGAGGCACAGCTCGGCATCGTGTGATAAAGGCTGGTCACCCATGCGAAAAAACAAAGGGCTGTTGTGAATGGTAACAGTAAATCAATATCCCGCAGGGAGAATTGCCTTTGAAGACATAAACATAGCTTTCATGGGTCATAGGTAACTGGAGCCTTTCTCGATTCACTAAGGGTGAGAAGTATTGTTCAGCCCCGACATCTCACCAGTCAATCACAAGGCAGGCACAAAGGCAGCAATTAAACTGCCTTGTGTCAAGCATAGCATTTAAGTCAGGGAAGAAGAAAGCTTGATGAAGGAACGACCACATTGTGCGTCACACTTTTTTTAACTGCCACAGAAGGAGTATTTGCATGTGACATAAAATTAATGCTCATCATGGTTGAATTTGCTGTGTACATTTGGTTGGTCATTGACAAAACAAAGAGAGAGAACTATGAGGCATGATCAAGAACGTTTAGAATAAACAAGTGGTGAGCAAGGCTGAATAATCCAACATTGAGCTGTCAACGTGGCGGTCCTTATAAAGGAAGATGATGGTCACGAAAATCAGGTGCAGCACTGGAGGGAACGCCCTCCGATCGCGCTTCCATTCATTCATTCATTCATTTTCCGACCTGCTTATCCTCATGAGGGTTCCAGGGGGTGCTGGAGCCTATCCCAGCCGCCTTCGGGCAGTAGGCGGGGGGACACCCTGAACTGGTTGCCAGCCAATCGCAGGGCACACAGAGACAAACAACCATCCACGCTCACACTCACACGTAGGGACAATTTGGTGTGTTCAATCAGCCTGCCACACGTGTTTTTGGAATGTGGGAGGAAACCGGAGTACCCGGAGAAAACCCACGCAGGGAGGCCGAAGCCGGAATCGAACCCGGTAAGTCTGCACTGTGAGGTCGACGTGCTAACCACAGGCCCGCTGCCCTTTCACTGAAAGACAAATAAACAGAACCATAACAGTCAACGTGCTTATATGTTTACTTTATGAAGCTCAGTAAATAGCAGAATGTTCTCAAAATGAACGCTTTTCAGTTGATGCTAAAAATGTGTGCTAAAAAAATCTTCGGTGGTAAATATTAGTAGATTTACATAAGCTCTCAGTCAATTGAAGTTATTTCAAAAACAGGACAAAGTGGTCTATATCAGGGGTCCCCAACCGCCGGTCCGCGGACCGGTACCGGTCCACAGGGCATTTGGTACCTGGCCGCACAGAAAGAACTTGCCTTATTTCTGTTTTATTTATTTCGGAACACGAAAGATGTTTTATTTTGAAAAATTACCGGATTCTCTTTTACATCCGTCTGTGTCATGCTTGACTCACGTCAAGCCACACTTCACGGTTACGTGACCAATGACGCTCAAAAACAAAACACTAAAGCCCGCAAAAACTTGAGGTGTCATTGTCTCCTATTACCCCGAGATGGGACTGTCTGATTGCAGAAAATCAAGCTCGGAGCTGTGGTGAGTCGTCATTTTCATGCACTTTGAATTTGCGTTATATCGTATTTTGAAGGCATTAAACATTACCAGAGCGATCAGAGTGTTGCGACCAGATTAGACGCTCCTTGTGTTTATTATTATATTTCGAAAACACCACAGTTTTCATGCAGCTCATACCATATTATTTTGTTGTATGAATTCCGCCACACCTTAAATGCCGGTCCCTGAAAATATTGTCTGACTTTAACCGGTCCGTGGGGCAAAAAAGGTTGGGGACCCCTGGTCTATATAACATAACTCAAGTTTTGTGAAAATTGAACTAAAGCATGTTGGGGTGGGGGGGGGGGGCACTCTGATTGTGTTTACCTTGGGCCCTAAATGACTAGCTACGGCCCTGCGCTGTGAGCCAGTGGCACCACAAACCAACTGACATCCACAAAGTGTGATCAGCAGCAACTCGTAGCCACATGAGACCTAATTTTGCTGTGTCCAATTTTATCCTCCGAGTGACAATTCGCAGGCTGGGTCCTTCAAGGACTCCTCCTCATGTAGCCTCCATGGACCACATAAACCGTGGCGAATTTGGAAAGGCTGAATAGCTGTGTACAAAACGAATATGGCAGCCACGTGATGTCACTTGTGGCGCGACTCAGCCGCAGGCCCATGTCCAAATTCACGCAGCCTTCGAGTGTAGCCTTCAAATCTGGCCTTCGTTTCCATGGCATTTCCATGGAGACTGGCCTAGAGTGAAGGCTACGACAGAGCAACTTTGACAGCCTTCATTGCTTTGCTCCTCTTCTTCGCCGTTCTGCACTCTTCTATGTTTGAAACATGGAGGTTCGCAAAGACACCCTGCGTTTACTTTCAAATGTCGGTTTTTGAAATTAATTTCAAAACATGACTTAAAACAGGTTGAGTAGTTAGATCCGGATTAAGTCATTTTATTTGCAATATTGTATATCGTTCAAAAGAACTACAACCTAGCTCATGTTGAATGGCTGGTACGGTTCAAAGATTTTTAAACTGTCGTAGTTTTGCATGTTAGCAGAGCCGCCCCCTTCCTCCATGCATACAGTATTTGCAGTGTGCATAGAGCCTCGTCCACCTTGGGGGTGGAGAGTGGGGCTTTTACCCGACAACTGACCAATATTTTGTTCCGCGTTAGAACTGATTTTCATTTACTTAAGATCCTTTAATTGACGAGATAATGACATGCGTTTCCTTACTGTGAATTGAAATGTTGTATCTTGTAGGATCTAAGTGAATATAAATTAAACATTTCCCTTGTTTTTCTTGCAGACGTTTGTGTTCATTTAATATGAGACGATCCTAAAAAAGAGGCAGCTATCAACTGCGTTGGGATCACTTGAAAACACCAGTGCCTCCCAAGCTCTGCAAACCCCCGGGTCCCTGCCTGATAGTTCTCCTCTCCCTGTTGGAGAAGTGGATGACTTGGGAACAAAGAGCCGCCACTTCTTCAATGACCCACTGGACAAAGTAGTGGACAGTTGACCGTGGCACCCAAAAGACTCACCCGGTATGATGCTCCATTCGCCAGCCAGAAGAGAAGGACCAACAAACATTTCGATCCCTCCCCATCCATGCCACCGGCCCTGGTTCACAAGCACTCCAAATGAGCCCCTGCTCAGGCAAAAGTCTGTTCGGAGAGCTCCATTGACGAAGCAGTCCAGCGGTGGCTCACCTAGGCTTATTGTGTCGTCTGGATTTCTATGGTTATATCATGGAAAAATGAAATAGAAAAGTTAAGGTGAATTTTATGTTTTTGTTTGATTTGCTCGCATTATTCTCACAGATTAACTGACTAAATTTGAAGAAATCTCTGACTCGCCTAGCATTAGACTCTTCTGACCCAAATCATCTAGTGGTATGATCATTTGCCATATGAAAAATTAGGTATTTGGAAACATACTGTAAAACTAATCAGGCACAATAAAGCCATTATATTTGCACAAATATTTCAAATGTTCAATATTATTTTACTTATGATTACTTACCATTAATTATTAGTTACTATTTAATAGAATATAATATATATTTTTTTTAATCTGCAAGACCATTGTCACTGAAAAGATCTTGAAAGAAAAGGAAGAAACCGATGTTTGTCAACTGATGAAGAATAAAGGAAATTATGACATTTTGAAGCTGGCAATAGAATACCCTATGAGCAGTGTTTTCAAGGAAAACAATTAAGCCAAGACCTTGAGATATATAAGTGGTGTCACAAAAAATATTTGGAGGCGGAAAGTTTTGAATGAAAAGATGCAAGTGCATCGAATCGAACCGTATTGAACCGTTCAACTTTCACCTGGAACCATCCATAAATAGTTTTGCAACCCATGTATCAACAACCATATCAAACCGTCTTTTGTATATTAATATACGGTAGTCTGTTGATTTAAAAAAAAAAAAAAACTCATACCTGCCTTGTCAGATTGGGAGGCAATTATTTATCCAACCTTGCAAGCATGCTGACAAGTCAACCTCTTTCTACGCCATCCATGAAAAGTGACGAGCTTCAGGCTATTTTGAGTATGCAGTAGAAAGTATAGATATCTGTTTTCAAATGCTAGATGTAAAAGTAAGAAGTCACAAAAATAATTAACATGACACAATACTTGCTGGCATTCTTATATCTCTTTCACACTAAACAATCACACCAACATCTCTTGACAGAGACATGACTAAGATTGACTTGACGAAGACATTACGAACCTTTTGTGCATGTATCCCCCTTACACAGGCGAGACGGTGATCGACTGGTTAACACATCCACCTCACAGTGCAGAGATGCAGCATTCGATTTTGGCTCCGGCCTTCCAGTGTGGAGTTTGCATGTTCTCCCCGTGCCCGCGTGGATTTTTTTCCAGGTAGAGACGCTCCCCGATTTACGAACATTCGTGTTACGAACAACGGTACATACGAACATTTTTGCGGGTACAGGTATGTCGAAAAATGTTCTCGGACAGAGATGCTGTAAGTTAGATTTTGTATTGCGCGCCTTTTTCCGAGTACTGTAGTACTTCTTTCTGCCACTAATACCGACGTGAGGCGCTGTGAGAGGAGGAGGAGGAGGAGGAGGAGGAAACGCCTGTCCCCATGAAGAAGTTCGAGACGGAACTCTTGGCCGAGGGGTTTTCTCATAGATAAAGCCATCGCACTCTTCGAGCAGCAAGACCCAAATATTGAACGTTGCACAAAGGTTGCAAATAAAATGAATGATGCCATACAGTGCTACTGCATCATTTATGATGAGAAAAGAAGAAAACTGTGCAATCGTCGTTAGATCGCTTCTTTTGGCCAGTTTCTACTACACCCTCCAAGGAAAATACTCGTCAACCCTCATCTTCTTCTCCTGGACCCTCAACTTCTTCCTTCATTGATGTTACGGAGGAGGAAGTAACTCTTGAAGCCCATTCCAGCGGCGACGAAGACCCTCTCGGCCCCATGATATAAAATCCTCCTCTTCCTTCTCCTCCCCCTCCATCACCTCCTCAAGCCTTCGAGTACATCTTCCAAAAGTAAGTTACACTTCATTTTATTATACTTATATAAACCTTAAACATACTTATAAAAGCCTTAAACATACATTCCATACAAAATATAGCACTGAAGCAACTTACGAACGAATTCAGCTAACGAACGATCCTTCGGAACGTATCTCGTTTGTAAGCTGGGGAGTGTCTGTATTCCGGTTTCCTCCCACATTCCAAAAACATGCATGGCAGGTTAATGGAACTCTCTAAATTGCCCCGAGGTGTGATTTTAGCCCCGTTCACACGGCAACGTTTGGTCTGACGCTGCGCCGAAACAGATCCAGTCGAGCATTCACACGTGCACATTTGCTCCGACGTAGCTCCACAAAAGAGCTTATACCGGACCAAACTTGATCCACCTCAGGGAGGTGGTTTAAAAATTTGCTCCAGAGCAAATGCTCGTTTGCGACGCGACGCCGAAACAAATGTGCACGTGTGAACGCAGCTGGATTAAATTTGCTCCAGAGCAAATGCTCGCTTGCAGGGGAGTGGCCTCGCTACGCTCGTTACCAGATGCACGGAATCCGACCCCGGTCGACAGTGACGAGGGGGCCAGCGACACAGACGAAGCCCGGCCGTGCACCCCCGTTCCCGGTAAAAGTGTCGGCGATTTAAGCAGTGAAGACAGCGCTCACGATCAAGAAGAGGATCAGGAAAGCAGTGATGTCAGCCGAGCCCGATTTGCAGGCCCGAGCCC
>NW_017805153.1:52490-62865 GCF_001891065.2 Hippocampus comes | reverse complement strand
TTGTCATGGTTCTGTTTTTCGGTCTGGCCAGCAGGTGGCATGAGTGGTCTTCGGGGTGCACACCTGCGGCCAATCTGTAATTATGAGACTTTGTATTTAAGGACTCTTTTGCTGTGCATCTGTGTCGGAGTATTGTACATTGCATTGCAACTTCCACGCTTATTCGACTCGTTACTTGTTATCGTTCTCATCATGTTTTTCGCTCTGGTTTTTCGGTATCATTGTTCTCTGCTCGGCAGACGCCTTATTTTACATATTGGATTTTTCTCGCGTGTTTTCCTATACGTCGTTTTTCTTTAGCATACTCGGTTCTACCTTTGTTCCCTTGCCTTTTGGATGCAAGCGCTTTTTGTTAATATTATAGCCATTAAACTATTTTTTGTTTGTCACGGAACTCTTGTTGGTGTCTGCGATTATTGGGATCCAAAACCTGATTCGGCTCGCCCGCAAAGCGTGACAAGCAGAAGTCAGCCACTTTCCTACGACCTGTCCCCTGTCACCTAATTGTTATGAACATGATGAAAAGATCTATTTTAACAACGATGCCAATACAATGGAAAACTTAATGCAACTTATGCAATTAAACAAATCACCAGCAGGAGCTGCGCTAACACTAATAAGGATACAACTCTGATGATTAGATTCAAGATTTCTTTACATTTCAGCAATGGCTTTTACATTATGGCTAAGTTTTAATACTACGAATGTAATGATTTCTTCAGGGAATTATCTTTGCTTTGAAAAACTAAAATGACTCTGGATTGCATAAATCTCCACTCTTTTATTTGACTTTCATCCAGCGGGGGTCGCCAGAGCGAATTCACTCGCATGATTCGGCCAGGTTTAAATATTTATCCACCTCTACACCAAATATTAATGTTCCCAAACCACCCATAGGGTGAGTAAGATTACGTTTAATTTGGAGGTGTTTGAATGCAGCTTTGCTTTCCCAAACACAAGCGGCATCCTTCTCCTATGCCTGCATCAAACAACCCTTTTCTCATTTATTTGTAACATTGCTATCAAAATAGTTTTTATGGTCCTGTCAGTCGGCAACCAAAAGGATGTCCTATGATGCTTGCTTTAACCCCACCTGGAAAATTAATTTGCGGGGTTTCATTTTTCCTCCCTCCCATCGTATAAAAGAGCCCATACATATCTGGGTAGCTATGTAGTGCTTATTATGACTTGATCTGTACAACCAGAACATCAGAGACATGCCTCCCAATAGGCTCTCAGACATCCATGCACCTGGCACAGTGGCATAATTGGTCTGGATAGCACGCATTCACCATTTGTTGGGCCCACAGGACTGTTTTTCTGGCTATAATACCCTCAACCTTGTCCACCCATCTGAGCCCCAGTCCTCTACAATGTCTCATATCATCACCATTTACATAGTCAAGAGCCGTTAGCTTTGTGTCGTGGTAAACAGAGCCGGAGGCTTTCCCTCTCTTGAAGCCTTGGGTTTTGTCAATATCACTCTGAATTTGCTCATTAGTTTTCAATTGCCAGACACATGTTACTTAATAATAATTGCGCTCATTCAATTATTTCCCCCTAATAGATTAAATTCCCAATTCAAAATAACAGCATTATCCATCTATCTCGCTAGCTTGCTATCTATCTATATGTCAGTCTTTATTTTGCTATCTCTCTCTCCCTCTCACTCTCTCCATCACATCCATCTATCCATCTCCCAAGGAAAAAAAGAGCACATCAAAATGTTCTTTTGTGAACTTGACACCTTTTATATGGATAATGAAACAGTGGAACAACCAAGTAAAACATTTAAATCCTTTTTTGGGCAGGTGAGTGTGGGGGCGGGGGCACATCAGCTTTTCAAATGGCGTATTAAATGAGTTGTGCTAAACACAACTCTGTCCTTTCCACCGTGTGAAATGCAAAATTTGCCCATATTGCAAGTCTACACTTTCCATATGAAAAAATTTCTATCACGCACATTATCTTGGTTAAATATTGCTAGTTTCACAATTGCGTCCCAGGACAACTACCAGAATGTTCCCCCACTAGTTTCACGCACCTTGAGAATCACAGAAAAAAATAGTCTGGGTTTTATGTGCCACAATATCAACAGGTATTGTTTTTATGTCGGGCTGCACGATGTTGGAAAAACATGCGATATGCGAAAATGATTTTGAGTATAGCAGTATAGTATTGTGATCCTTTCTGGCTAAAGAAATTACATTTTTATTATTGTATGGAAAAAAAATACCTTTTTCTCATGCGGCAAAATAAGCAAGCTCGTTGTATTCTTTGCTATTTAATTGTAATGCCCTGAGACACTGATCACCTATTGGATGACGGTGCTCATTTCAGGTTGCATCTGGCTGGCCAAGTTCTGATAAAAGCACACAATCTCAGATGAAATTTATTGCACGTCTTTGCGATATGGATATTGCACGGGCCATTATTGAGCATTTTTTGATATTCTGTGCAGCCCTATTTTTGGGTGTGTGTGGGAAAAGCCACACTGTAGTATTAGTTCATCCATCCCTCCATTTTCCAATCCACTTATCCTCACGAGGGTTGCTGTCGTGCTGAAGCCTACCCCAGCTAACTTCGGGCAGTAGGCGCAGTACACCCTGAACTGGTTGCCAGCCAATCGCAGGGCACACATGGACTCAACTCAACTGTATTTATAGAGCACTTTAAAACAACCACCGCTGTATACAAAGTGCTGTACATGGAGCAGATATCATACTGTATATACAACAATAAGCAATAACGAAGACAGTAGAAAGCACAAAACAGTAAAACTAAGATCAAGTCTGAGTCATGCTGAGTCAAAAGCCAAAGAATACAAATGAGTTTTAAGTTTTAAAGATGGGCAGCGAGGGGGCTTGCCGAATGTTCAGTGGGATGTCATTCCAAAGAGAGGGACCCGTTAGCCGACTTAGCCAGGTCGGCTAACACCCGATGGTCGAAGGATCGGCCGGCGTCTCTGGGTGGGCGACGGGAGGATGACCAGAAGGAGGGAATGCTACTCGACCGGTTGAGGCAGAAGCCCCGACGAGACCCACGGTGGATGTATTTCCGAGAAGGAAAGCGAGCAATGTCCGGGAGCAGGTGAAGAGCAGGAGGAGGGCCCAGCCAGTGGAAGCGGAGCCTGAGGAGCTCAGCCATCGAATACTGGAGCGGACCCCCGACAGGTCGATGGAAAAGCGACATGATGGTCCACAACAGTAGAGGCCAGACACAGGCCTTGCCAATCCCGATCACGGGGCACAACGGAGCGGAGACGGCGCGTGGCCTGGTCCGAGAGCCGAGCAGGTAGGACGCTGAGACGCCGGGACGAAGACAGTCGAAAATGGTTACGGGTATAAAGCAGAAGCGGATTGGGGGGCTGGGGTGAAGTGATTGTCGTATGAAGACAGTAATTCGGTGTGAGAACAGTAAAACAGTCGAGCGTAAAAACATCGTAAAAACACAAAATTGTGGGAGAGCAGCGGCAGCCAAACGCGCCAGCGTCCACTCAACCCGGAAGTCCGTGAGTGTTCTTTCAAACTTGACAAGTATTCTAAGTATTCCTTAGTTTAGTATCCGCACATTGTTTTAGTATACATTTTTTAAAACATATATTGTGGCAGTCATAAGGAGCACACACGATTGACTGTAAACACGTCTTTATTCCACGACTGCCGACAAGTGGTTCTATTCTGAACAAGGACAGAATCGTGTCCGCCATAATATTTATTAAAAGAAAAATAAATAAAAGTCCGCGAGAGAGAAGCCCGACCCGAACCTGTTTTACTTCCGCATTCCTGTCGTTTTGGTCCGCAGCAGAAACTGCACGTGTGACCGCAAGTGGAGCTGCTCCAACGCTGCGCCGGAGCTGTCACGCTCAGCGGCTTTGCACGTGTGACCGCTCCATAAAATTTGCTCCGGTGTAAAATATATCGCAACAAAATATTTCAGTGCAGCGTCGGACCAATGTGTGCCGTGTGAACAGGGCTTTTGACTGTGCATAGTTGTCTGTTTATGTGTGATGTGTGATGTGCTGGTAACCAGTCCAGGGTGTACCCGGCCTACTGCCCTAAGACCTGCTTATCCTCATGAGGATAAGCAGATTCGAAAATGAATGGAATGGATTAACTACCATTAAACAAGAGCAGTTGTGTTGACACATGGATGCATCACAAACAGGCTCACACATGGAGCGGTGAGTACAACACAACCAGCGTAGCAAGATAGCAAGTAGCAAACAATGTAAGCTATTTAGCTTTCAACTTGCCAAAGTACGATGAGATGTAAAACTTCAAATAAATTAAAAGCAATTCCATCATTCAGCTTGGTGCACTATTTTTTATGATAGTACTTCATTTTAGTTTTCATCATTCAATGTTTTGTCTGAGTGGAAGCGAGCACCATCGCGCCTTCCATTTACCAGACAGCAATGTGTGCGTAGGATTGGTTTTACCCTAAATTCTCCAGCGAAAAAAATACATTGGAAATGAGCTGTCATTAAAACGAGTCCCAGAAATAATGACATCTCATTTTTGAGGGGTGTTTCGTCTCCTGCATGAACGTCTATTCTGATTCAACTCCCCTTGGCAAAACAACTTGTTTCCTAAAGACTTTATTCACGCATGAGCAAGTGTGATTGCAGAACTATCTGCAATCAGCTAAACTGAAATATTTGCCTGCAGATTTTCTTTGGGTCAAAAACAACCACGCAATATCAATGTAGCGCTGACATTTACATCTGTGCTTTTTATTATGCTGTATGTTGTATTCCATGCTGACATTCGCTCCGGGCTACAGCAGCCTTGTTCCTTTTTGACTGTGATCAATGGATTCGCTTTTCGAGCCGCTCCATTGCCCACAGCAGCTCTACGCCAGCACCAGTGGGCTGATGACCATTGCCTGGGCATACGTCCAATGCGGCATTCCGGAGACATAAGTGGTCTCTCTCGTCACTGTGTTTGAACTCAATGTACGAATACAGCTCAGTTATTTTCTGGACGCTCTTAAGCAATGCAAATTGAATTTCTTCTGATTTACAATTATGCTGAAGAGCAGAAGAGATGCATTTGATCCAAACATAAAACCGTGTGTACAGTAGGAGCTCTTTAAGCATGTCTCTTTCTCCTGTGAGCAATAAAGATGGTGAGTGAAAAAAAAAAAATGAATCTTGGTGCTTTATTTGTTGTGAGACTTGTTAGAAACGAAGCCTTTTTATTGGATGCCTCTTATTACTGCATCAACAGGAAGAATAGCCCTGTTAAGTAATTCTAGGGCTGGGTTTTTATTTCATTCCAAATTATTCATCATCCTTCATTTTTTCAAAAGACATATTCTGACTGTAGTGTGCAATTGTCATGTTCTTGTTTATTGTTGGTTTCTGTTTCCGGTGGGAGTGGTGGGCGTTTCCCTCCAACGCCGCACCTGACAGGGGACGGTCTGACCGCAGACCGTATGGAGTGTGGATCCCACAAACGCAGACTCACATAAATTGCGGGAACAAAGAGATGTATATTAAAGAAAAGCAAGGAACCGACAATGTGGTCAACAAAAGACGCTGGCAAACAAAAGCCAGAAAAATGAACGAGAACAGAAAGCACTTGCCAGTTACAAGGAATGAATGAACGCCGAGGTAAACACAAAACGAAAAGAGAATTATTCAAACAAACAAAACCAAGGACAAATACCAAAAATAACACCAAATACTGTACTTACAAACCCGAAGAAGCGGCAAACGACATCAACGAGAAAGCTAGAACAAAGCACTTGGGCAACAGCAGTGATCAAGAGCAATTGTCCGACAAGGAAGACAAGAAGACAGTGTCCTTAAGTAGGCCCCCACTTGATTGCCCTGATTAATCACAGGTGTGCCGCTGAAGGGTGACGCCCCATACTCCAGCAGGTGCTGAAAACACACGAAGGAAACAAAACAAAACAGAACAGAGCGGAACATGACAGCCCCTGTCACACATTACCATCAGTGGACTACTTGAGGTCTGCTACAATTTGCTGTTGGATTATTTGCCTCGCTTACAGCTCATGTACCAAATGCTTATTCTCTCGATGCTTAATTCTTGCTTATGCCATATTTGTCCATGCCATAATAAACAGTGTTCTTGTTTTGTATTTTCTCATAATTGGATTTGTCTAAGCTATTTTCGTTATTTATTTCCTTGCCTTCTGCAAGCACTTTGTTTATTATTATTGTGTGTGTGTGTGCGTGTGTGTGTGTGTGTGTGTGTGTGTGTGTGTGTGTGTGTGTGTGTGTGCGTGTGCGTGTTTGTGTGTGTGTGTTTTTCTGGCTTTGTTGATCAGTGAAAAAATGTGTACTTTACTATCATGACGTTTTTCTGTATTATCATTTTGTCATTTTGTTTGTAGGACCCACCTCTGTTCCGGATTATTCCGTAAAATTACAGAATAACCCGACCATGGAACCTGTCGACTCGGAAAAAAATTAAGAGGACTTTGGTCAGCCAAGGACGAATGGTGGGACAGCAGGGCACCACATTCATGAAACTCAGTGACGCAGTGGCCCTGCTGGCGCACCGATTTGAGCAAATGGGTTCCCGGGTTGAGCAGCTGAGTACCCGAGGGACGTCACCCTCGGATCACTTTTCTGTACCCGTCAGGATGTGCCCAACCCCTGTCATACCCGGAATCCCAATCGACCCCATCCGTCTTGTTATGGTGGTGAACCCAGACTTTGCGGTCATTAGTTTTTGACCAGCAACCGTCCACCTACTCACATGACATTAAATAATAAAAATGCATACTGTTCTTGTAAATGCACACTCATTTATCAACAAAATATTCTTCTGTCTTCACCTTTCCAAGGTCAAGCTACTTGATTGAGTGGTCTCCAACAAGTCAGCAATCATTAGGAAAAAGACCTTTTCTTTTGAATTAGGAGACATCATGTCTGAATCTCAAGACACCGACATGTTGATGTTGCAGCTTTTGCTCTAACTAAAATGGGGACATTATTTCTGCGATTGCCTGGCATGACTCCACTTTCCCTGTGACCCTGAACAGCATAGGTGGTATTGAACATGAAAGAATGGATGTCATGCTCCCCAAATGTTTGCTGTGTATGACATTATTGTTGGTGGATAACAAGGTATGAAAATCAATGAGTAGGCCTTCACGGTGGTCGACACTCAATAACATTGTGAAAGGATCTTTGCCAGACTTTCAGAGGAGCATTTTTCAACATTTTCCTGTCATTGGATGTTGTGGGGCAGATCAAAAGCAATACAATTTCCTAATCAATCCATCCATCCATCTATCCATTCTGTTGAGGCTTGGGGTGACCTGGCGCCTATACCAGAGGTTGAAGTACATCACATTGTGTCTGCTAAAGTCACAAATAAGTCTCAAAAAGCAACCTTCAAGTGTCAAGAAACTCCCAAGTTATTGTACAAACAAAGAGTCACTCAAGCATGTCAAGTCGACTCACCGCCAAATTTCAAGCAAGTCGAATCAAACCATTTTTTGTAACTCTATGAGCTTCACTGAAGTTGACAGGTGACTTTGGACAGGAGATGAGGGACACCCTGGGCTGGTCATCTGTCCTGATGCCCACAGCACTACCCAATCCTCCTCAGTGAAGTGCACACTTAGTACAAGTGCATAGCCAGTGAGAGCACAGGTTACAGGCTGGGAAAATCGCACAATTGGGACAGTGCGTGTTTCGTTCCGCCATCGACTTGCGTCACTCTGTTGGATCTGCGACATCAAACATGGCAGCAACGGTTGCTTTGCCAATTTGGATGCTTAAAATTATATTAAAACTGCAGCAAACAAGAGAAAGTTGTGTTTAATATTTTACTTTATGTTCACTGTTTTGTTAAAGCGCTTTATTACAGCTGCAGCTGTTGTGAAAGCGCTATACGAATCAGGATGTATTGTATTGTAAAAATGTGCAGTAACCAAAGGAAGATTTTTCTAATCGACTGTAACACAATTATTTAATTCTTATTTAGTTATTTGCTCGGTGTACCGCACTTTGTATACAGCGATGGTTGTTTTAAAGTGCTATACAAATACAGTTGAGTTGAGATCATATATATTTTTTTTTCCATTCTTATTTATTACACTGGGGAAAACATTTTTTGTTAAGTTTTCACAGCTGATTTTAGCTAATTTTTGGGTGCGGAATCCAAAATTCATCTAAATTTTTCTCTATGATGTCATGTTTTTGAGATATAGGATCCCTGTTTTTTTCAATGAAACACATGGAATAGTTACAAGCATTGAAAAACAGACAACTAAACTCGAAAGAAACTGGGTGCAATTTTGGAATCAGCATGCCAATTTTAGTTTTAATCAGCATATACATTTTTCCAAGTTGTTTCCCAGTGTTGGTCCATTAATTGCAACTGTATTATTGCAATTGTCATGACATTAATAAATTAAGAATTAATTAGGATTGAAAAAAAAATACATTTAATCAAATATTAAAAGCTCTTTCCAAGTTACTCTATCAATTTTGATTGAAATTACATAAATACAAATGATAAAATAATGTAATATTTCACAGTTCAAAAGACATTTATCGGCAGAGGCACGGGAACTTCACTGTTTTCCTGCTATTTTGGTAACATCTGCAATGAACTGTGGGTAATATCCAAACGGATTCAGCCGAAGTATGGCCCAAGCAAACAAAGGGGATGGGGTGACAGGGTGGGTACGAAGGTGGAAGTGCGAGTGTTGGGACAGGGCCATACACAAACAATCTTTCACACTCCATTTCGACCCTTCACTTCACCTAGCGTGCATATTTTTCAAATGTGGTAGGAAGCTGATGTAACCAGAGACAACCCACGCAAGCAGCGAGAGAAAATAGAAACTCCACATTCCAACGAACAATCTTTGATCAGTGTATTTCCCAACACTACATGAATTCAAGAGCAAAATCCAACGAGTCATCAGCCGAATAAACATTTGCCTCTCAAATCATTGAGGCACATCATTGTCATTTCTCTACACAAAGCACAAAGAGTTATCGAGGGTTCTCGTAGATCATTTACGGCAGGTATTACCAACTACAGTAAGTTGGTAATTATTGGACAGCTCCAGTAAAGGCGATGTGATACTGTAGTGTGCACCCTCCTCCATCTGCCTGTGGATCGTGTAGCTCTGCAGAAAGACACGGATGATGTAGACTGCATCACGGATTCGGAAACAGCTGCTCTCTTGGATTAGCAAACAAAGTGGGAGGAAAAAATAGATGCACGGGCCATTATCCAACTTTTTTTTTTTCATTTAATATAATGGATGCCTGCTTTTTAGCCGCTTTGAATTTGACTCAGCAACTTTGAGGCTTTAAAATATTCAAAACCATCAATCCTTGACCTTTCAAGAAACCACTCCATAAACAGCGTCGTTTTCTGACAGATGCGGAGCTACAGCACACTTATGTTAGACTCTAAGTCTCTAAGTCTCACATATGCCGAAGTATTGATACTGTTTGTAGTTTATAGCTCACGGACTGGCCCCAAGTGGATCGCGAGCGGTGTAGTGGGAAATTGGAAAAAAAAAAAAAAAAGAGTTGTTTGTCTGTGTGCGTGTTACTAATTTCATATATTTTTGTATTTGTGCACAATGCACCCAAACATTCTATCTGTGTCACTTACTGTGACAAAAAAAAATAATAATAAATTAAATGAAATGAAAAAGTCGGTCACTTTTAACCTACGGTGGTGCATGAACACCATCACCGAAAGTTGCGGTGATCAGAGCTGCTGCAATACATATACGGTATATATATATAAAAAAAAATCCTCGTCTCACCCCTCGGGTGGTGTCCATCCCTCATTCAGCTCGAGTCCTCTACCAGAGGCCAGGAAGCTGCACATTTCTGGATTGAGATGTCCGATGTTGTTCCCGGGATCTGTTGCAACCACTCATCTAGTGTGGGGGTCACTGCCCCGAGTGCTCCGACCACCACAGGCACGACTGTCACCTTTACCTTCCAGGCTCTCTCCAGCTCCTCTCTGAGCCCTTGGTATTTCTCGAGTTTCTCGTGTTCCTTCTTTCTGATGTTTCCATCACTTGGGACCGCTACATCCACTACAACGGCTTTCCTCTGCCCTTTATCGATGATCACGATATCTGGTTGGTTCGCCATTACCATCTTGTCAGTCTGGATCTAGAAGTCCCACAGGATCTTCGCTTTCATTCTCCACCACCTTCGGAGGTGTTTCCCATTTTGACCTTGGGGTTTCCAGTCCATACACCGCACAGATGTTTCGGTAGACTATGCCAGCCACCTGGTTATGGCGTTCCATGAAGGCTTTCCCTGCCAGCATCTTACACCCTGCAGTTATGAGTTGGATCGTCTCAGGTGCCTCTTTGCACAACCTACACCTTGGGTCTTGTCTGGTGT
>NW_017805153.1:11009-49957 GCF_001891065.2 Hippocampus comes | reverse complement strand
ATATATATTTTTTTTTAATTCTCACACAAGGTTTGTTTCATCCATCAATCATGGATGGCGCTGGCAAAGAATGAGAATCTGGAGTCAGGGGAAACATTTAAAAATGGTACACGGGCGCTACTTTTTTTTTTTTTTTTAATTCTCACACAAGGTTTGTTTCATCCATCAATCATGGATGGCGCTGGCAAAGAATGAGAATCTGGAGTCAGGGGAAACATTTAAAAATGGTACACGTGCGCTACGATCGTCATGTTTGTGCCACTTAGCACGCTGCAAAAGTGCGCTCATGCCTCCGCGTCACAAACTCTTGTATCTCCTTTATTTTTCTGTTTCGTACATGTTAGGGGCCTTTATGGCTGTTGCTCATCATGGCATGCGTGTTTAAGTGTGTGTGTGTGTGTGTGTGTGTGTGTGTGTGTGTGTGTGTGTGTGTGTGTGTGTGTGTGTGTGTGTGTGTGTGTGAGAGACAGGATTGGATTAGCTTGGTTGGAAACTCATCAAATTTAGATATTAAATAATAAAAATGAATAAAATAGCAAATAATGCGCAAACAAAAATGGCAAAGCCGTTGTTTAAGTTCTACACTACTTAAGTCAATTCTTACTTTAACTTAGCTCAATACTTTTGAAACTACTTCAGTCACTGTCTGCAGCTACACATCCGTCATTTTCTGTTGGTACTTCGTGATTGTTACTTTCTTGCGCATACTTTTGTTCGATGAAATTGAATTGCACCTATTTTGGAGCTCTGCTTTGGGATTTTTGTTTCAATAAAAGGTCAGGAAAAGGAAGTGGCACGTTATTGTACATGAATATCGCGTATCAGAAAGTGTGATAATTGATTCTAGCTCATCTGTTTTTGTTTTGTTTTTTTTGTTTTTTTGCGACCATATTAATGTCATCAAATCCACTCGGCCATTGCAACATTCATTGAGCCCCTCTGACAAATTCTCCTTCAGTCCGGCAACGTACTGAAAGCAAATAACCTTGGAAACCTGGAAAAACCCGAATAGCTTATACCTGATGGCCAGCTGTGCTCAGGCAAAGCATCATTCTACTTTGGGAAATGGGGTCAGAGGTGAAAGTGCTGTCTTACCTGCAACAAAGATGAAGCAGGGGACTCTCGGGGGAAAGGCCAACTGTCAGCCATTATCCACTAAAGATTGCATGAATTGCATCAATGTATTATTTTTGGTTAAAATCACTGTGGTTGCGTGAAATTATATTGGGTAAAATGCCTCACCAGAGGGCAGGTTTTTATTTGATGGATTGACTGGCCAACTGCCAGAGATGTCATTGAAGATATCCATTATGATTGTAATCGTAACCATAGTTGAGAGCCTGGCTGAAATTAAAGTCGGAAATCAGAGTAATCTTGACATGACAGCTCATGGAATCCTCCAGAATAAACCTTAAATGTTTGATACTTTGATTTCATCCATCAATTAGATGTATACGTTCTTTATGATGGCCATCTTCTCTTTTAGCGGCACTTCTCCAAACGATGCAGCTTCCATCCACATCGGTATGCTTTCGAATTACTGCTTGTGTTGGCTGTGAAGTGTCATCGGTGTGGGACGTTCAGCACATTGGACAGCACATTTACTGGCTGTGGTGACACATCCGCTCAGTGCCAGTCTGTCCCATGTCGATCACTTGTTGATCTTTAATCGGTATTACATATGACCACAGATAAAGAACCTCCCTGACCTCGTACAAGGCATCATTGGGGCTAATTTATCAATAAATGGCTAGAAATGTTGTAACTTGGCGATGCAAGTTTGTCATATATACAAAAGCAGAATCACGGTCGGATTCATGACCCGCATGCCCTGGCCAATTTGCTTCTCAGCGCCGCACATACGTCAGTGAATCAGAAGTCATTCTCATCGACAGGCTCGTGTCCGAGATCTGCAATCTGAATAAACCACGAACCTATTTCCCAATACAAGAATATCCATTTGTGCGTCAGCGCAGATACGTGTGTGGAAAGTGAGAGTCGCCGCTTGGAATTGAAGCCGATATAAAATTGAAGTGAACCAATTTCTTTTATCATCAATGGGCGCTAGAGCTTCTTGTTTACTTTCAAACTTAGTTTGAAGCTGACGTGTGGGACATCACGCACGCTGTGAGCATGGCGTCTCTGATCCACTGGTGAAAGGAGACTTTGATTCTCTCTTTCATCTATAACTGCTTCAAACAACAAGGCATATGCGGGAATAGTCGTTACGATTGCATGACTGTTTTATGTGATGTGTTCTGTTAGATTATTTTATTTTATGTTAACTGTTCTGTAAAGCGCTTTGTTACAGCTGCAGCTGTTGCGAAAGCGCTAAACAAATAAAGATGAATTGTATTGTTTTGTATCAAAACGAGATCGGTGAGGAGAAATAGCCAGTAAATTTACAACTTTCTTAATCTTCATCTTATATAGAAAGAGCGGGATCATTTGAAAGCGTGCGAAGCACACAAAGTGACGACATCAAGTTGCTGATAATGCATCTTTGGTTTTAATTTCAAAGCCAAATTCCAACACTTGGCACTCAAAATACACACATTATTCCCAATTTAATTAGCAGCCAGGAATGACAATGAATACATTACATACTTTGTTAAAATGCACAGGATGGAAAATTCCTGAAATTAGCATGGAAGCGATAAAAAACATAAGGCATCATACCAGTCAAAATAACTAAGTAACCATGCCAGCAGGTATTTCGAAGAAGCTCATACCCACCTCTGATGTGTTTGACGGTCATTTATCAACTGTCTATTTTAGGAAATGACTGCGATTTGTAGCATGTGGAACAGGTCAAAATGAAAACTTCAAAGCTGCGGATAACCTAGAAAATATGTTGTACCTCAACAGTTGTGGTCTATAGTGGTCAGGAGAAGAACATGGAACAGATTGGTTCAATCACTGTTGAATTTGTGCAGTGGTGTGTAATCAAGCGATCACCAGCCAGCGGCAGAGACACTCGTTCAGCACGTAGTGTGGCATGGCTCAAGTGGTAGTATAGTAGTCTCCCAAGCCAAAGGTTGTGGGGTTTCAGCCTGTCAAAGTGTCCTTCAGCAAGAAACTGAACTTTGAATTTCTCCTGATGCTGGCACATCAATAAGTGAACGAAGAGAATGTTAAATCTCATTTACCTTTCACCGTAGCAGCAGATGTGAATGGTCAAAGGGATCAAGTGTCCATTTCACGATTTTTTGTTGTTTTTGATTTTGTTTTGGTCAACTTATCGTTCCTGTTTGAATGAAAAGATGTAATTTCAATACTTTACGCGTATAGATCGCGCATAGATGTGTGTTTAGGAAGGTGATGGTAATCCGTCCTGTCTGCTTTATTGATAAAATCCGACAGAGCTGACAATAAATTCAGCAACTACAACCAACAAATCAGTCAGATCTCCTTTGCGCGCCAGCAAACGGCGTACGTGCGACTCTGCTGTCTCAGAATGTCTGTTCTTGAATCATTCAGGTTGCTAAACTCAATCGTCCTCCTTTTCCCGGACATGTCCACTTTTTTAAATCCGAGCGTCCTGGAGGGTTTTATAAATTCATGAAAATGTCCGTCTTTAATTGATTCTCGTGGGACCAATTAGCATGTGTGAAATTTTACTGGCATTTATTTATTTATTTATTGATTTTAATGACCGGCGGAGTATGCTGTTATCGGCGTGTGTGACGTGGCCACTGGCGGGAAGGGCAAAACCCAAAAGAGAAGGCAAGCAGCGGCAGTCAGGACAAGTGTGTGGAGCAGACGCGCTCAGTTACAAGTGTGAATGCCAGCTGTTTGCTGCTGAAATGGGGTGGAATGACATCCCGTTCATTCGTCTGTGTTTCACTGCTGTGGTGGAAGTCACTGGACCGAGAGGTGCGTTGTTAGATTTACTGGTTGAAAAAGCCAAATACAACTGCAGTCAGTCTGTCCTTGACTAACAATTCAGAGTTGATGACAGTACCCATACACGATAAAGGTAAGAGAGTACAAAGCTCGCAGGAAAATGTTTCAATGTCTAATAAAGGTGCTGGTCGGAGAACTCACAGCTCAGATCGACAGAAAAACGCCCAAAAAGCTGTATGAGGAGAGAGTTCCTTAAATTGTTAAACCCGGGAACACAGGGTGGGTAACAAAACAAATATGATGAAGAACACTAAGGACTGAAGTGATGTTTTGTGTCTTTTTTATATTGTGAGATGCTGTGCTGTAAAAAGGTATTTTATATATATAATATATTATATTGAAGTGGCTCGGATAATGGATGGATGTTTTATTTACTACCCATACATTGCACGCACAATATGTCGGAAAAATATTTTCACTGTAATTATGGCACATACAGTGCAGAATTCAAAAGATGTTCAGTAAATGCATTTTGAATTGCACGTTTTCATCTAACTTTGAGAGAGAGAGAGAGAGAGAGAGAGAGAGAGAGAGAGAGAGAGAGAGAATCAGAGAGAGAGAGAGAGAGAGAGAGAGAGAGAGAGAGAGAGAGAGAGAGAGAGAGAGAGAGTGCAGCACAGTGCTCGACTGTTGAGCACGTTCGGCTCACAGTGCAGAGGTGCAGGGCTCGGCTGTGCAGAGGTGCAGGGTTCGATTCCGACTCGGGCCTTCCTGTGTGGAGTTTGCATGTTCTCCCCATGCCTGCGTGGGTTTTCTCCAGGCACTCGGGTTTCTTCCCACATTCCAAAAACATGCGTGGTAGGTTGATGAAACACTCCAAATTGTCCGTAGGTGTGAGTGTGAGCATGGATGCTTGTTCGTCTGTGTGTGCCCTGCCAATGGGCTGGCAACGAGTTCAGGGAGTCGCCTGCCGACTGCCTGAAGACAGCTAGGATAGGCTCCAGCAGGCCGGCGAGCCTTGTGAGGATAAACGGATCAGGTGATGGATGGGTGATTGTATATATATATATTTATATATTTATATATATAGATAGATAGATAGATAGATAGATAGATAGATAGATAGATAGATAGATAGATATAGATAGATATAGATAGATAGATAGATGATAGATTCACTATTCTCCTTTGTACAATCTTTGTCTTTTCCCCTTTTCAGCTCTGCCCATAGTATCACCTCTTTTCAGCACAGCATCTGACGATGGGTCCAAAATGTTTCGTGCCAGACCACCTGTCCCCCAGCACTGTCTGGATTAGTACCTAAACCCTCTGATTTATAATTGGTCCACTGTGTCACTTTGATGAATTTGATAATGTGCTCATTTCCCCTCCATCGCAACAGCATTTCACTGGATTTGGTTCTTTTGTATGACTTCAGGGCATGTTTATTTTTTTGGGGGGGGGGGGGCATGAAAATTCTAATACACAGGTATATAGGACTTCTCCATCACTCGATTTTGGGAACATGAAATTTATTTGAAAAAGAAACACGCATCATCATTTTGCTTCATTGGCAAACTGAAAGATGAGCAAGAAGGAGTTATTAATTGAAAGAGGTTCAAAGTTTGAGCAGCAAATAGGAAAGGCAGTTTAATTTATTTTGGATATTTCATAAACAAGGCAATTCTACGGCAGAATTCTGAGATTAAAGTCAGAATTCTGACTTTAAAGTCAGAATTCTGACTTTAAAGTCGGAATTCTGAGATTAAAGTCAGAATTCTGACTTTAAAGTGAGAATCTTGCCAACCTTTTTTTTTTTTCCATTGGCCCTAATCCTCTTCCGTACAAAAGATTTAAAGGCAAAGAAAGAAAAGTTAAAGTTGTGAAATTACGGACAGTGTAACTGATTCGAATGCCTTAAAAACCTTAATGAAAGGCATGGTCAAAAAAAGTATGATTTTTAACCTGGATTTAAAAATACTTACACTCGGAGCTGACTTTACTTTTGTCTGCAGCTTTTTCCTATTGCCTGCAGTGTAACAGCTAAATGTTTGCTTTGAAACCCGGGCTCCACTATTTGACCTGAGTCGGCAGATCTCAGAGCCCTACTGGGTTCATATTCAGTTAGCATTTCTTTCATGGAATGAGAACCCGTAGCATTCAGTGGTTTGTAGACCAAGAGCAGAGTTTTTAAATCTCTCTCTCTCTCTCTCTCTCTCTCTCTCTCTCTCTATATATATATATATATATATATATATATAATGCACTCAAGATCAAGACTCTTGACCCTTTTTGCTCTGGCTCATATACTTGTGCCTTCAGGTAAAACATTATCTTTTTAAACTGTCATTATGTTTGGATGTTAATGAGGAATGCAGTGAGTTGAGATTGCCCATTGATGTAATTAACTTTTCTCACATATGGGCATCTCATGTTGATTTTTTTAATCCGAGTGGCAATGTTTTAATTCTGCACATGGTGTTTATTTTTGCTTCAAAGTCTCACATGGCAGCCAGCGCTTTTGGACTGTTTACAAGCCGCAACTCAAATCCAAAGTACAAAAACATTCTGCAGGGTATAAAAAAAGGACGATAAACACGACAATATGACAAAGTTTGGAGTATAAGCAAACAAAGCACTTTGTGCTTGAAACAATATTTTAAATACCAAAGGCCCCAAATGCGACCATTTTTTTTTAACAAGTGCACCCCATATGTCATGTGTCAGGCTGGACCAAAACAGTAAAAAGCACTCCCCTCATCATGAATTAAGGATGCAAACGCAAACATGGCCAGCTGGCCCAACGTGATCATAGCACGCTGGTTGGCAAAATCTTGAGCAGCTGCCCTCTCCTCCCACAACTAAAAGTGACGGGAAGCAATGCAAACACCAGGAGAGGGGCGCTGGTCACATGATGGTTACTTAGCCATCATGCCACGACTGTCTTGCACATACTGTGTGTTTTCAATGAATGATGGCCTTTTGTCAATACGCAAACTGTGTTCAGCCAACTGAACACATAGGAATCACAGTGGACGGAGTCTCCTTGGAATGATTCATCACCCACTGTTGATGTTATTTTCCCCTTCCAAGGAAATATGATGTGGACAGTGAGCGCGCAGGTAGTTGTGAATGTTAAATGTGAATTGTTCCATCTGTACATATATTCGACCCTGTCTTTCTAGGAGCAGTTTAGTGAAGGTCTGAAATGTAGGCCAGACCTTCTTGTCTAACAACATTTCGACACTCTACATCCAAAAAAATCTTCCCATAAGAGCAGAAGCATGGAAGCTACCAGAGCTTCAAAGGGGATCCTGAGGTGTAGGGTGCCCTTGAACAAGAAACACACCCCATTTTAAGAGGTGCAGCATGGTTTGTGCACCCGTTTCACGCTGACATCTCTCCTAGCATGCCTGCGTGTCTGCGATCTAGTTTTCTGTGAGGTGTGCAACACAACGCAGCGGAGTGCGAGAAGGATTTCCCGTTGCGAGATTACGTGTAAAATATATAAATAAATAGAAATACTGGTAATTCCCATGACTGTCCAAATAGCTATTGGCAGGTACAATCCAGCCATGTGAGTCATGTAAAGGTCAGTAGTGTAATACCAACAGCCAATGCTCAACACTAAGTGAGAGTTGAGGCACAGGGTTTATATTGGGACTGTTGATGCTCCCTTCAAGCCAAAAATTTAACTCGGAGGTGCTCGGCTGGAGTTGACCCTGGCCTCAATCATCCTGCTGGATGAAAATACTTTGCATGCTGACATGCATGAGTGAGCAATGAATTCATTTTAGATGAGCAGAAATCATCGGAACAGAATTTTTATTCCCACCCCCTTCCCTCTCCTCAGCACACATTGTAAGCCAACAAACATCTAGCCAATACGATTTGTAGATGCATCATAATCAGGGATGATTTGGCTCTCTGGGCCGTTTCTATATAATCCTTATGAAATCAATGTAATCTTCATTTAATTTAAACAGGACACATGGCCTGAAAAATGTACTGTATTTGCTGTGACAGCTTTGGCGTGCCGATCGGGAGAGAATGGAAGAACAAGCCCTGACTCTGAGTCCCCTGGGAGAGCAGCTGCAGCGCCGACAACATCTTGCACTGAGCATTTCCGATGGGGTCGCTGGGAGGCGGTGCATCTTTCTCAAGCGGGGCTTGTTTACCCCTTGTGCTCCTTCTCTAATTCAGAGTGTCCCTGTCAGGCTGGGGCCAACAAATGCAGGTCAGAACCCGATCCCCGGTGATCTACTGTACCTGGGAGCGACTCACTTTGTGATCTCTGTCACTCCACTCGGCAAGAAGTGCACAAATAATGGCAAAAGGAGCAGCCACAAAAAAACCCCGAAATGTAATTTGCACAAACGACATGATTATGCATGCACACGCAGACACGCGTGCAATCAGAAGTCTGCAGAGTGGTGCGAAATGGAGTAAAACCAGGAGGGAGGCTCTACTGGAGCATATCACAGGGAATCTTGGACAGAAGAATATCAGGAATCAATGCTAATATGTCACAGTTGACCTCAGCTGTGTTTTGCCATAACAGCTATTACGTGACTCCAGTGTGCCACACCATGATTCAAGATGTTGAGTGCACCCACCATTGTCTCTGCGCATTTTAATAACATTTGGACACGCCCACTTTCAATTGTTTTACCGCTGGTTATAGAAGGTGTGCACACCCCTGTTTAAACGGTAGGTTTTTGTCACCCCAAAAAAAAAAAAACTGTTTATATTTGTGAGACCTGTTCATCAAAAGTGGAAGTAAAAGTAAACGACCGAGATAGTGTGGTTGCACACCCACTTTTTACTGATTTGACTGTGTTCGAAAACGAGACGCACTCAAACGTGTGAAATGGGTGTCCTATTTTAGCCACCACATTGTCTCAGTCATAATAACCCCCCCTTGAACATTTTTTTTTTTCCTGAGTTGGAATGATTATGGGTAACATTGATGAAAAGGTTTGAAGTGATTTAGCTTGGCCTCAAAACATGCCCATTGAACAGATGTGCGGTGACTTTTTATATACACGGCCCTTTTCACCATTACGCCACACATACCTCTGGGTGGCAAACACTCAGATAGTAAACCAACCCTTCTGTTTGGCTTTAATGACGAATTGGACCTTCTGCTCTCGCTCAGTACTTTGAATGTGTGAATTGTCAATTGAAAAGCTTTCACGACAGGTGAAACGCTTCTAAGACCGCCCGAAATCTCCATTCCAATTGGCAGTTGAGTCAAAAATAGAATTGGAGGAAATTCAGAATGTTCACAAAATCATTGATGGACTTTTTTGTTGCTCGCATTGAAGGCACATGTGCTCTGTTGAAACACTCTCGAGTTGACATTAGCCAGCAGAGTCCTGTAGCCATTATGTTTGGCTAAATTAGTCAAAGATAACCCAACCGAACATTTTATACATACCGGTGAAAAAATGTCTTCCAAAAACCCAATGTTGGAAGTTTGTTGCCCAAACTGTAGCTTAAGAAGTGGCCATCCCGCCATGAGACATGTTTGCTATCTTTTGTGGACAACGTTTCTCAAAATCCACTCCCTTTATCCTCCTCACTCTTTTTTTTTTTTATTATTAATTATTTTATTTATTTTTTAAAGTACATTGAAAAAAGAACTTTTGGGGTGTATTGTATCCGGAGGCTCAAATCCAAACAATTATAAACATTAGTATCCGTTCATATTTTAGTTATTAGAAGTTATTCTGATTGTTTTTCGTTCAAGTCAGTGGCAGTCAATCAGACACATTTCTGCCCTCTGAGAATAATCAGACACCTATTGTTCACAAACATGAGAAGGTCTATAGGCTCGATGGCTATAAGATGAAAATAACTAATAAATAATATTTTTCTTGGGTTTTAAATGCTGTTGTGTTCATAGTTTTACTCTGATTGCTTAAATAATAAAACGTCTATAAAAAATGCATTGCATACAACATAAGTAATCCAATGCATATTTACTAAATACTGTAGAGGCATTTTCATTTTGTAACTGCAACCCTTCAAAGTAAAATCATTACAAAAAACATCAGCCAATGCAATCACATTCTACTGAATGGTAAAATTGTAATGGTAATATGTTTGAAGTTAATATTTAGCTTCTTCGCTAAATGATTTGTCATAGTTTCAAAACCCCTTTTCAGGAGTGCATAATAAATGCAGTTAGAGCTCCTGAGAACCTCAGATTTGTTGGAAAGTAACATAAAAATACACATTGATGCCATGATAAAATGAAAGATATCACTAAATTGAAACCCTCATTCAAATTCTGCCTTTTATAGGTTCTAATGTATCTTGCTGAGAGCTCTTTCCCACCAAATCCTCCATTGCAATCTTAATATTCGAACCTGTTGAAAGTAATTAGCTCCGGAGGCTCTTTTTGATGAGCGTTTATGCCGGGCCCATTTCATCCACAGCATCAAGTGGACTGAACATAAGCCAGCTGTGAATCAGCAGGGCTCGCGCTGATGAGAAAGTCCTCCACGCCTGATTTCCACCATGCCATCCACCAGCCTTCACACTGAGGCACTAATCAACAGCGGTGCCCCACCAACATACCTGTGGAATGCTTTTTCATTTAGGACTCTCCCTCGACGTCGTCACAGCATCTGCTAAATGGCGCAATGGGGTCTTCACTCTTCCCAAAAGTTCAACCACTTGTTGGTCAGAAGTTGATGAGCCTCTCATCTCATTTGTGAGACATTAATGAGGTACTTGCACTTTTTGTTCCATCAAAATCAACAGACCTGAAAAAAAGTGAATCAAGATCACAAAGAAATATAATTGATGGAGAAAAATGGCTGACAGCCCGTCGAGGATGGAAGCTGCCTCTCCCCAAAAGTAACCTGGGATAGGCACCAGCAGACCTGCGACCCCAATGATGATGAACTGTTTAGAAAATGGAAGATGAGGGGTTAAAAATTCCATGTGAAGGCAAATCTGTCATACAATTATTTCAAATAAATATTCTCTGAAATTGCCCCTTTAGTGTCCATTTTTGCTCATTTCAAAAGGCAGCAAATATAAAATCTTTTCTCACATGGTGTTTGAAAAACCTTCCAGATACTTTTGACCCAACAGTTCAGGCACCACAGCATAATTAGTCAGGAGACTTTCTATAATCTCCCAGTGAATACACCGTCAATCTTAACAGCATGAAGGAGGATGAAGTGTAGAATTTTGCGATGATGCTAACGATTCATTGTGAGTAGAATGCGTTCATCTCTGGCATCAGAATATTACCTCGGTCAATAAAAATCAGCGGTTTGCACAGAACATATTTCACGTAAATCTGTTCTGCATCATTTTGCCAGTGCGCGTCGGTAAAGACATCACTCATGAATTCTGTTGCACTTTTGTTTTCTCATCATGACGCCAGCAGAACAGGAATTAAATGAGCACGTGTGGTACGACATTCAACAGCATGATCTCAACTGCTGAAATCACGACTCATTCGCACGCCATATGACTGTTTTTGTACCATTTTGACTCTCGTGTAGCTGAATAAAATCACCGCATTATTAGAAACACGGTAGTGCTGACACTAAACTCACGTATGTGTCAAGTTCCACTTGACAGTCTCAGCCAAGATTGAGTATTTTTGTAAAGGCTAACATTTGAAATGTATTACAACGTACAGGTGTGACTAAGATGATGTGCCATTTGCAGACTTGCTACTCAAGAGGCAAAAAGATGTTATGCCTTTGCTGCTGCTCTCCAAATTGTGAGCATATGCGTGTTCCCTACTCATCCTGGCTTTTTGAACAGCAACTGCCAAGAGTGGGAGGGTTTTTTTGGAGGGGCCGGGGGGAGGAGGGGCACTGGCCGGGTGGGGGAATTGCATTCGGTTCCACATGAACACATTGTCCTCCTTTGATGTCTCCCCTCTAGGTAGCCCCCCAGTAAGGAAATGTGAAATACACGAGAAGCAAGCTCTTCGGCTCATCGGTGCGGGATCAACCCAAGTTCATTGGGAATGACCCTCACAAAAAAATGCAATCCCAAACTCATTAAACATTTTCTCCCTTTGTTTATGGCCACTGAAAGGAAGCAAAAGAAAATGGCAGCATGTGACTCTAAATGTCTGTTGAGTGATCATAATAAATCAGTTGCCCAAAAGTGGCATCTTTGGTGAAGACATGAGCCCCGACAAGCATCATAAATCGAATTTTTCAAGACACAAAATCAATTTGCACACTCCTATGATTTAAGCACTTTAAAGTCCAAGGATATTTCCTCTGATATAAATATAACAACATGATGCACTTGAGAAAAAGCACAATCTGTGGGTATTAATGCATGCAAGTGGGTGTGCTCTTCACAGTTTGAAATGATTATGACACCAATATGAGGCTTCAGACAAATCATGTTTGTGGATGTTTCTTGTCTCACACACACACACACACACACACACACACACACACACACACACACACACACACACACACACACAAATGGGATGGGCTTCTGCTTGAAAACCAATAAATAGTAACAGTATCTACAAGCTTGACAAATCCTGGAAGAGTTTTGTCAGGTTTATCAATTAGACATTCAGAAATAAAACACAAGGAGGAGACAGTAGACTCAATTCTGGTACCGGGGGGAACGAGGAGAAGCCTTAGGTTTCATTTCTCTGCACGTCACCCAAGGATCTCTCCCCTCACCCCCTCATTTATTGGGAATCTAATACATAGGGGTGTCCAACCTAAAGGGTGAGGGCTGTTGAAGACACACTGAACTTGTTTGACTATATGTGTGTATGTGAGTGAAAATTACGTACATGTGTGCAATTATTACAAAAACATCAAGTTGCAGCTGCTGTTCCATCCACGTCCGACCTTGCTCCTGTTTGGTCTTAATACTTATCTCTTTCCGACCACTTTCTCGGAAAGGCGGTTGCATCCCTCAACTGCCACACAGTGCACTAAGCATTCTTGATTATAAATGTGAGTATATCTTTCTTAAAAGCATTATATCTTTATTAAAAGCATAAGCGTTGCATTGCAGGCATAATGAATTTATCATTGCAGGCATAAGCGTCCTTCTTTGCAAGCATAATCAATCTATCATTAATAATATGAAAATATATGATTACTAAAAACAATCAACCTAACAAATTTCAAGAGAAAACAAAGTCGCATCAGACATTAACATCCTGGGCTCTATTTTCTTAGACAGCGCACATGCACTATGGCACAAAAACTGGCGTATCCTGATTTTGACTGAATGTCAGCGCTCGACTGGCTGCATGTTTGCCAGTTTGGCAGACCGGTCTCCGCCAAGCTGGGAATTCTGGCGCAGTTTGAGTGAGTCCCTCCAAACGCACGTGGCAGGGTGACAATTTGGTGGAAAGCAGCCAGTTCAAAATGACGCTTGGCCCAGCTGGTCTAACATGATTATGCTAGCACTGAGAGTACACGTCATCGTGGGTTGGTGTCCTACATTGTCATTGTCGAGGTAGTTCTGTTGCGTTGTCGGCCACGCCGTACATTATATCGGCAGCATTGTTCGTTGTAAACCATGACATAGGATTCCATCCATTCACTCATATAGTTTGAATCTCTTGCTTTTGTTCGGCAATCTCTTGCGGGAGATTGCCGAACAAAAGCATTTTCGTGGTTGGCCTAAGTCTACTTCACACCTGACCTTTAACAACATGTCTTCAAGTGTAGCAACGGTATCTGTATGCAAACGTTTACTCAAACTATAAGAAAAGATATGGTGCGAACGCTGTCTTGGTTGCATGCATGCAGGGCCACTCCAGACCAAATTGGGGCCCAAAGCGAATTGTCTTTATTGGAAAGATTCATTTTTAATGAGTAGCTGGATTGTTCCACAAATTTTGATTTCAATCACAGCACGAGCCTCCTCTTTTTTTGCCTTTCTTTTTTCAGTCTTGCTTCCGACTCGTGATGTCATTATAACTGTTATGCTGTTAAAACACCCTTTCCTCTATAAGTGCCAGCCAGCGCATTCCTCTGATTGAGCAAGAACTTTATTCCTTGCTGTTTAATTGTTGAAACGGAGGCAATTGCATGTTTAGACCTAATAAGATGCCACGTCATTTTCAATCAAAATGTATTGATTAAAATAACCAAATAACATGTTGATTGTGCGGTTCATTTCAGCTAATTCTTGCATAATATAATGGAGCATTTTTTTTTTTTTTTTTACATTTTTTATGGCTTGCAAGTTTGAAGGTGTGCAGCAGTCAGATTTCGTGACAGATGGAGCGAGTGATTGAAATAGAGCTCAAAGGAATCCTGACACATGTCGGCCGCGGGTCCAGTAGGAGATGACAGAATATCAGCTGACCAAAAAGAACTTGAGGGAGAAAGCAGCTGTACCGCACGCTAAGGCCTCTTCTCATGACAGAACGTCCCTCAGATTTCATTCTGACTTGTTGCCACTTCGTCAAGATAAAATGACTCTGAATGTATTGTTTGTCTTGATGCTGCTTTCCGTTTTCACTTCATTTACATCTCGCTGTTTTGCTTTGGTTTCAGAAGTCAACATGACTGCGAGCAACTGTTTCTGGATTAGCAATGTAAGCTGTCACGGTTGGCAGCTCAGCTGATGCGCTTCCCCCTCGCTAACCCTTTTATTATTGCCTTTCTTATTTGTGAACATTTTGTGTGGTAAACGGCACTCGTGCTTGTAGCTCTGTGTTTGCATGCGCTTGGGCTAATTATGGAGGCGGAAATATGGAAGGCTTTGATTTCATTTAAATCTCGTAATACTCCCATGATTTCATGTAGGAATAAATGAGGGTAGCTCTATGTATGATACCAAAAACTGCAAAAAGAGCATTTCTCTCTCTCTCTGTTCTCTCTCTGTCTCGCATTTGGCAATTGTCAAAATGGTAGGCTGTTTCTGTAAAGCTCTTGGCCAACAAAGCTTCCTTGCTAACTGATTCACCATCCCCTTTACAATGGTTTTCATTCATTTAATATTGCAAGGAATGGCACGGAGAGTGAACACTACAAAATGCATGGTAATAATTGTCCTCATTTGTTTCACTGCAGGATATCAGAAAATTATCGGCGATGCAAGCAAATTCTGAAAATTGAAGTACTCTTAAATTCTATTAGTCTCTCAATTTATGTCAAAAATGTTCATTCGGAGAAAAAAATCATCAAGCAGAATCAACTGAATTTGAAGAAGAGGCTCCTTTGCGGCACAGTGACTGCATTCAGGTAGTTGCTCTTTGGAGCTCGCTGGCTAGATGTGTACTTTCCTTTCTGTTTAGTTTCGAACTGTAAAAAAAAAAAAAAAACTGCTCCATCAAACTAAATGCACAATGTATTTTGGGTGTTTTTTGTCACATGAAAAAAATAAATGAATAAATAAACATTTTAAAACCCTTCTGTCAGGTTGGCGTAAACAGGGTCCCAAAGCAGACTCAACCAAAACAGAACAATCAAACAATTTTGAAATAAACCAAGTGTTTTCCCTTCTTCATTTTGTTTCCCTTTTCTACTGTTGTGGACAGTACACACCCACTTAGCGTATCTACAGGGTACCTGTATTGTGGAGCATGACAAAGACTGACTGTCCTCCATTAAATAGTCGACCTAAAATTGTCACATGTGAAGAATCATCTGAATGCAATGGGAAAAAGATTGTACAGTTACTTTTGAGCCTGCCCTGGTACAGTTTGGAACAATGATGTCAGCGTTTGTGTACAGAGGAGAAGCATAGCTAGAAATGAATAAATAAATGAAGGCCCACTTCCAGAATGTCGTGTTGCTTCTTGTGCTTAAGCATGTGTCTTGGAAGAAGAATGTGTTGTTGGACAGATTGCTCATCCTATTTAATGTAGCTTCTCATGCACCATACCAACAAAAGGTCATAGCACGGTTCACTTACTTTGACAAGTGTACGAGGTGCTTTTATTGGAAACAAAAGAGTGGCACACCAACCATTTCAGTGAATTGAATACGGTGGTGCCTTGGGATATATGAGTTTAATTTGTTCCATTACCACATTAGAGATGTCCCACCTGCAGTATCCCTCCGGGATGACCCAGGACATGCTTTGGAGTTCCTCCAGAAGAGTTGGAAGAAGGGGTTGGGGAGAGAGAAGTAGATTAGAGAGTTCTATTTTTCTCAAAGAGAAAAGGGAAGAACAGATTAATAGCATGACTATTCATTTCATTGGGGAACATTGTTTGACGTGTTTTGAGTTAAAAGCATGGTCAAAGAAAAAATTAAAGGGGGGAGTTTGCAGTGAAAAAAAGTAACCTATGTTGACCTGAACGCTGCATATTAGTTCCCCCACCCCCTCGTCTTTTTGAATGGCAAACTTGTGACGCGGTGGAAATTACTCCAAAATCAACAGATTTTGGATTACGAGTGTAGTTCTACTGTCTACCCATCTTTGAGGTCATCGCCGCAAGTCAGGTTTCTCATCCATACAGGAGAATCTACATGTCTTAGTTTGTACAGCAATTGCCTTTCCTGATGCGTCCAGTTTGTCCTTGCTTGAGGGTCCCAAACGTCGAGCTCTTCAGTCCATGGGTGATGTGAAGTTGGCCGAGAAGAAAATCCATACTTGCTGGATGAAAGGCAGCACTATGCTAGCAACTCTCTGTCGAATAAAAATACACATTAGAAACTGATGGAATGCTGAACCACCCCCACCCCAAATGCAGATCTGCCACTGCTTAAGCATATCCGAACAGCAGCCCTGCAGGTCATCTTGATGAGCAAGCATTAGAGAGGTATTCTGTCGTGCATCGTGACACGGTCAAACATAATTAACTATATCGCCCACAGAGCATTGTCTCTTTCTGCATGTGGCATACTAATAAGTTAGCGATATCACACATTGAGCATGCTAATAGGATGCAGATAATATTCTTCACATGGAGCTGCAGGGAAAAACATCACATCGACATGAATAATTATTGCTGCAGGTGGTCAAAAAAAAAAAAAAAACATTTTAAGGTATGAAATACTTGTTGCTGATTTAACAGCAATTAAGCCCTGGGTCCATATAAATCCAATAAACCACTGGAGATTTTTATACTAATTTTCTTTAAACTTTTCACGATCCCATCTTGTTTGCTTTGTTCTCTCAGTCTCCATCTGGAGAGTGGGCGTTCCCTCACAAGTCTCACCTGTCTAATCTGACCTCGTTACGTGCCTGCTTTAAAAGCCAGGTCATGCCGACAACCCACTGTTGGATTATTAGCTTTGCTTACGACTCCATCTCCAAATGCTTAATTTTCTTGACGTTCTTGATATTTTGCTTCATAGACTCTCGCTGTGTTTTCAAGTTTTCACATTGCAAGTACAGTATTGCTGCGCGTAAGTGGTAGTAGATTTCCTTTTCCTTAGATTTTGACACACGATTTACGTTTTTCTCGTTCCTTGCCTTTTGCAAGCATTTTTGGTTTGTTTTCGCTTTTTCCTGGTTCTTTGTTACCAGCGTCTTTCGTTGTACTTTGTCGGTCTTGCGCTCTTTGTAAATAAATATGTGTGGTCAAATCTCTTGTCTGGCCCTACATTTGTCAAATCCAATTCGGACTCCTAACAAAAATTAAAATTAAAAGCAGGGTCATGGTTTAGACTTTTCACAGTGCCCTCCCCTAAAAACATTAGGCCAAAATGAAAGGCATTAACTATTATTTCTGTCAATTCACACAAAAGTGCATAGTAATTGTACAGAAAACGGATGTACCGAAGTCCATTTTTGTCTTTTTACCTCACTTCATCAAAACAGAGCTACAAATCGGAATCTACTGTACACCCCAACTATGTGTGTGTGTGTGTGTGTGTGTGTGTGTGTGTGTGTGTGTGTGTGTGTGTACACAAAATGAAAAATCTACAATAGTTAATGTTTGGTGTGAAATGCATTTTCCATTGCATCCATTTCGTAATTAAAACAGTCAGATAATGAATGGACATCCAAAAGAAATACAGGGAAAAGTGGTGGACCCATTTTGATTGTTCTGGCTTTTAGCAATCTGGATAAGAATTAACTGGATGTTTCCTGGGCATCATAAATTTAAACAGCAATGCTATGCAGCGTTTTTGCCAAGCCAAGAACACAATCCAGGACCAGCTGGAGAAATGCCATTTGTTGGTACAGAAAGTCTCAGCAAGCTAAAGGTCATGGGCTGTTGAATCAACATTATAAAATGGATTTATGGGAGGGATATTGCACCGCAGGTTTTAAAGTCAACAAAATACACACTAGTCAAGTCAAGCAGGCCATAAAATTCTACCTGAGCTTGCCTTGAAAAGAAGAGAATACTGTTCTATTTCAAATATTAGCTTCTTTCTTCATCAGTTATTTTTTTGGGGCGGAGGTGTGACATTTCCTCAAATAGAAGTGAAATCAGCATTTTTGTGGCAATCTGTAATGATTAGCGTGTGGTCGAACCCCAAAACAGACATCACTCAAAGTCTTTATTCCAAATAAAGTAAATAAAAGGTGACTTATAAACAAAGCACTATTAAACAAGGAGAATACAAACAAAGTTCAACCAAACGGCACCTAAAAAATGAGGAAGGAGTTTCCAGTGAGACCTCAGAAAACACAAATACAACCAACTCGGAGCGGAATCCAGAAAAAGTAATGCACTTAAGCAAATGTCAAAGACAAAGGAAACCATCTGGCGGCTACCTGGTGTGGTCGCAGCAATCAGGACTGGGAACACATTTCCAAAATGATCCAAGGTATGACTCCTTGCTCAACTTCTCACTACACTGCCCAGGAAGCAAAGGAAAAAACACTAAGAGACAAGCAACAAGAAAACAAACAAAACTCAAAGTGGATTATGACACCATCAACTTTCAAAACACATAAATTTTGCATTAAACATGTGTTGCCATGATTCCTTTTTTTATATGACCTACCATTTACTGCAGCTGTGTGAAAATAGAAGTAAAAAGCAAAATGAAAATGTTGAGCTGTGAAAGTTAAACTCAATGTATTTTACATCTTTTATGATATGTAATGTACGCTTGTTTTATTTTATTGTTGAAAGTGTGATCTTCAAAGTATAAATGCATCGTGGCAAACATAGCAGCAGTGTATCTTTTCTTGCTATTAAACAAACATAACATGTATTTGATGCACAGTAAACATTTAATCAGCAAGAGAGACGTAAAAGAGATTGAGGTAAATAATGTATGAGAGGCATAAATATGAAGCTCCGACATTACATGCACAGATCATCAATTGCAGTGCCAGCTTCTTGAGGTCTGTGATTTTATTTTTTTGTTTACAAGAGTGTGTCTCGATCACAGCATTTGCCTCAAGGTACCGAAAGACTAACCCAAGAGGGTAGCTTAAACTATAACTTTGACAGGTTTGTGCTCTTACTATCTTGAGGGCTATTTGAGCAGGATTGTGACCATGAGGTTGCAAACTGGATTAAAAAGAAAAAAATATATATATATATATATATCGTCAGCGATCTCAGTCAGCAGTCTTTGTGAAGATTTTACATTTTTTTTTAAATATACATAGTGAGAGCTTGATATGTGACACAGTTTCACTTTTTTTTTTTTCATTTAACTGCAGTAGTGGGACATGATGTTGGTTAAGGTACCCAAGCACACTTTTCGGGTACCTGTACTAGATTTGCAAACTTGACTCCATGGACAAAATGGGCTTCCTACTAAAAGCGTACCGACCACGTACAAACAGAAATCGCTGGACAAAACGAGCTAGGTAAAACAATACATAAATTAAAAGTGCTTGCAAAAGGCAAGGTACAAGGAAAAACAGAAAATACACAAACGTAATGTCAAGAGTCCAATAACACAAAGCAAAAGATCAAGAGCAAACAATAAATAAAATAATAAAATACAAACAAGGAACTATGAAAAACAAGAGTGACTACGAATGATATCGAGAGGTCTAGAAAACAACACTTGAGGCCCAATGGCAAGCAAGGTCAATTATCTTGTTTGAGATGTTTCATTCATTCATTCATTTTTCCATCCGCTTTATCCTCACAAGGATCGCGGTGGGTGCTGGAGCCTATCTCAGCCGTCTTCGGGGGACACCCTGAACCGGTTGCCGGCCAATCGCAGCAGACATAGAGACGAACAACCATCCATGTTCACACTCACACCTAGGGACAATTTAGAGTGTTCAATCAGCCTGCCATGTATGTTTTTGGAATGTGGGAGGAAACGAGAGTACCCGGAGAAAACCCACGCAGAGAAGATGCAAACTCCACACAGGGAGCCATAATCGAACCCTGCACCTTTGCACTGTGAGGTCGACACGCTAACCCCTGGACCACTGGGCCGCCCTGTTTCAGTTGTTTTCAACAAATTTTGCATTTTGTTTTTTGGGTGTAATTAGAGAGTTTTGCTGTGAGAATCGGAAGACTGACAATTGCAGCAGGAGAGCAGACAGACTGAATGATTTACCTGTATTTGTAAATGTTGAGCTGCAAATTGATCGTCTTAATGAACTGCAAAACTTCTGTAAATGTATGTGCATGTACAGAAAAGAAGAGCAATAAATAACATTATGTACAGATATTTTGGATCAAAGTATAGGTTAGTCATTCAAAGATAGCCTGACGCACGTGCGCATGCACACACAACTGCTGCAAAACCAAACTGTGTATTATTTATTTTGTTAATTGTTTTCCCAGTCAACTAAAACTGCATATGTACATTGATTGAAAGAAAGAAAGAAAAATATTGTTGGGAGAGGCATCTGTGTGCCTGGATCCTTAGAGCTGCGCAATAACAAAATAACATATGATGTGTGATGCATCATTACAACTTGCTGGCCTAGTGGTTTTTCCAGCATGGCCCTCCTTTTCCCTCTGGTCCTAATCCTTTGATAGACCAACTAAACATGTCACTGCCTTAACACGATATAATTGCAAGAATGAAAACGAAATTGATCCTGCACCATACAGCTCATGGCTTGATGGGGTTGTCAAGGTTGGGCCACTTTCACTTTTCTTTTTAAAGTAAATTGTGATTGTGAGTTTGTAATGCTCATCCCTGTTTCTTTTTCATTTTGCAACTGCCTTGTACATCGAAAAAATAGATGCATTACTGGATTGGAACAATGAAATTGTCAAGGTAAGGTAAAACCACCAAAGTGGAACACAGATGCAATATCAAAAAGGGGAAGGGGGGGGAAAAAAAAACAACAACAATGACAAACGTTTTTCCAAACAAATCTAAGAGCGTAAACATAGCTTTTAAGTTGTGTTAATTTCTGAACCGGTATAAAACACAAGTTGTTTAAGACTGGAGGACATGAGTGTACTCAGTGGAATATTGCAGAGGAAATTTGCTAAATATTTTGTTTGTAAGTGGCGGGGGGATTGTTCCTTTAAAACATGAAATGATCTTGTCTACGTCTTCATCACACATCTACGCTGATGGAAGCCAGTCTGAGCTTGATGTGGTCTTCATTTCAGCTTACTCAGGGAATGACAGCATATTCTCTTAAATCTGCACACTGTGCATCTGTCAGGGTCACGTAAAGTATGTACATGGCATATTGATTCTTACAAGTTTCGGACACTTGGTGATTTATTTGCATCATAGAGTGGAGGCTTTCATCAATATTTTGTGCAGGCCTAGGATTGTTCAGAGTTACGAAAATTTTTTTTTTTTTTTATGTCATTATTGTGTAGAGTACATGATGTTTTTTAAATTAGATTTTGAAGTAGAATGTTTGATGTTGAAGATTAGGCCCCCGAGAACGCATATGCAAGGTTTAATTTAATTCTTTCAAGGGAGAGATTTTGGGACAACCAATGTCTCTTTGCACGAGTCCCAAAAGACCTCGAAGTCATGTAGCACATTATCTTCACCGCATCTAGGAAAGGATGTGTCTTTCTTGCAGTTTCTTTGCAAAGACCAAAGAGAAAGGTTTTGGCAACTGGTTAACAGCTTGATGCAATTTTCTAGACAAAGTGTATGATTATGTAATATAGCCCAGTGCAATTTCTTGTTTTGAATCACTCATTCAATGGTCAATCCGGAGCACCAATCATGCAAAATTAATATAAAAAAACGAGAAAAAAATAAAATAAAAATCACAGTGTAATAATAATGCAATCAGGAGACAAGATGCATTGTTGGACTGAAAAAGTGCTTGAAGCCACCCCTTGAGAGTATGCATCATGCACACATGCCACTCATACAAAGTAAATTGCATCTCAAAGACATTACACCAGAAGGCACACTGGCTCATTGCGCTCTCTGCTCATCAGACTCAACGTCACGGCAGCAACCTCATGAAACACATTTCAAACAATCATTATGTTGGAGCTTTGTATTTTTGGGGGGGTGGGGGTGGTGTGGGGGATTGCCTTCTTTTTTAAAAGCAAAATCATGTTTATATTTAAGCAACTTTGTTTTGTTCCCTGCAGTCATCGGATTAAGGAATTCCCAGTTGTCATACAAAAACATTATTTTTCAACTAGAACATTTACTATGAAAGACCCTATACGGTGAAGTGAGAGATTTTCATTTGCTGAATACATGTGCAAAATATAAGCATCTAGTACTGAATTGTGAAGCTACGGCATTAAACCGTTTCTAACTATTTCAATTGTACTGATATTTTTGGATGTGGTTAAAATGGTGCCTATTGATGCATTTTGGAGTCTCCTCTCGCACACTATATAAAAACTTGAGTGCCTTCATTTGCATCAGTTGTTATTCAGCGCAATTGCAAGTCACTGCAAGTTATAATTATTTGGCCCATTTCTACCTCTGCGGCAGGCAGTTAGCTGGCTAGCTAGCTAGCTAGCTATGACTACAGCCTGAAAATGCCCCTTCCCTGGATGCCACAATTTACAGAACAACTCCGATTCATTTCTTCAAAGTGTTGTGTATTTTGTGTTTATCGTTACAGTTGGAATGGGGAGCATTGTGCTTATTTAACCCCGTACAATGCAGGTACCTGACATGCGTTGTGTTGCAAAAACGAATGCATGCCATGCATGGGTTTTAAACATGTGGCATGCATTCGTTTTTGCAACACAACGCATGTCAGGTGTACATGAAGTGTACCTGCATTGCACGGGGGTTAACCAGCAAGAAGTATTTATGCCCAAATGTGGCATCGACCAAAGACTGAATGACGTGTGAGGCCATGTTGAGTAAACGGTTTACATTTTCTGAATTTTCTCGACACACCGACACAACACCAAGCAAGGAGGTGATACTTGTTAGCTCGTGAGCAAGTCGGTGGCTTGTAACCATAGCTGGGTCCTAGAAAGCCCCACAATGACTCAGTGGGATATATTTCACCCACCGAAGGCTGTAAGCGGATATAGTTTGGCAGCTCAAACATGGGGTAGGTAGTCAAAAGAATAATTGTAGTGGTATTTGATTCACAATTGACATTTGAGCAAGGAGTGGTTTTCAGTGCATTCAGCAGACAAGGCCAGAGAGAAAATTTTAAGTTTACTTATATACACCTAATTTTTGCAATCATTCACATTTGGCAGGGGTTGTGTTACCATTCTATCTATGTGGTCTCACAGACATCACATGACTGCTTTTCTTCAGAGCAATATGAGTTCCAAGAATACTTATATTCCAATAACCATCATTGTTATCCATGAATCATAGGATAAAAAAAAATGAGAACAGCAAAGTCGGCACGGTCGACTGGTTCGCACATTCGCCTCACAGTACAGAGGTCATGGGTTCGATTCCGAGTCCTGGCCTTCCTGTGTAAAGCATGTTGTATGTTCTCCCCGTGCCTGCGTTGGTTTCCTCCCACGTTCCCAAAACATGCATGGTAGGTTAATTGGACACTCCATATTGTCCCTAGGTGTGATTGTGAGCGCAAATGGTTGTTCCTCTATGTGTGCCCTACAATTGGCTGGCAATCAGTTCATGGTTGAACCGCCTACTGCCCAAAGTCAGCTGGGATAGGCTCCAGCACGCCAGTGACCCTCGTGCAGATAAAGCGATTCAAATAAGGAGAGCACAGAAAGGCAGTGGAGCCTAATTCTCATGTTGGTCTCCATCCATTCTCAGTACCGTTCATCCTCAATAGCGTGCCGAAGCCTATCCCAGCTGTCTTTAGGCGAGAGGCCCAGTACACCCTGAACTGGTTGCCAGCCAATCACAGATGATTAATCTCCAAATTCAACATCACGGGCCAACTGTAACTCAATTAATTATCCCTAACTTCTTGATTCCTATCAACAAATATGAGCACGCAAACATGTGAAAGCAACCAGCAGTCAGTGAGCAGCTGCAGCAACACCCCCTCACAAGATGCTAGGCCATTTGAATCCACTGATCTTTCATCTTTTTTTTCTAGTTGTTGGATTGCCTGTAAACGTTTTCTTTGACCTTTGTTTTTCCTCCTGTCTGATTTTGATGAGTTGACCTTTCTCTGATCTGTCTCTGATCAGAAGGAGAAATTCTTCCACCTTCTAAATTGAAAAGACTCCCTGGATCCAACTTTTAAGCATTCCGTGATCCTTCTGACTTGCACACCTCAGCACAGACTGTCCATCTTGTTTGCTTTTCCATCCCAGCGACTGTCCAAACTCCTCCACTCCATCTAAAACTCGCTCATCTTCAAAAAGTTCAGCTGTAAGTTGCCACCCCATTAAAAGAGAGAACCAATATTGAACTGGTGAGCTCATCTCAGCTGCCTGGGCCACCTCACTCAAGTCAATTTCCATTGGTCTGTGGAATAATTATTAGAGAATGCCATTAATAAAGCAATCTCCCCTCAGTGATAGTGAGAAAACTGTTCCACGCCAAAATGCGCTGTCTGCTTACTGGGCAAAGAATTGGTCGTGACATATGATCTGAGACTGCAAAGGAAATTAAACGAGAGAGATGGGGGTGGTGGTGGTGATGGAAGCAGAAGTGTGGGCAGGTGTAAAGGAGATAAGGGAAACGTTGGCTGCACTCAGAAGATGATACTTCAGTGAAAAGGAATGGCAGGGATAAGAGTTCAAATGGGCTAAGCGCTCAAGTGGGGCATTAATCACTCTTGTTCTGCTCCTGCCTCTTCTTGATTTCGCAGGATGAAAGGATGGTTCCAGCATTGGCTACCGAGCTTCAAATTGGAGATCAGAATCGTTAAATATTGCGGTAAGGAAGAGTCACACACAGGAGACAAAAGAGGTGCAGTGGTCAAAAACTGTAACTCGGGCCTTCCTTTTGGGCTCAAAGCATTTAAATGTCAGGTTATTTTTCATGACTTGAATGCAAATAGTGGTTGTTGGGCCTTGAGAGGACCTGCCCACCCAGTTAACCATCCTTTTTGTGTGTCTTTTGTCCAAATTGGGGTAGTCGGTGAGGTGGAGCATATCCCAGCTGACTTTTGGGTGAGAAGCGATTTACACCCTGGACGGGTTTCCTGACAATCATTGCAACAACAACCCCCGTGCAATGCAGGTACACTTCATGTACACCTGACATGCGTTGTGTTGCAAAAACGAATGCATGCCACATGTTTAAAACCCATGCATGGCATGCATTCGTTTTTGCAACACAACGCATGTCAGGTGTACATGAAGTGTACCTGCATTGCACGGGGGTTAACCAGCAAGAAGTATTTATGCCCAAATGTGGCATCGACCAAAGACTGAATGACGTGTGAGGCCATGTTGAGTAAACGGTTTACATTTTCTGAATTTTCTCGACACACCGACACAACACCAAGCAAGGAGGTGATACTTGTTAGCTCGTGAGCAAGTCGGTGGCTTGTAACCATAGCTGGGTCCTAGAAAGCCCCACAATGACTCAGTGGGATATATTTCACCCACCGAAGGCTGTAAGCGGATATAGTTTGGCAGCTCAAACATGGGGTAGGTAGTCAAAAGAATAATTGTAGTGGTATTTGATTCACAATTGACATTTGAGCAAGGAGTGGTTTTCAGTGCATTCAGCAGACAAGGCCAGAGAGAAAATTTTAAGTTTACTTATATACACCTAATTTTTGCAATCATTCACATTTGGCAGGGGTTGTGTTACCATTCTATCTATGTGGTCTCACAGACATCACATGACTGCTTTTCTTCAGAGCAATATGAGTTCCAAGAATACTTATATTCCAATAACCATCATTGTTATCCATGAATCATAGGATAAAAAAAAATGAGAACAGCAAAGTCGGCACGGTCGACTGGTTCGCACATTCGCCTCACAGTACAGAGGTCATGGGTTCGATTCCGAGTCCTGGCCTTCCTGTGTAAAGCATGTTGTATGTTCTCCCCGTGCCTGCGTTGGTTTCCTCCCACGTTCCCAAAACATGCATGGTAGGTTAATTGGACACTCCATATTGTCCCTAGGTGTGATTGTGAGCGCAAATGGTTGTTCCTCTATGTGTGCCCTACAATTGGCTGGCAATCAGTTCATGGTTGAACCGCCTACTGCCCAAAGTCAGCTGGGATAGGCTCCAGCACGCCAGTGACCCTCGTGCAGATAAAGCGATTCAAATAAGGAGAGCACAGAAAGGCAGTGGAGCCTAATTCTCATGTTGGTCTCCATCCATTCTCAGTACCGTTCATCCTCAATAGCGTGCCGAAGCCTATCCCAGCTGTCTTTAGGCGAGAGGCCCAGTACACCCTGAACTGGTTGCCAGCCAATCACAGATGATTAATCTCCAAATTCAACATCACGGGCCAACTGTAACTCAATTAATTATCCCTAACTTCTTGATTCCTATCAACAAATATGAGCACGCAAACATGTGAAAGCAACCAGCAGTCAGTGAGCAGCTGCAGCAACACCCCCTCACAAGATGCTAGGCCATTTGAATCCACTGATCTTTCATCTTTTTTTTCTAGTTGTTGGATTGCCTGTAAACGTTTTCTTTGACCTTTGTTTTTCCTCCTGTCTGATTTTGATGAGTTGACCTTTCTCTGATCTGTCTCTGATCAGAAGGAGAAATTCTTCCACCTTCTAAATTGAAAAGACTCCCTGGATCCAACTTTTAAGCATTCCGTGATCCTTCTGACTTGCACACCTCAGCACAGACTGTCCATCTTGTTTGCTTTTCCATCCCAGCGACTGTCCAAACTCCTCCACTCCATCTAAAACTCGCTCATCTTCAAAAAGTTCAGCTGTAAGTTGCCACCCCATTAAAAGAGAGAACCAATATTGAACTGGTGAGCTCATCTCAGCTGCCTGGGCCACCTCACTCAAGTCAATTTCCATTGGTCTGTGGAATAATTATTAGAGAATGCCATTAATAAAGCAATCTCCCCTCAGTGATAGTGAGAAAACTGTTCCACGCCAAAATGCGCTGTCTGCTTACTGGGCAAAGAATTGGTCGTGACATATGATCTGAGACTGCAAAGGAAATTAAACGAGAGAGATGGGGGTGGTGGTGGTGATGGAAGCAGAAGTGTGGGCAGGTGTAAAGGAGATAAGGGAAACGTTGGCTGCACTCAGAAGATGATACTTCAGTGAAAAGGAATGGCAGGGATAAGAGTTCAAATGGGCTAAGCGCTCAAGTGGGGCATTAATCACTCTTGTTCTGCTCCTGCCTCTTCTTGATTTCGCAGGATGAAAGGATGGTTCCAGCATTGGCTACCGAGCTTCAAATTGGAGATCAGAATCGTTAAATATTGCGGTAAGGAAGAGTCACACACAGGAGACAAAAGAGGTGCAGTGGTCAAAAACTGTAACTCGGGCCTTCCTTTTGGGCTCAAAGCATTTAAATGTCAGGTTATTTTTCATGACTTGAATGCAAATAGTGGTTGTTGGGCCTTGAGAGGACCTGCCCACCCAGTTAACCATCCTTTTTGTGTGTCTTTTGTCCAAATTGGGGTAGTCGGTGAGGTGGAGCATATCCCAGCTGACTTTTGGGTGAGAAGCGATTTACACCCTGGACGGGTTTCCTGACAATCATTGCAACAACCATTCACACTTGTGGGCAAATTAGTCTTCAGTTCAGAACTGTGAATGAGTCCACCATGCTGCTTCGGCCTGCCCACTCATCAAATATGAAATCAAACAACTATCCGTCTGTCTTTTGTTATCTGCCCATCTCTCAGGATGTGCCTCTGAGAAAGCCATTCTGAATTACATGAATTGTTTCCAGAGGTGGCTAGTAACGTTCTACATTTACTGCATTAAAAAAAAAAAAAAAATTCTTTCTCTGTATAGTTTTAATGCAACAATCTTTAAATATTCTTTCTACTTACCAAAAATACTTGAAATTTGTACTCTATTAGCTACAATCATTTTTTTTTTTTTTTTACAATATATATTTTTTTAATCTGTGATTGCTTGCCCGGTCTATTAGTTCCTCCTTCTCAGAGATTTCTGCCTCAAGCACTGTCACAAGACCCTTTGAACATAATAAACAAAGACAAGCGTAACCACAAATAATAACATGGCTTACCTGATTGTCCGTGGTCCGCAGGGGATGGTCAATTTAAATGCACTTGACTTTTTCCTTAATTAGTGGCGCCTGTAGGACGCAACCATTTTTCCTTGACAGCGGGGTGGGGGTGGGGGTGGTGGGTGTCGGAGTGGTAGTAAATTCTAAACACTTTTTATACACGCTATGGAGATATTATGTAATAGATTTTGTTTTAATTTTGTAAATTTTGTCAACATTCAGCAGTCCTCTCGAAACATTTCCACTTCATTCTGACTCTCTATTTTGTCAAATCTCCACGCCCCTTGGGTGTAAATTCTGGTGGGAGGAGCTTGCATGTAAACAGAAGATGGCCGATCGATCGAGGATCAATGGAAGTTGCAATTGGAATCTCAAGTCAAAAGCCAAGTATTGGTGATTTCATTTGCGAAAACTACCTTGTTGTGTACCAGTGTGCATGCGGACATCGAGTTCAACTGCAATTTTTATTTATTTTCTGAAAACATTTGCGTGACATGCAGACACATTCAACAGTTGTCCATTTGCAGCCAAGATAATGTCAATACCATTAAGTGCAAAATAAAGATGTAACCAAACAGCCAACTCGTACAATGTTTTTCTTTTTTTTTCTTAACAAGGGACAGTACATTAAGATAAGATTTCAGTTCGCACAGAAAAACAGGAAGAATTGGAGAAGAATGATTACATTTTGCCTCATTAATGTGTACTTTCCCCCAAAAGGTTGAACTGCATTTTAAACAACCACTGATCATCCCGTGATGTTTAACTCCTCTACATAACTTGCTTTAGTTTCTTTAATAAAAGAAAGAGATCCCGGAAGTGAAGATTACCTCTATATTTGGATGATAAACATTCGCCGGTGTCTGGGCCCCATGACAGGTGGGTCCAACTCCGCTCCTCGAGGGTCCCTATCCAGCATGTTTAGTCTGCCCAATCGGTCCGTCACGTTCCTCTAAGTTTCCCACCCAGCTCGACAACTGTAAGTCAGACACCACCAGTTGGTCATACTCACCATCATGAACCACTTTTCCAAGTCTGTCCACTTCTTCGCCCTGTCCAAGCTTACCTCCACACTAGAGACTGCTAATCTCCAGGTTCAGCACATTTCCCTTCTCCATGGGATCCCGGAGACGTTGTGTCTGACCGGGATCCACAATTTGTGTCAAAGTTGCTGAGCTCTGGGTGCCTCTGCGAGTTTGTCATCAGGATATCATCCCCAGTCCAATAGCCAGACGGAGAGAATGAATCCGCACCTGGAGACAGCTATGGTACGAGTGCTTGCACCAACCGGTGTCATGGGCACACGCACTTACAATGGGTAGAGCACGCGCACAACACCCTCATCTCCTCCGCTGCAGGCCGGTCTCCCTTCATGTCTGCTTATGGATATATCAACCACAGGAAGGGTTAGTTGAGATCCCCTCTGTTTCAGATCCACCTGAGGCGAGCACATAAGATATGGAGGGAGACCCGAGCCGCTCTATCACGCTGCAGCATCTCGCAACCAGCTTACAGCTGACCATCGGCGCCACCCCACTCCTGAGTAACGAGTGGGACAGCAGGTCTGGCTCTCGACGCGGGACTTGCATTTGACTAGAACCTCACACAAGTTGGGACCAAGGTTCATGGGACCTGGGACCAAGGTTCATGGGACCGTTTGAAGTGGAGGCCGTAATGAATCCCGTGACCCTCAAGCTCCGGCTACCACCCTGCATGAAGGTCCATCCTGTTTTCCATGTCTCTGTGCTGAAACATATGTCATCCAGTCCTCTAGGTTCTTCTCCTCCGCGAGTAATTGACGGCTATCCAATGTATACGGTGAGAGAAATTCTGGGCTCTAGGTGCAGGGGCAGAGCCATACGGTACCTCGTCAGTTAGGAAGGCTATGGATCGGTAGAACGGCAATGGATCCCCTGCTCCTGGATTCTGGACCTGGAGTCTACATCTATAGTCAGATTCTGTCTGGAAATCTTTCTGACACCTCCACATACAAGCTTCTGTTTTGAGGTAAAATGGGTAAGCCATCATTGTTAGTCAACCCTGTATTTGCATCTTTATTTTATATGACACCTTCTTTTGTGTTTGAATATTATTTGAATATGAACATTAATTTATTTTTTGAAGTGCATTATAATTCGAGCTCAAAACCTGACTGTGAGACTTACCTGTACCTTCGATTTCGTACTGGAAGTTTCCATTATGATATTTTATTGGGTATTTTTATAAATAATTTGTGAAATGACATCAGAGGTGACAAATTGTAAGTTATTTTGAGATAAAATTTGCGGATTCCCCAAGATGCGCTTGCTAAGAATCAGCTGATTTTGTTCATTACTCAAAACTAACCCTTGCGCTATGTGGACTATTTCATCACAGTGGTTAACAATTAAGATACGATAAGATAAGATATCCTTTATTCGTCCCACACTGGGGAAATTTACAGTCAGAGTTCAGAAAGGAAACCACAAGGGAGGGAGAGGGAAAAAAAATACTTGCTGTTACTCCACCCATCATCTTTTGCTTGTTTTTTATTTCTTTTTTTGGGGGGGGGGGCAGTGGGGTCATTATGCTGACATGGTCAAGTTAGTAGGGTTCAGTTTTGATTGGAACCTCTAAAGTCAGGCTCCATGGCAATCATATACCGGTAATTCCACCAAAATGAAAGTAGAAAAAGTAAAAATGTGCTTCAGTTGTAGAAAAACGCAGAATTTAAAGAGGCCCCTTGCATTATATCAAGTGTCACCTTCAATATCTTGTGAGGTCTCAGCATCTTTCATGTTCGTAAAGTGAATAATGGGTACTATCTAGGCTTGTGTAATCACCGGATGAATTCATGCGCAGTCCATTGACTCATATGATGCTCCCAGGAGCGGGCTGTGAAGTGCTTGCGTTTAGATTTCAAAGGGTATTGGGTTAAAATGAACACAGTACCTTTCTTTAGATTTCTTCCACATAATGGATCCTGGTTGAGGCAGCATCGGGGAATGCTCATCATACTTTCCAACATGAGATCAAAGCTCACTTAATTAGAAATAATTTTCCACAGAGTTTTGTGCTAATCAAGTGTCATGACAGCAGCTGGACTCGTGTATTGAAAATAGTAAATGCATGCACACCTTTATTTGGGGGGGCACTGTTTTGCAGACTACTTGCTGTTATCCTGCTCCCCTAACAATCCACGAGTAGGTCTTCTTCACACCCCTTCAAAATGAGTCACACAGCTGGAGACCAAAGACAGCTGATAAGTGCCCCTCCTTGGCTCAGAGTCCTGCTCTCTCATCTCTTTACCACTGCTACTGCTTTGCTGCGCCCTCCCCTCTTCGGTCGTCTCCCAGGATCCACTGTTTGCATTCTTCACACAAACTATTGAATGACAGTATTAATCATCACTGTTCTTTGGCAACTCAAAAAGCAAGCCGGGGTCGATGGTCAGAGATATGATGAAGCACAGCTGCTCAGTGATGACCTTAGAATATACAGTACAGCAGGTAATTGAGCTTCAGCAAAGTTTTAATCTGACTGAGCTGCAATAACGAGCACTTTGGATGCAACCTCCAAGAAGTGATCCTTTTCAACAAAGCTGTCCAATCTTCCAGCATTGGATTAATTACCGGTAATATTCATGTAATTTGCAACGGTCGGTTCAATGGAGGAAACCCTTGAATCAGTCGGAATGAAGGATGACGTCGAAAAAGCAATTAGCCACGAGGCAAGTGTGTGCCACACATACAATTGCGCAATGGCCATTTTCTTTACGATATTGTCCGCAAGCAGCTTTGAGCTACATCTTTTCAACCTCTCTCCTGAGCTTTTTAATTGTTTTACTCTTGAGAGAGCCAACCGTGGCCTGCATAACTCGGCAGTCAGCGACTAGCAGGATGTGTGATCAGGGTGTCTGCTGCCTCAGGAAATCAAACAATGTCACACAGGCTGAAAGTGCACAATGCTAAATATAGCTAGTGGAACTGCTCTTTAAGATAAGATAAGATAAGAAAACCTTTATTTGTCTCACAATGGAGAAATTCCCAATTTAAAGCAGCAAAATTATGAAAGGGAGAAAGTTGAAAACAAAAAGTATATAAATAAATACAAAGATAAACTATAAAAGTTAAATATAAGCATATTAGAAGTGGGTGAGTGGGGGTGAGTCCAGGTTTTCAGGACCGTCTATTAAATAGCCTTTTTTTTTTTAAACCTGCCTTTCATGGTAAAGTATGAATATTAGAGATGGTATGTGTTACTGTTTTGTTTTGTTTTTTTTTTGTTTCTAGCAGGTGATTAGTCGGTAGCCAATTAAGGGTGCACACCACCCATCCTAAATCAGCTGGGATAGGCTCCAGCTCACCCTTAGCGAAGAAAAGCGCTACAGAAAATGGACATATGGATGGATGGGTGTGACTCGTTCTGAAGTTACATTGCTTTGGTGTTAACTACTAAATTGGAGCAAGTGAGAGCGAGTGAGCCGCACATACATATTAAATACATATTTAAAAATCAAGCATCAAATGTCATTTTAAATTGCATTTCTTGGACACCAGGATCATACCCTGACACATTCAATAACTTTATTCAGAAACATATGCTATTGAGTCAAAATCAATATGGCTTCAGAGAAAAACGGACCACCTTAATCGCAGTAATGGAGTTTGTGGAAGCAATAGCCACTAGTACAGACATGAAGAATTTACCATTGGGATTTTTCTAGATCTAAAAAAACTTTTGATGAAATGCTGGAATGTAACGGAATATTGATGATGAGTATGCGAGTATAGTGATCGACAAATGTGCCACAGTGTGTGCTTACATATTCCCTGTACATACCAAAATTTGAAGGCATATATAAGTACAGCATGCATAAGTGTAAATGCATTTGTATACTTGAGTAAGTCTATAAAATGGCTTTTCTTTTTCTTTTCAGATTGAGAAATACAAAATTATTATATTCATATCAAACAATTTAAAATTCACAAAGAACAAGGGGTAGGATTTTTTTTTACTTCTTCCTATTTCCTTTGAACATGTATATTGTGCTGAGTGATGACGATTTCAAAAAAAAAAATTCCTTTACTTCCCACCAAATTTCTGTTATCTGTTTAAAAGTTCAATAAACAAACAGACAACCAAACTAATTATATTTGCATCCCTGCAATGAGGAAGTAGATGAGTGTAAAGTTGGTTCCGCACAACAGCCTCGCTTGACAGCTTCCCCAGCAATGGGAGGGAGTGACTGTTCGCTAACTAGCTCCCTTGTTGCTGCAACAGTTGGCATAGCGATCTATAAAGCATGGACAGTTTTGCTCTGGGACTAATCAGACAGATTCAGACCATTCAGACAGCTCGGGTGACTCGACCCGCTCCGTAAATTATCACAAGGCATTCCGAGACAGCCAATCATCTGCTCCAAAACATCCACCCAGCCATACATTATCTGAACCGCTCATCCTCACGATGGTCGTGAGTGTGTTGGACCCTATCCCAACTGTTTTTGGGGCAGTAGGCGGGAATTGCCAGCCAATCGCAGGCTACAAAACATACATGCATACAAATATTCCTCACCTCCTTAACCGTCACACAACGCACCTTCCATCTTCTTTGGGATGCAGAGTTGCAACCGAAACATTTCTTGGCCAGTCAATCAGGTGATTTAAATGGAACCCACCATGGTCGTGCCCATACTGCAAACGATTTGACTTGACATTGATTGCTACAACTAATTGTGTCATGTGCAAAAGAATAAAGTTTCATCTCAAAATGCTCAGAGACAAGCATCTACGGTGACGCTATTTGGCAACTAAACAACCGTACATTTCCCGCAATGTTAACCCATTCCAACTCAGTCAGAGAAACAAATGTGCATCTCATTTCAGACAGGTGACCTCATAGACAGAAAAGCAATGATGCATAATCTCGCCTCAAAACATCGAATGCGTGTCAATCGCATTGGTCTGATAACAAACATCTCTCAATACGTCTGCATGGTATTTGAAGACAGCTTTGATACACTGTGATGCATTTCAACAGCAATACAAAACTCAATAGAGTTTAGAATTGGAATTCTGACCAGCTGGTGATAGCATTTGCATGCAATTTCCGAGGTAACTGCAAACTCTACCTTTTCCGGAGCATCTAGAAAAACTCGAGAGGGAAGATGATAAATCACGCATATCCACCCTGAGCGTCTGTCTATCACCGCCCACCACCACAAACTGCAGTGCTGCTACCATTTTCTCATTCCCTTTATTTTTTTTTCCTGTTCTCTCTTTCTTAGCTTCCCAAAGCAGGGTGCAAGGAGTCATTTGCTAATTGGTTTTTTAGAGGAAACATATTCGCTCGCCTCATTCTCCGCAATACCCCAGGGCTCTCTTCTTCTTAGATGATTCCCTCATCTCTGGCTCTGCCAACTCAGCCAAGCATTCACCCAAGCTTGTTATTCTTCTGCTCGCTGTAAATCTGTGAGGCTGCAGGGGCTTCAAAAACACTTCCCCCAGACTTGGAATCCATTAAGCGTAAGGAGGGACTTGCACCTTATCTCACAGTGATTGTAAATTATACAACTTTGCGCAACTTTTGCACAACAAATGAAAATTTGAAAAAGGCCACATTCTCATCGAGTGAATACACTGTCAAATGAAGCAAGGTAGCGTGCATGAGAGAAGAAGAGCTCCCGCAACCACGTATAGAATAAGAAGTTATAACATTGGTTCCAGCATGGTTTGTCCATAGAATGAGGTCAAAAATGACAGTGGCGAAATGGATGGTGGGAACTCTTCAAAATAGAAATGTTTGAATCTAGCATGTCTCCTCTCTGAGATAATTGTTTCAGAGTAGATGGGGAAAAAAAATGTTCCATGACCACAGGGTATGTCTTCTCTTTGAGAGTGCAAACCAACAACGGAAGTGACAGCAGACCCTCAGAACAAGCACACAATCTAATCCTGATGGTTGTTATGTAATTACATTTCAAACTTCATTAAAATGTCATGGGGCGGCCCAGTGGTACAATGTTTAGCGCGTCAACCTCACAGTGCACAGGCCGTCGGTTCAATCCCAGCTCCGACCTTCCTGTGTGGAGTTTGCGTGTTCTCCCCGGGTCTGCGTGGGTTTTCTCCGGGTACTCCGGTTTCCGCCCACATTCCAAAAACATGCATGGCAGGCTGATTGAACACTCAAAATTGTCCCTAGGCATGAGTGTGAGCGCGGATGATTGTTCGTCTCTGTGTGACCTGCGACCGGTTCAGGGTGTCCCCCACCTACTGCCCAAAGACGGCTGGGATAGGCTCCAGCACCCCTTGCGACCCTTGTGAGGATAAGGGGATCAGAAAATGGATGGATGGGATGGATAAAATGTCATGTACAATGGTTATAAAAGTCCACACACCCGTGTTCAAATTATGTATTTTGTAATATGGCTGTTATTTTCCCCTGAATAGTTGTATTTTATTTTTTTTATCTTTGATGCCAAGGTAAGGCAGCTTTATTTATACAGACGCTCCCCAGCTTACGAACGAGATACGTTCCGAACGATCGTTCGTAAGGTGAATTCGTTCGTAAGTTGCTTCAGTGCTATTATAGCACTGTGGACGGCGTACCCCCGCGTACCACGCCCACTACACCCCTGGTGCTATCGGAATACGCCGCTGCTGCTGATCCTTAAGCCAAATGGTGAGAAGTTTCTCCATCTCTTCTAAGATTTTCCCTCTTTTCTTGCTAATGATCGTCGATTGCATCGGCACTGCACCTTTCACGTGTTCCATTATTCGATCTTGCTGTTTATAAATGGTACCGATGGTCGAACGATTCATGTTGTATGCACGTGCAACGCTTACCATTTTCTCACCCGCATCAAGCTTCTTTATTATTGCCACTTTCGTTTGAAATGAAATGGCTTGCCTCTTCTTTGCACTTCCACTCTCACTAGAAGCCTTTCGCTTTTCACCAACCATATTGAATAATGGATGCACGAGATATTTAACAACTGGACAGAGGAAGCCGGATTCGGGGGGGATGCTGGGCGAGCTCTCACAGCGCCTCACGTCGGTATTAGCGGCGGAAAGAAGCACTACAGTACCTGTACTCGGAAAAAGGCACGCAATACAAAATCTAACTTTTTCTTTTCTTTTTCGACATAACCGTAAAAATGTTCGTATGTACCGTTGTTCGTAAGTCGGGGAGCGTCTGTATAGCACTTTTCATAAATGAGGTAACTTAATGTGCTTCATGAAATTGAAAATACAACATTCAAAGGCATTTATTAACAAAAATAATTGTCATGTATCTGTTCTTGTGTGTCTCCAGCAGGTGGCATAGGAGGGCCTTCCCTCCAGCATGCACACCTGCTGCCAATGTGAATCAGCTGGCTATTTAAGACCTTCAAGTTGTCATGTTTCTGTCGGATAATTCATCTTCCTCACGGCTCTGCCACCAAGTATTGCAGACGGTCAATGTTTCATGCTCTATGGATTTTCGGCATGTTTTTTGCACTTAGCTTCGTATGTAGGCTTTCCACTGTAATTATTTATCATGGATTTTTGTATCATAAGCGTTTTGGGTTTTTCTTGTCTAATTATTAACAAGCTATTTCCGTTTATATTTTGTCCTTGCCTTTTGCAAGCGTTTTGGATTGTTTGGTTTTCCTGGTGCTTTAGCTGCGTCTTTTATTGTACGTTGTCGGTCTTGTGACCTATTTATTTTGTAAATAAACCTATTGGCAATGCTTTCTGCGTTCACATTTCTGGAGTCCAATTCTGTCCGGAACCTTCCAGAAACTCTGACAAGAATTTTGGACATTTAAAAGCAAATACACACTCAAACAGAAGAATTTTGGACAAATAAAACGGTGATTACTAAAATAATATAGATTGCAAAAACAACATTTTCAGTTTTTAATCCATTTACTTTTGAAGGGGTCAAAAAAATTTATTCATCAATATTGGCTGATATGAAATATGTACTTGGTGATCCCTTCCCCATTTGACATGTTATAACTCACACTGGATGGGGATCGCTTTTATAAAACCTTTATTATGAAGCTAGGCAGCAGAGTGAACTAGTGGTTAAAACATCAGGCAAGAGGCTCTATGTTTGCATCCCAGGTGCTCCAGCCTCCTCCCGCATTCCAAAAAACATACATATCCAACATTCATAGGCCACACATATTTTATTGATTTTGGATTTCTTGTTTCTTTATTTTGCATTTTGGTACTAGGGAAGAGGAGACCCCCACATACTCGCGGTTTGGCACCCGCCAATTCACAATATTCACAGATTGGGATTTTTTTTCACCCTCCACCTCACCCCACCCCCCAAAAAGTACATATTTTTTCTTTTTTGGGGCAAGGGGTCGGGGGTTAACCCATTTCGACGTGCACAGTTATAAAGGGGTATTTGCACCAAGAATCTTGCACTGTACACTCTTGAGTTATTAACTCGAGCCTTTGCTAATACAAGAGCAACCACTTTAAAAGAACTGAACATGTAACGTTCATGTTTAATATGTTCATATGTACAGTAGGCCTATGTCTAAAACTATATGCAAATTACTGAAAACACTCATTGTTTGGATTGAAGTGCCAACAGCTGTTTTTTTAATTCACAACATCTCACACATTTTACTCTTTAATGACATGCCATAATTGTTGCATGATAGTTAATCTTACCCCCCTCAGAGACATGATAGCACCAGGAGTGGTTTGGTACAGGTACTGTCAATCCAGCCTAACACACGGTTGCATAATAACATTAGCATCCAAATTTGCACCCAACACAACCTTATTTGCAATCTTAAATACGGGTTGATTACTCCAATTAAATAGGACACGAATACTGTGTGCACTGACAAAGCTAATCAGTTTAAAAACATGCGGGCCCTAATGTCATTCAAACTGTGAAAAACAATTCGGTGTGAGTTTGTGAGAATGACAGCTGCGCTTTTACAGAAAGAAGGACCATATCATTGTTTCAGTTTACCGAATAACAAATGCAAATATCAATCCCCCCCAAAAAACTGACGGCAAACACAGTTTTTTTTTTTGAAAAAGATTAACATGCATGGTAGGTTGATTTAACACTAATTGTGCCTTGGTGTGATTACGAGCGCGGATGGTTGTTTGTTTATGTTTGCCTTGCATTTGGCCAGCAACCAGTTGAGGGTGTACCTTGCCTACTGCCAAGAGACACCTGGGATGGCCTCCAGCACGCCCGTGACCCATGTGAGGATAAAGCAGATTAGATGGATGGATGGATGGATGGAGTTCGTGAATGCGCCTTTTTCCACAAGTGGTGGGGACAGAGAGAGAGACACAGCAAGCGATTCGTCGAGTGGACTCTGTGTTTCGGCGTGTCACAGCGTCCGTACCGTGCGTGCTGCTTTTGTTCTAGTGTATTAATACCGTGAACCCTGGAAAGCGTTACAACAGTGGCGGACCCTGAGGGCCAGCAAGGCCTTCTCTGCTGGCCTAAACATTCTCAGAAAAGTTTCTCAGAATAACATAAATTTGTTATTTTATTTTCATAAATATGAAAACAAAATTAGTCTCTGTATTCTTTACTTCATATTATTTCCACTTAGCTGAGTGGCTTTCAATGTTATTTTAAATAACATTGAAAGCCACTCGATAAATAACTTATGTATTATGGTAGCGTTTTTAACCAATCATATTTCAGCTAGCTTGCGTTGCCAGGTAAATTAAACTTGCTCGGGGCCTTCAGATTAAACAGAGCAGGCCCCTGTGCGCTGTAAGTGA
>NW_017805153.1:2669-10198 GCF_001891065.2 Hippocampus comes | reverse complement strand
TTTGCTGTTGTATCGCCGATTTTCAAAATGCAAATGATCTGTTTACTTTATTTTCAAAGAACAGTTTGTTTTGTTATTGTTTGTTTGGTGTCTTATATGAAACTGCGACATTGCGCAATTTATTGGACAGACTTGTTTAAGATCACACAGCGTAATTTGGGTGGCATTTTATTTCGTATTTTTAAATCATCTTTTTATTTTTGACTATCTGTAAATGTAGTTTCCTGCTCTTAATTGTGAATGCATACTTGATGGTTTTAAATGCTCCTGAAATTAAGTGCTGCTTGACGAGCCTATACAGTATTGTGTTCATGTATGTGACATCACTGAAGGCCTAAGGTTGAAATGCACGGCCCGCCACTGCGTTACAATGTATTGTTTTCGAAATATCGTTGCGTATAACCAGGAAGCAAGCCTTGATGTGAGTTAGATATATCTAAAAATATTGCTGCTCACTAATACTTTCCTTGCCACACTTGACAGACTATTTGAACATATCAAACAAATGTCATTCATTAAAGCTTACCTGTCAAACAAACAAAAAACAACAAACAACTGTCTGAGGTCCAACTGGGATGTTCAAGTTAAAATGAACTTGACTTTTATTTTTTTTTTTTTTTTTTTTTTTTTTTTTATTACTAATTGGTGGCCGTAACCATTTCTTATTGGAAGAAGGGGGGTTGCAGTGGGAGTAAATACTAAACACACTTATTATATGCACAACAGAGACAATATAAGCAAAATGTATAATGAATTTAGAAATTGTATTGCTATATTCACCGCCAATAGTAGGGTGGCAACTGGGGTGGCAAGACATTTGATAAAGCTTCCATCCCTTGTCACCATGTAAAACCGCCAAGGTAGCTGGTAAATGGAGTATCGGAGCAGACTTCAGGCAAGAGCTCAGGTTCACCCTTGACTGGACACCTGTCAGTCGCAGAACACATTTTGACAAACAGACAGTCACACTCACGTTCCAGTCTATGAACATAGAAGGATTTGGAATGTGTGGGTTATGCCGGTTTACACGGAGAAAACCCACACAAGTACAGGGAGATCAGACAAACTCCACAAAGGAAGGTTGGAGATTGGTCTATTAAAACACAGAGCCACTCAACTGTGAGGCAGGCGTGCTAACCACTACGCCCCAAAGATGACTTTCTACTCTGGCTAAAAATAAATCAATAAAAAAATCCACCACAGTTACTGCCACAAGGCAATAAAGCAGCAAAGGCAAAATGTCAAAACAATTGGTTTTAATTGCACTGCATTCGACAAGTGCATAAATAAAAGATCAGAAGCTGTCTTACAGTCACCGAGGTTAAGCTGCCGTGTTAAAAACGCAAAATCAGGGGCTTTTTTTTTCATTTTCCCCCCCAAGCCTTATTCAGATTCAAGAGGTTCAAGTGTCACATGCACAGCAGAAACACAGTAGCTAAATGTGATTCAATTTTATATATACAAGATAAGGTCTTCATTTTCTTTACCGCAACATATAAATGTATCAAAAGATAAAACTACAAAGTTATTCTTAATTTGACCTACAATGATTTCTCTCATGTTGCAAAAAAAAAAAAAAAAAAAGTGGTTGAGTTAATTATTCCACTTGACAAAATTCACCTCAATGGATCCACCTGTTTCCCAGGCAACGTCCTACCCACCCATCCGCTGTCTCCCTTCATTTTATACAGATCAGTGATGCATAATGAAATTTAATATTCCTGTCAGACCACAAATGGCATTCTGGGCCTAAAAAGTGAAGTGGAGTTTCTTTCTCATGGCCAGCAGGGGCTGAGTTTATTTTTCATCGGAAGGTACAGTATTGTTCGCGATTGGCTGGCAACCAGTTCACAGGGTGTCCCCCGCCTACTGCCCGAAGACAGCTGGGATAGGCTCCAGCACGCCCCGCGACCCTTGTGAGGATAAGCGGATCAGAAAATGGATGGATGAATGGATGGTACAGTATAGTAAGATATGAAGGTAGTTATAAAGGTATTAATTTCAGATTGCAGTACAGGCAATATAGGATTTTTACTTGTGTCTATTTTACGGAGTGCTATCCTCATCCTTTGCCTACTTTTTTGTACTTACTGTATTTACCGACAGTACAGTACATTTTATAATATGACTGTTATTTTTTTCCCTTGAATAGTTGTCCATCAATCCATTTTATAATCAGCTTATCCTCACAAGGGTCGCGGGTGCGCTGGAGCCTATCCCAGCTGTCTTCAAGCAGTAGTCAGAGTCAGACTATGTCGGTGTCTGATGTGTTGTGTTGTATTATTTTGTCATTTTATGTTCACTGTTCTGTTGATGGCAGCACGGGTACCTGCAGCGGCTCCTCTCTCTCCGGTGGTTGAGAGGAAAGAAATTTCATCTGTGCTGTATGTTGCACATAGAGCACATTTGACAATAAAGATGGCTTGATATGCGAAAGCTGACAGGAAGTCTGCCATTTTCAATTTTCTTTCATAGAGGTCACATTTTAAAAAACTCTTCCAAGAAACTTTATTCACTTGTCTTGAAACTGTGGGTGTTTCATCCAAAGATGTTCAAAATAACCTGGAAAAGCAAAGCTTTTGATTTTGCTGAGAGCTGTTGCTGTGGCGACGTGGTGCTTGTCAAGCAAAATGACGCTGATGTTGACGGTCTTCACATTCATGAAAACAGATGAAATAATCACTATTTTTCATTTTGTGGTTAAAAAAAAAAAAGTGGCTTCGTCGCACCCTTTACAATGGTTTAACCAAAATGCCAAGTTGAACATTTCACCAAGATCACCAAGAAGTTGGAGGCACTACTCAAAACTCAAAAGAATGTCCATCATTTTACATTTCCCTTCACATTTGCCTCATTTGAGGTCTTTTGTATAATATTTTCTTCAATATTTTTTAATGTGATGCTCCAATTCTTATGTGCCAGCATCCCAACATGCCAATATCCCAGCGCGGCCAGGGCTGCAATGGCCCTTTGTCGCAGCTCTCGGCTCGAGTTGTATTTGTATCTTGAGTAGATTGCGCATGTGTACCTAATTCCTTCCACTGCCATTACGTCGAGAAATCATGCCCATGTAGATTAACAGGTGTTAATCAATTAGTGTTTGGCCCAACAGTACTGTTTGTTAAAAAAAAAAAAAAAACTTCAGGGTAAACACAGACCTCATTTCAAGCAAGGGTCGGCAACTTTGCATGCCCAGATGCACAATTGTTGTTAACTTCTTTGTTTAAAAATATCTTGTACAAAGCTGCATTTGGTTTTAAAGAGTGAGAAAAAACACGAGAAACACTCAAAGCAGTGTAGTATCTTAAAAATAATGGTATAGAGTCTGGTCAAAGTCAGGACATTTGATGTTATGGTTCACAAAATGTGAGTTTGTACATCAAATCTCCCTTCTCCTTTATCTTATCAGAAAGTATGTTAAAAAGGTCTTCTGATTTTGTCGATTATTAAGGTGTATAAACTGAAAATATGCATGAACACATAAAAATAGACTGTGATATTATAGTCCAAAGTAAGATGTGAAGAGGAGTTCATGTGTAACACTTCGTTCCCACGTAAACACCTCCCACCAGCTACTACAGTAACTCTGAATGTTGTGAAGTGGAAAGTGAAATTTGCTTCATTTAGCATGAACAAATAAGTAGTAGCCTACTTTGCTCCACCTAATGACCTCTCCAGAATGAGTGAGAGCGACTCAAATCTGACTATTAGCACTGCTAATATATATATATATATAAAACTGCTTTATCCTCCCAAGGGTCCTGGGGTGGAGCCTATTCCAGCCATCTTCCGGCAGTAGGCGGGAGAACCCTGAACCGCTTGCCAGCCAATCACATGGCACACAGACGAACAACCATCCACATTCACACTCACACCTAGGAACAATTTAGTGTTCAATCAGCCTGCCATGCATATTTTTGGATTGTGGGAGGAAACCACAGTACCCGGAGAAAACCCACACAGGCCCAGGGAGAACATGCAAACTCCAGATAGGAAGGTTGGAGCCGGCATCAAAACCACGACCTCTGCACTGTGAGGTCGACGCGCTAATCACCACTGATGAATATATATATATATATATATATATATATTTCATTAATTCACATAGCAGAGCAAATATAAATGTTTGCGAAAAATTCTGAATGGATTGTATGGTTCTTTAGCAAAGCTACAGTGATTTTTTTTTAAAAAAAGATACGTTCTAGTGTTATGTAACTTTTGGATACTCGCTCCGGTTGAGGTTGGATGTTTGCAAAGGCCATTCAAGAAGCTTCAAGTTTGTATCCTGTGTCGTGTGTGTTTAGGATCTTTCTTCGATTGGAACACCAAATTCTATGCCAAGTCTCATTCACCTACTGTTGATTTGAGGTTAATGTAAAGAATTTTGAAGGTGGCTCTTTTTTTTTCCCTTATTTCGTTCATGTTGGAGAGTGCACAAGTACCACTCTCAGCATAATCACGGGTGCGCATCAGAATTTTGGCGTCGTCCTCAAACAAGCACCAGAGGTGGTTCTTTGGTGCTTACTTTTCCCCTACCCAATAACGTCATGGATGAACTTAAAGACATGCAGAACATCTGAGGAAGGTTTATCGTTAATATATGTAGATGTGTGATTTTAATATTCCTGGGTAAATGTTTTTCAGGGTTTTTTTTTTCTTTCTTTCGGTTTCCTCTTTTGATATACAACTACAACGAATCAGCTTTACCAAAATGAAGCTTATTTAAACAATGCAGTTTACTACTTTAGAAAAAAAGCAATCATTGTGGCGGCTGACCTGACTTTGAATTGAGGCTACGTAGCCTGACCGCAGTCAAGCTGACACGGCTGAGCTGCATTATTCTAGTGCGCAAAAGCATGGTGACAGACTTGAACTGGAGCACATTATTGAATTTGTAGTGCTCATGCGCACCAGCGCACCACTTGTATGCACCCATGAACATCATGCTATCACCACCATGCTTACCATTTGGTACGGTGTGCATGATTTGAACGCTTGGCCCCTCCAAACATATTTCTTGTTATTGTGGCCAAATTGCTCAATATCTGTCATATCTGACCATAACACATTTGCTAACAGGGGCTGCAAATTTTAGTCAAGTCTGATCATTTTTTTGCTGGTAAAAAGAAACTACCAACAGCAGAAACATCAAGGCAATGGGGCTTGGCCTATCCAAGTTAAAAGACATCTAACTCTCTATCTTGCAATCTATCGGTTTGTCTGTCTATCTTTGACTGTGCGCCTTAAAGGTTGATGAGTAGTGTCTCCAGCTAATTACATTTACATTTTAACACTTGTGTTTGTTCGGGCATTGTTTTAGGCAACAGCAAGTAATTGATTTCCCCATTTCTTTGTGGATGGCCTGTTACAGATTCTCATGGCTGCCTGGCTGCCCTTTTGACTGTTTATTGAAAACATTGTTCTGGCACAAGACTGTGTTCCGGTATAGACTCTGACTATTGTCTTCTATTCTCTCTTCCTGTATGCTTGTAATATCCATCCATCCATCCATCCATGCATGATCTGAACCGCCTGATCCTCAATAGGGTCGGATATGGGAGGAAACCGCAGTACCCAGAGAAAACCCACAAAGGCAAATGGAAAACATGCAAACTCCACACAGGAAGGCCGCGGCCATGAATCAAGCACATGAACTCTGCACTGTGAGTTGGACATTCTAACCCGTCGACCACGGTGCCGCTCAGTCGGAATGCCTTTGTCCATTTAATGTTGCTCACTATACAAGTTGCTGCTCAGTGTGGCCGAGGGAGACAAACAGAAGATGGAGGAATCCAAAACAAAAGAATAACTCTAAGAAGAGAATGTTCAATTGTTTTTCATTCGCTGGTCATAGATGAATCAGAGACGACAAGAGTTTGCTGTTTACTGTGTGCTGGCGAGCTTTCCACTTAACACAAGTGTCAAGGGACCGCAAGTTTTGTGAGGGTAATTTAGTCGAGTGCGCTCTAATTACCACTCGTGGCAGCTGAGGCACAAGTTATCATTTGTTCTTTGAGTTGAAAACTTCGATGCGACCAATAAAACTGGTTGAATCCCCGATTCCTTTTGGAACAGATTCAGCAGGACCACCGACAGCGTGACCTTCTGTGCCGATGCTGCACCATAAATCATCCCATTGACACCACTTCGACTTCCATCCTCTGACACACTTTTGTCCACAATGCATGAATTAATAAAAGCATATTAAACTCCATGGAGTGCATCCAAGCAGCATCATGACCCCACATTGCCTCTGAAAAAAATAAAGAGAAGAAATGCAACTCATCTCTAATGCAAGTAGTCAAACGTGTGTTTGCTGATCAGAAAGCCGCCAGCAAATGAAAATGCCGTTCGTATTTAGAGTTTTCAGCGAGCATGTTTCTGGACTTGTCTGTACACCTATGAGATCATTGATAAGTGCTCTCCTGAGTCCCGCATTTGTTGTTAGAACTTTCTCTCTCAATTAAGTTATATGGATTCACACACCCAAGAGTGACAGCACTAATTTGAGCGTACATCCCTTCTCTTGTACCAAACTCACACAGCACTCAATAGGCGCAGTAGGGCATTCAAAAGAATCAGCCACAGACCAACTATGAAGAATTGAAGAAATCAATTACCTGCTGTTGCTGAAAAACAATGTCCAAGCAAGGCCAAGTGTAAAAAAATGTAAACGTAAAGAATTAGCAAAAGGCATATAGTCGAGATGGTGAGTGTTTTTTTTTTTTGTCTGTTTGAAATTGCGATTATCTGTCCATCGATGCATATATTTACCCACCCGCACCTTGAAAGGGGAGTTCTGCCATTCTCAACCCAGTGAACTCGTAATATTTTCAACCCATTGGGATGGCTCGTGATGCAAACACGTCTCACATGCATGCACAGGAAGAGCAGTGAGCAAGGGAAGCTTAGGCGAGTCGACCAAGGTTCTCCATTACATGCATCTCATCCCGCCAAATGTCACACTCAGTGGTAGTTGACACTGACGTGATTCGAGGCACTCCTACATTCTCCTGTTGCTGTGGCACCTAAAGGTAAGGCAAGGCAGAGTGCAAATGATAAAGGGAAAGGGGCAGAGAGGAAACAAAAATAGAAAAAAAAACAAAGAGGCAGGGAAGAGGAAGGAAGTGTGTGTGCGTGTGTGTGCGTGCGTGTGCGTGTGCGTGTGTGTGTGTGTGTGTGTGTGTGTGTGTGTGTGTGTGTGTGTGTGTGTGTGGCATGTGTGTGTGTGTGGATATGACTTTGTGCAATCAAGTCTGCGCACATGCACGTGCATGTGTCAATCATGAGTGTTTTGGGTAATGGTCGAGTGAGCCGAGCAGTTCTGCTGCCCCGCTGATTCATCTTTTCTCCTCCAGGTTTTCACCTGGTCACCAGAGCAGTGCGTTAATATGACCTGACACCTGTCCGCTCGCATGGCTGGGAACAAGTTTCACACATGTATAGATATGTACATACACACACACACACACACACACACACACACACAATCACACTAGCCATCCGTTCGTGAACACACTCATGCTTGC
>NW_017805153.1:0-2403 GCF_001891065.2 Hippocampus comes | reverse complement strand
CACACACACACACACACACACACACACACACACACACACACACACACACACACACACACACACAATCACACTCGACATCCGTTCGTGAACACACATTCATGCTTGGCCTTAAACACACTGTACGTGCAGATGAACATGCATCTACAACAGTGTGCAAAAGGTGCGAACAAAAGAGGAGAGGCACACACCTGACGATCCGTGGCCAATCCCCCGACACTTCTGTCGCTGTCCAACTTGCACTAAATCCCAACAACACACGGAACCTCGAAAGCCGACAAAACCCTTGTGCGTTGTGCAGAGCAGTCTTGTGGAGCTGTCCTTAAATATTTCACAGTTTACCTAGCGCTGCTTTTTCATGAGGCAGCAAGGCGCAGTGATTCACAGGCCGCTGCATGCAACACCACTGCTCACACCATCAAAAATTGCAATGTTCTTGTGGATGTCGACTTTTATTTGAAATACTTAGGGCTCATCAATATTCAGTGTGTTGTTGCACTCGTGTGAGAATATAACAACCCCATCACTTTCGCCTGAAATAAACCCAAAAGTACAAAATGCTTTAATGTGGGCCTGGTTGTTGGACCAAGAGCCAGCCGTGCAGGGAGAAGGGCCAATAAAAAGAGAAAACACAAGAGTAACTACATAACATGAGACGGCACTATTAGGATGAGGACGAACAATAGCAGTGCAAGTTCAGTCTCCTCTGGGTAATGAGTCATTGCTGCTAACTTAAAATAGATTGCTGGCATAAGACAACTTGGAATGTAGGCCATGGCAAGAGACGACTTTCACTGACGACAGCTCAGACAGATTTTATCTTTTGCTAAAATATAAAAAAAGAAAATCTGATTGAAAGAGGGGCTGGAATATTTTTGGGACGGGTATGTGTGCTCCATCTTAACTGAAGTGCCTCCACAAAAACAAAAACCCCGTTTACAGCTCAGGAATGTGACAGGGCAAGGCTGCATGCCCTGTGACAGACACAACCATGACACGGAAGTATGTTCGAGAAAACTTTTTTGTTGCTCAGGCCTATTCAGAGGGAACCTGAACTGAAGATAAGTTCAATGTGATTGTGGGAATAAATGACTCCCTTTCATTTCCGCTCATTCACTCAGCTGTGACGCGAATGGAATGATTCAGAGACGTGGCGGTGGCATGTTTCAAAAGCAGCAGGTGCACTTGCTAATGTGCGATCTGGATACTGTTTGCCTGCGTGCCGCCAGCAGCAAAGCTCAACTCTGACAGGGTGATGGCTCCCAAACTAGCCAGCCAGCAGTGCCGATGACGATGGACTCTTGAGAGGGAAGCCCCAAAGACTATTCAGATGATAATGTGCTTAATGAGCAGATACAAATAAACCGAGAATGGATCTGGGGCCATTGCACCAGCACTGCAAGAATGTCACATGTTTTGCCCCCTAAAATGACTATACAGTGTTTTCCATCTGGTTTTATCGACTCCACATGCGGCTTTTGCTTCAGCGTGCCCACAGTGCCACACGGCTCCTACAGATATAACTGTAGCTGGAGTGCCATTCTGTTCCATGGCAACTGTACTAATGATGCTCAGCACGTATCGTGAGGATTGTCATTGTCAGTTCCTTCCAATTGGGGAAAGTGGAACCAATGTGGAGGCACTCAGCAATACCAACACCAAGAAAAATGTTGGATTTATATATTATATATATATGTAACGGAGTGATATATTGCGTTTATTAAATTATCGCGGAAGTGACGCAACAGCACACAGTGTGGCACCAGTCTCCCACCGTAGCTCAGGCAGACCTACGAGGGAAGTCACATGGTGAGTCGTTTTTCATTGACTTATGTGAAATGTAAATGGCATTTCTACTGGTCTGTGATGAGAATGGATTTTGGTTCCGCTCTTTTCCTTCACACTTCTTTAAGAAGAATTCCTGTGATTGACTCTCTTGTACATCCTTGCCCGATAACCACGGTTTTTGTCTGTTTGTCTTTCTGCTGTCTTTCATGTGTGTTGCCTCACTTCTGCATAATTTAAGGGGGGTGTATGTAACGGAGTGATATATTGCGTTTATTAAATTATCGCGGAAGTGACGCAACAGCACACAGTGTGGCACCAGTCTCCCACCGTAGCTCAGGCAGAGCTACGAGGGAAGTCACATGGTCAGTCGTTTTTCATTGACGGTCCGGATTCATTTATAGTTTAAAGACAATATTTCACTTGGTTTTCCCTTTTTTTACGGTACGATGTCTTTAATTATTTCCCTGATTTGTCCCAAGTCCAAATTGCTTTTTGTATTGCTCTTTAATTTTAAGTTTTGTCGAATGGAAGTTTTACCTGCGAAGTTAATAGTGCTTTTCTGTTGCTCAGCTATGTCCGCGACCAAATGCGACTTCACCATTCTGCCTGCCATACTGT